>NC_037600.1:10580851-10951894 GCF_003073045.1 Pomacea canaliculata
AATCGGTGTTCTTAAAGCAATTTTTGTTTAACAATATGAAGAAAAAACAAACAAAACAAAACATAAACAAACAACAACAACCACAAATTATTGATACAGCACTTTTACTCCTTTTAAAAAGTGACTCTAAAGCTGAGAAAAATAAAATAAACATTCAGACTGAATACATCGAAAAACTACACGAGAGCACACAGCACATAATATGCTACTTTATACGATATAACGAAACTAAGAAGTTGTATTTTTTTATGACCTATAAGAGCTCGCAATTTCTCTTTAATGGTAGTGTTTAATTACAAACTGAATCATATAGCGGGAAACATTGAAATATGAATTGGTAATGGAAAGGAACTAGTTAGACCGTTATTATCTCAGATTCATGCGCTTAATCCTTCGTGTGTGTGCACTTTATCTCTGAATATTATGTCAAAGATACTCAATTATTGAATACTACTATCAATATTTTAATAAATAGTTATCTCAAGATTATATTTAGGGAAGAAAAAAATCTGCTCAACTGCTTAGTGCATGTGTAGTATTTTTCATCGTCGAAAGTGTCGATGGTCTGTTACGGATGTTTGTCTATTAGAAGTGGATTTCGATATAGGTGATATGTAGCCGTATCTATGATAGAACATCCTCTGATAAGAATGTTGCTATGGGCAGTTGGGTGATTAACATGGGACGTAAAGCTCAATGTAAACAAAGACAACTACTAGATACCTTAAAGTAGTTCCCCGTGGAGAACCTTGCTGTTCACAAGGAAGGTGTGAACCATACAGAAAGGAATGACTAGCAAGAGTTGAGCTAGATAAGAGTATGACAACTGATTGTTCAAGTCAATGTTGTTACTTGTTCCCCAGGTACAATCTGACGATGGTGTAGATGACAGAGTACTGTGACCTTACGGTCGTTGGACAACAAGTCGTGACCGAATTGTGACTGTTTGAAGACTTACTCACAGTCTACTCGGAAAAGCAATCTGTCGTGGTGAAGTTGCACTTTTGCCGTAGCAACGAAGTTTTAAGGTTCAGTAGGTATTGACATTGTCTTTCTTCTGCGAACAGAGCGAACGAACCTGTCTCGATTGTAACCTAACAAAGAATCACACGACAGGTATGATAAGGTAATTATTAGAACCCTACACTTCCGGGAATCGAAATCGAAAGTAAAATTTCTAGCTTCGTTTTCACAGCTCACTGATTATAGAATTAGTATGCTGCAGGGTACTAGCTTTAGTTTATTGTGCAACGGGTACACTTCCACCCTGCCAGACACTGTTGTCCTCTGAGTCACCACAAACCGCATTTCCGTAATTAGGTGTGCGAAAAATATACTTCTCTGTTTCTATGAAAAAAATAGCGAAACAACTGTTTGTAGTCTCCAAAATGTGTATTTGTAATTAGAAAGTTACTAAAGGAGACAGAGTATGTAGTAACTTGAAACCTTTTTTCCTCATGCACAATTTTTGTTTTATGGTTGCACAGTGAAAATGAATTAATAATAATAATTAGTAAGCCAACAAATATCTCCTCTTGATGGAGAAGTTCATGGCAGTTACAACGTGCCTACACACATTACACACACACTAACGTGTTTTTACATGCACAGATGAGCTTGTAAACCTAAATGATTTTTGAGCACCTAAAGCTGTTTCATTTGCACATCCTCTGGAAATCCATAAAAGGATAGTGTTGGACATTTGTAAGCTTAAACTGTTAATTATTGTTATTGGGGGGATTGCTGTCTGTCTGCCAAGACCAACGCTTGGCCTCTTGCGAAGTTCTCCGCTGTTAGTCTCGGCGAGCCGTAACAAAGAATGTGAATAAACCGGAAGCTTTGTCGTCTAATGCCTCGTTTGAGCAGTTAACTGGGAAAAAAAGTCATCTTCCAGCAGTCCAGGGATATTAGTTCGTAATGATACACAGCAATGTGGACGATAATTTTTCAGATAACTCTATCAACAGTCGACATCAAACTGGAAGTGCCGTCACCTGTGAAGTGAAAAGTAGATTTAACATTATAACCATACATGATGTATCAACTATACAAAATAATCATCATAGTACAAGCGTAACTTTTCAGATACAGCCAACAACGCCATTACAATCTTTCTTATTTTGTTGGATGGATAAATAGTCTTTCAGCGAATATTCTTGAACTAGGTGAAACTTCTGAATCTTCCCTGGAACTTCCTCTCACCTTTACTACTCGACGGTTGAGGTCAAAAGCAGCATAGCAGGGTCGAGGAACACTTTTTTCTGTTACACCAAGGTCTCAACCGTTCAAAGTACAGGTGTAGGTCGTTGGAGGAATCAATGATCAGTCAATCACATTTCCCTCCTCGAGGGGGCTGTGGAGTCCCCAAGCTCTGTTAATATGTAATATGAGCCAAAAATTATGTTTAGCAAAAAGTATTACTTAATTATTTTTCTGTAATTGTTCTTGATAATAATACTTAGAATAACATTCAGAAGGTTTGAACTTAGTTAATCTTAGACACTTTGAATGATAAATGGTTGAAAAAAAAACTAAAAAAATGCAACAGCCCGATAAATATATTGCCATAGAGATTCAGGACGGTTTAACCAGGAATATTCAATACCTTTACGATTATAAAATCAGTTTGATACATGTGTTCTTGTATTTTGAGGTTGGAAGGGTGGGTTCCTGTTACACCATAATACATGATGTGGCTTGAGTTCCATGAACGGTTTATCTTGTCAACCCGTATCTGGATACAAAGACAGATGAAGACATCATCATCATCATCATCATCATCATCATCATCATCATCATCATCATCATCATCATCAACATCATCATCATCATCATCAACCGATGCTCATTCTTATTATCTGTCCTTCATTTTCCGTTATCTACTATCGTGATATTTTATGTTACTGTTAACCATCTTACCTGATATAAACAGTCCTGCGCCATTGCCTCGGAAAGAACCACCATGCCGCCCATGCTGAACAATGTCTTGTCCATAGTCACCAGCTGCGCCTCTGTCTTGTTTTGCAACAGCACGATGTTGTTGCCTCGATTTGTGTGGAAAGTAGGTTGGCGTGTCTGTACACAGGCCAGACATTAAAGGCGTTTACTGCACGCCATTTTGTTCATATACACATCAACAGGATGACTAGGGAACCGAAACAGATAAGATTTTAAGGTTATAATATCTTCCCAAGGGTTACTTATAGAAAATTCACAATGTCCTTTGAGGAAGACGCCACCTAGAGTTCGCTTTGGGAGGCAAAATAAAAGACTTAGGGCCATAGTCTATACATAGGTTAGAGCTAGCGTATAGGATCTTCCAACGATGCCTAAATAAATTAACAGGGTACCTCAACCACAAAAGGGTACTTACTGCAGGTATTTCCTTTTTTCCACGACCTCTTTGAGGTCTTTGACTATCTGTCGTTCCAGTTCGTGGCAGCTTCCCAATGTTGGCAAATATCGCATCCAATCCTGGTGCAGGTCAACTTCGAAGTGGAGACTGTTGATCCTCTTGTGTAGGGCGCTGGTGGAGTGTATCAGTGCTGGACGTGGAGTGGCTAGCATCGCACGCCCTAGAATGCGTTTGTGTGACGTCACTTCCCCTAGACGTTTGACGAGTGCAGTGTGGGTATCTTGTATCGAGCAGTTGATTTCTGTGTGCGCACGAGTAGTCAGTTCTTTCAACTTGCTCCGACAGTCTTCAAACATTATTTGAACATGACTGCACGCTTCGTCGACCAGTGCAATGCTTTCTCGCTCGCTAGCAGCAACTTCCTGGAGCCTCGACTTCAACTTTGTTACAGCACCTTCCAGCTTCTGCTCCACACCAGTGAGGATCTCTGTAAGATTAGTCAGCGATGTTACTGCCGACGCCATGACAGTGTTCAGATCCTTCACATCTGAACACGCCTGGTGTTTCGCTAGTGTACATGATGAGCAGATGGCAATGTTATGGGTGAAGCAGAACTGGTCCGCCGCTTGCTCCTCCCCGTGGTCAGCACACAGTGCAGGCGGCTGGCAGCCAGACGTTCAGGTTCACAGTGCTGACACTCACCACATCGTGACGCGGGTCGCCGACAGTTTTTATGCGCCCTTGAACACGATGAACACAAGAGATCCAGGCACTGGACACAGAGAAATTCAGCCTTGACATCATCACACACACAGCAACTAGGATTTTGGATAGAACCACAGAGTTCTGCACCAGCGCTTCCATCACATAATCTGTGGCAGGTCGTCGGCAACGTCTGATGAGCAGGAGCTGAATGCGCTTGGGTGCTCTACTATAGGACATCTACATAACGGACACTCAGCGTGAGGTTTGCGTCCATCCAGGAAATGACACATTCTCGACACAGAGATGACGCACAGGGTAGAATCTTTGGTGTGTTAAATTCATTTCGTGCACACCGCACACTCACTTTCGTGTGGTTCACCAGGGGGGTCGTCATTTTGAGATACAGATATGTAGAAAGCCGTAGATGCTGTTGTCCTGTTAATGAAAAGTAGTTTATTTGTTAATACTGTTAGATAATATATGTTTTTTAAATTGTTTAATCGATACATCCTTCCCTCCTCCTCTCCATTCCTGCGAAACAACAATAGTAGAAGGACAAGTGTGTGTCAGAGACGATACGCGCAGTCAGAGGTAACATGCATTTTCTTCTTCTTATTATTATTGAGCTTTTAGTTTTCAATTACAAACATAAAATCATGCATAAGGAAAAGGATCATTACTATATACTCTGTCTCCTCTGTCTAACTTTCTAATTATAAACATGTATTCTTATAACCTCATAGGCGCAGAGCAGTTTTCACGCAGTTAACTAACGGTGCATTTGTGGTGACTCAGGAGAGCAAGAGCGCCAGGCATGCTGGGACTGTACATGGTGACAAAGTGTAAACAAACTGTGGTGAAATTATTGCTTGACCAAACAGAGTAGACTAATTTGACTTTGTATAACCCATGGATGATGTTATACATATCAAAATTACCCTCAGAGGAAAAAATACTTCCACCTCTGCTAAATAACACTGACCAGAAATACAAATGTGAGGGATACAAATAGGGAGGGACGTATCGACAGACAAAGAGTAGCTTGCCCTTATCTCTCCTGCCAAGATCAGAACGACCGGTCCACACAACAAAGTGGACTATAGCTGCACATCTATTAGCACCAACTGCCAGAAATATTTCAGTAAAAACTAAAGTAGACAGGTTTATCACAAAAATCCTACTTACACAGACTTACAGAACAAGACTGCCTCACCGTAAGAAAATGGATCTCAGCTTACCACAAAGTCACGTGATTTGGCTAAAGTGCAAATTCGTTTCAAAGGGAACTTCCCGTTTTGATTTTTCCGAGTAGATATTTATAGGGTTCCGAGCTTTGATTATTTAGGGAAGGCTACTGTCGATGGAAAATTGTTTTTGTCGGACTGACTGACACACTGTCAAACATTTATGTCCTTTTTAGTTTGTGCAGTTATCAGGTTTGCTTCATTGTTTTCTTCTTGTCTGATATATGTCAGCGATGGGGTCACAACATTTAGTGGTAATGGAGGCTGAACTGTGTCAGCACAACCGAGCTATCTTCTCAATCTTCCTTCTTTCAACCTCCTTTCCTCTATCTGGGCATGTTAGAACTGTTCACACAGAAAGAAGACTGCGGCGATATACATTTTTTCGGCACCTCATGTTGCGCCTTCTCTCATCTCTGCTATCTTTTAGGTTTTTCTTACACCCAAAATTTTGAAATCAGCAGTTATTACTCTTAAAACAGTAAATGTCAGAACTAAGAAAACATCTTTATGTCAACTCTCTTTTTGTCTAATTTTAAAAATAAACGTGATCAGGGTATATATGATTGGTTTGTCTATACACACATAATCTATTTGCTTTTTCTGTTACCAAACATTTATGTGAGTTCAAATAATCATCTTCATATAAACAAAACAAGTTCTCTGAGTTTTTGTCAGTATTGTCTGATCACAAGTCGGATCACATCCATCGCTTTCTATACAAAATAAAGACAAATTCATCAAATATGTGTAATATATTAATTATAAGAAAAAACAATGATTAAGATTCAACTTCAATTATAAGTAACATCATTGAAATAACAGAAATCACACGATTTTTAAAAACTATTTCTCATAAATTTGCACTGAAAATTAAAACAAAATTGTTTATATGCAATGCCAATAAATTTTTTTATAGCAATCACAAAATCATTAATACTTTGATAATTGTGCAATCATGTTCAATTTTGTTATCTGATCACTTCTAATTTCCTCAAAATGTATGTATCTTTGTGTTCAGAGTATCAGTATTAATTCTAGGCCCATTTCTATGGTCAAAAATTATATTTCCTCTGATCTTTCTCGAAATTTGAATTGAGCAATGGTTCACAAAAAGGAAGATAGTAGTAAGGTAGACAGAGCGCTTTAGAGAAAACATGATTATCATGATCAAAACACGATTGTGTATTGTTGTCAAGTGCGTTCAGTCCACTGTACCGAGAATGACAGTCAAGTGTTTTGTCCGTTGAGTGCTTTTACACTGAAGAAGAAGATAATAAAAAGAACATCTGGTTATATGTTCAGATCCCTCTAGACAACAGGGTCAATGTACTCATTACGGCCTCTTGTCCCTATGGCTCACGTACAGCAGTCACATAATATGTTAATAAAATGTTAATGGACTAGTCTCGAGTCTCTTTCTGTCAAACTACTCTTGTTTCTGACCCTCTGTAATACTTTTTCATGCTGCCAACAGTATGATATACCACTGATTATACATATTTTCTGGAGATATATTAAGTATATTCCAGTATGTATAAATGTTCACTCGAATCGCTATCTTTAAAACAGAATTGCTTGAGAATCAAAATATGGAACAAAAGTTATACTTACAAACAAAACATTTGTAAACAAATAGAAAACTGACTCGTGAGTCGCAAACTCGCCATTTTCAAGAGAGGAAAAGAATATTTCTTACACGTGACTCTGGATTCGTAATATTTTCTCTACCTGTCGGACTTTATCTTCACACCGTTTAGAAGTTTTGGAAGGGAGTGCAATGAAGTAGTATCTGAGGTTTAAAGCTTGTTGACCTGTTTGTCAGGGTTTGCAGCCGGGTATCAGGGTGGGAGTTGGTGCGACTGCTCTGGCTCTTACAACGATATTTTATGTGATGTGATGTTGGCTAGCTGCTGACTACGTGCACTCTTAACCTCATTTAGCGACTTTATAAACTGAGAATGCGAAGCTCGACTCATGGCCTTTACGTTCAACGGAAATCCTCCACCAGAAGGTGAAGATGGTCACAGGCTTGGTCGATCTGCGCCATGTCGTCCTGCTCGCTGATGACCACGTCTACCAGACGACCTTCCAGATGAGCTATGGCCTGCTCCAGGGTCTGCTCCTCTTTTTTAAGCTGGAAGATCAAATCTTCTAGAGACTTCTTTGCTGAGGTCATTTCCTCGTCAAGCTTGTTCACTGCTCTACATGGTTTATGCTGCAGGTCCCTGCAGGATGCGCAGAGAGCGAGTCCGTGATCATGACAGAAGAAAGAATGTTTTTCGCCGTGGTCAGCACACATTCCTGGACCCCTGGCAGCCAGACTTTCAGCTGTGACAGTGCTGAGACTCTCTACATCGTGACCTCGGGTCATGGACATTCTCTTGTGTTATCTGGCACAGGATATGCACATCATGTCAAGACACTGGAGACAGATGAAGTCAGCCTTGCCTTCCTCACATGCACGGCAGTTGGGATCCTGAGCCAGCACACCAGCGCTCTGTACTACGGCTTCCATCACTAAGTCTGTAGGCAGGGCATCTGCAACATTTACTGGTTTTCGATGTGAATGATGTCCAGGCTCAACTATAGGACATCTACACAGCGGACAACCTGCGTCAGGGTTTGAATCCATCCAGGAAATGACACATTGTCGACACAGGAGATGACCACAGGGTAGAATCTTTGGTGTGGTGAAGTGATTAGTGCACACAATACATTCTTTTTCGTCTGATGCTTCTGCCATCGTTGTACCCAGACTTTGATAAAAATAAAAGAAATAACACATTATCTAATGTAGCAGTAGTAGTAGTAATAATAATAATGATGATGATGATGATGATGATGATGATGATATAAATGAAAAGGCGTTCAATACCTAATTCGGCTTCTCTGCTTAGTCATATATCTCACAGATATAATGTTACGTAGGTTTTCAGTACTTCCTTATCTTAATTATATGTGAATCAGAGAGTTTAAACATGTTTTGCAATTAAAATTCGGTCTACCTATAGTATGTAGCATTTCAATAAAACATCGTTTTGTTCGTCTCTCTATATTAGAATTATTAACACTAAGCCTGGAGTAGGATCTGAGCCTCATTTTAAGTTAGTAGGTTACCTTACACTTATTTCTATTCTAGTTACTATAGGTGGCCTTCTGTCAAAAAAAAAAAAACAAAAACAAAAAAAGAACAACAAAAAACAAAAACAAAACAAAAACAAAAATACAGGCAAACTATTTTAAGCTCCAGCGAGTTACAATTTTAGAAAAATTCTCTTGCTGCCGGCTTCATAGTGAGTTTGGCAAACCAGTGATAATTATTGAAAACATCTCATGTCATTCGCAAACAGTGCTTAAATATTTCTATTCGAGCGAGCAAGTGCGAGTGAAAAAACTAGTAAAATTTCTTAGACAGGTTTGCAATATTTTGTGTGATAAAATTACAGTCAGACTCTTTTGAAGTCAAATTTAGATATTTAGATAATTTAGATAATTTTTGCAGAGAAGTAGTAATAAGTTACATATCAGAATATTGACAAATACGTAACCAGATCAAACTTTCTCATTTATAAGAAGGGACGTAATTCTGCAGTAAAATGGATTACCTAAAATGAAGTAGCTTCCCCTGTAGCTCTCAGCGAAAAGAATATTTTGCCTTACCATTAGCTGAGAATAATTAACAGTAAAAAAAGCATCAAACAACAAACTCCCCCTCCCACATAAATGCCATTTCTTTACATCGCACAGGAATTTTTTTTATTTACTTTGTAAGCAAACCCGCGTCTGGTATTTCTACAGCTCTAATTCCTAATATTTTATCTCCAATCGCTTGATCATGACTGGGTGTATAAACTAATAATATTAGTAACAGAAAATGAGAATATTTTTCGTATATCATACGGTGAACAGATTAATTACCAAAACCTAGTTAACAAGGCACAAGGAACAAGAATGACTCACTGTTCAGAAAGCGTGATCGAATATCCGCATTGCGACAAGGTCAAGCCACACAGTCACGTGACTGCAGTCAGAGGTAGGTACCGTTATCCGCTTATGTCAGTGGGGAATTTCCGTTCCAGTTGTCCGAATATTACAAATATTTTTTATAGTTTCGTTTTTGCTTTTAATATTTGGCGTTTTACACTTTTTCTTCTGCCCAACTTTATCCTCCCATTTCTAATGTTTCTTTATCCCGCATATGATGTAGTGTTATATGATTTTTTTTTTAGATTGACTTCTGTTCATTTCAAATCAAAGTGATCAACGGCACTTTAGTAACATTCCATCCACCCTACCTCTTTTCTGCGCACAACGTGCATTGTAACAGTCGTCGCAGCTTTTTTTTTTAAGGTTAAAAGCAAAGTCTACTCAAATTTCGATCAAACCTTTTATAACACGCGGCTCACTGTCTCCGTTATTGTTCCTCAAGCGATCCCCGGGAGTAATGACATCTACCTTTGTCCTCTCACAGCCAGTGATTAGTTCTTACCTCACTCGGTCTCTGTTTGGCTGCACGTTCTGTTGTACATTTTTGTTTTTCTTTTATAAGCACGACCATTCAATAATAACTGGTGTACATGCACAGATTTTCATTATTTTGAAACATTTCTATGCATGTATCTAAATTAAGATTCTTCCGAAACTGATAGTTAAGGGTCTTCTGTGTGGGTCTCTGTGTGTGCAGGAGAAGGGGAACCGACAAGCAAGTGGATGATGAGCGTTTGCTGGTTTGATGCCTCGTGTAGTTTTGCATACCTACACTGACCTAGATATTGACAGGGACATAACTTCTTCGAGGGCAATAAGACTAGCCCCGAGATAAGTGTCTTACCTGTTTTTAAGTGTGTACCTGACCCCATAAAATGAGATTGACCCCGAGACCGTTATATAAACACTTTTGGTTTGTGTACTTTTTTCTCTGTGTGCTTTTAATTTACAGATTAACGTTGTCCGTTTGTAGATTTAGGAAAAAACATTTCTTTCATTTGATAGCAGTCAGTAGAAAATAATAATGTTAACATATCCGAATATTACAGTCAGCTAAGGCAGGTTTAATTCAAACATAAAATCCCCAAATAAAGGGTTTTCAAGAAATTTAATTAAAAAAAAAAAGAAAACCGAGACTCACCTCCGAAGCCGTCCGTCTAGAGGGCAGCCATTGGTTGGCACTTTGCTCTATTGTGTTTCTGATCATCGGGTTTCCAGCGAACAGGGCACAGAACCTATCAGCTACAGTCAGCTTCTGGGATATTGTTGGATGCATGTTTTTTTTTTTTCTTTCTCTCCAGCTAATATGTGCATTTTTGTGTGTCGCTGGAAAGACAAGAAATATATCATATTTTCTATATCTAATACAATCGACACTTTGCAGCGGACTGAGGCAAGAATAAGAATATTTCTGATTTCATCCCAAGACTTTTGTGCCAGTGCTACAGGGTAGCTTTTGCTTGACACCTCCTTTCATGTTCCCTCTTTCATTGGTCAGTCGACACTCAATGTATGCTGGTAGTATGTTGCCGGGGAGTATGTTACAATTTAAGTTTTGAACTGTCTGTGTCATTACCAATACATTACCTGTACATTACCTGAGGTTCCTTATGAAAATAAACACAAGGTATCTTTGACGTCACAGATATTGACGTCATTTTCAGGTCAATGAGCTCCACGGGACGGTTATTTATGGCAGAAAAGAAAGACGATCAAGCAGAGGGGGAAATTTCTAGGTAAGAACACATTTCTCGTAGCTGGTTATCAACGTGACGACGACACCTAAAGCACAAATATGTTAAAACAATAACGGTTTTTGATGACACTTTGGCTTAGCGATGCTTTCTTCCGCTTATCAATTTGTGAATTAAACTACCTTAAAGACCAACCTGAATGCTTTGCATTATTTGTAGATATCGGTAGATGAATGCGATATAAAATTAACCTAATTTCAGTCTCCAAGATCCACCCGTTAAATAATTATCCTCTGGCAAAGTATGCGATTCCCACCTACGGTCAACGAGCGCCGCTCAGTGTACTACGTCACGCTAACAGTGTACTATGTCACGTTAGTACACCATTCACAACATTGCCAGCCGTCAACACCAATCACAGCGGCAGTTCGGCTTATTGGGATGTTGAAAGTCTGCATTTCTCGTGCTAAAGTAGCAGTTTTTCAGAACCACGAGAAACGCAGACTGTAACCGTCCGAGTAATCCGAACTGTCGGATTCTCTTTCTCTGATTGGTGTTGACTGCAGGCAGTGTTGTGATAGATGCACTAGCGTGACGTAGTGCACTGTTACAGCACTGGTTGACTGCAAGTACTAAACGTAGAGGATAGTTAATTAACCGATCGGTTTTAGACGCTGAAACTCACAGGTTAGTTTTACATCGCCTATATCTACTGATATCTGAAAAAAAAGCTAATCGTTCAGGCTGGTCTTTAAACGAAAGATGCTGTGGATCCACTCAATGCCGCATGTTGCTTTACAGGGATGTGAAAGTGTCGGAAACAGACAATTCCACATGTATAAGCATCATCTGTGGTTAGTCAGTAAAGTTTGGACTTCTGCTTATTAAAATGTTTCAACCATAGCACACATCATACTACCACTTTTTCCTGCGATGTACCTGAAATCTGTACTAAGCAACGAATGCACGTGACACCCGGTTCTTTTGCAAACGGGTCAGCACCAAAAGCTATCATTGAATGGTCTGATTCAATTAAAGAAAGAGCAACAGCGAAACACGTCTGCACCTTTAATATAATGTCCTCTCTCCTGCTGCCCCTCGTTTTTTTTGTTTTTTTTTTTTTTCATTTTCACTTCGCTGTTACACTCACCTCTCTCTCTCACTTGTCTCTCTCGACAATCTCACAAAGAAAGCAACAGGTTTGCAGAAACATTCGCATCTTGACAGGCGAGGTTTTATTTGTGTTCCAGACAACACGCTGAGCTGCTTCTGATGCCAGTCTGCAGACGACAATCAGATGCCGGGTATTTATTCACAAACTTCACTCGTGATTCTTCCGTCCAGCTAATCAGGATTCCTATCTTTTCCCACCCACCCACCCACTCTCTTTTATCTATCAGACAGCTCGTCATTTACTAAGTGTACCTCCCGTTGACAAAGAGTCATAAAAGTCAATCAGTCTACCTACCATTCTCACTGTCACTGTTTATAACGGACAAAAGTAAGGAACCGACGATTGTCTGGAAACAATGTGGCTAAGTTTTCTTCGAACAGAATTCAACATAAAAAAAATATAAAGTAAGAACAAGAAATTTAAGAATATCGTTTTATTGTTTTGTAACAGCCTTTCTTGCTAAAATAAAACATTATTTTGTTTTGTTTTTTTAACATCAAAATTGTGAAAGCTTGTATCAAGCTTCACAATGCAAGTAAAAGAAAGAGAACACGTAAAATCGGCTTGTTCATTTATTTTTATCTCGGTAAAAATCTTTTCCATAAGAAATATTTTTAAAAGCTTAATTCAGTAAGAAGAATCGTATACTGTAGTTGCATTATCTTTATAAAGAAAAGAAAATAGAATAAAAAGAATATTTTTGAGAAGTAAGAGCTACTTTTCGACAATGAAAACACTACAAAAATAAAAAAAATTAACTGTGAGCTCCGCAGGCTTTCGTCGCCCACTGCTGTTTAGACGGTGTTCTATTCAAAGTAGTTTCTACTCTAGAAATCAAGTAAAGAAAATAAATGAAAATTCTTCTTTTAAAAACAGCAAATTAGTTCTGAAATATTGCCTTAGAAATCTTTTATAAGGGAGGGCATTTACAGACATGTGTTTACATGGTCGTCTGTTCATGTCCTCGTGCTTTCTGCCAGTTCTTTGAGGAAGGTTCTGGAGTCGATACTGAGAACAAAACATTTGCTTTCTTCGTAGTATTTCAAGAGAATACGTCAGAGTGTAATGGGTAGGGTGGTGACACCGATCATTAGTTTATTTTTCTTTCACTTTTCATCCAGTTTGTCTACTGAAAATTTGAGCATTAAAACCAATCTCGTCTGGTCAGGGGAGGCAGACATGACTGCACACAGGGCCAAACAGCCCCTGAGCCAACATTCCTTAGGTTTTACTCGTGGTAATCACACGTACAGTACGAGTCCACACTCACCGGCGGTTAGTAACCATGGTGACACGGTCACACGGATGTTTGCTGCTGTAAGTAACAACTCTGTTACCGAGATGTTAGGTACGGTAACAGTACACAACACGTCTCACAACACACGTAGAAATGATGGATGGTCTTATTTTAATTTAGAATTCATAAACTGCACTAACCGTCGTGTGAGGTATCACGTGACCGATAGTGAGGCTACCGTTAACTGGTCATTTAATCCACCGAGATTTCTTAATATCTGGTCACCTGACCCTTGGTTTTGTGACCTGGAGCTTAGCGTTCCACAAGGGATGGTGGCTGTCGTGAAGACAGTTAAAACAATTTACAAATCTGAACGTGAAAACATTACCCTGCTGGACGATGCCAATGTCACTCTATTCACTGGGTCTCCGAGTCAATTACCATCCCCGTTTGTTACCTATTCCCATCTAGTGACCTTTCATTTGACCTTCCCTAAGATAGAACTTATTGAAATATATGGCTTCACCATGGTCATGAACATCACTACACTTCCAGAGACCAGTCGTCCACAGTTTGAAATCGTCTTTAATTCTTCAACATCAGGTATGTTACTTTAGTCTCCTTCATATTGAAGACACCCATACAGTCTCAGACAAAATTGCACGAAATATGAAGGAATTTAACTAAGACGAGCACACATTTGAATTGCCATATGCATTGCTTAGCTTACACTTTTAACAGAAGCATAAATATAATGATCATTATATTAGTAATAGTATAATTCTCAAATTAAGAGTGTGATATTAACAATAAATAACGCAGTACTTTTAGTAATAACAACAATAATACTGAACTTTGGTTGTTAGTGTTTTACACAGTCACTGACTTATTATTACAAAAACAGAATCTTAAAAACAGAATTTATTTACGGCTTCAAGTTCTACAGAATATCTTTCATGTCCGAAAAAAAAAGAATTAGAAGCAAGAATGTCATGGATGTAGTCAGAGTGCTAGGACTGGGCGCGTGTGTGGATGAAAGCGTGCGAATGATGGACGTTTTCTACATGGAGCGTGATAAATGACGTAAAGTGACGTCAAACAAAATAGTGATGTAAAAATGGGGTAACGTCAGGAAGCAGCTAGAAGAAGGAGAGACGTTGGGAAGCAGATAGAAGAAGAAAGACGCTAGAAGGCAGAGAGAAGAAGAGGACGTTAGAAAGTAGATTAAAAAAAAAAGGAAGAACGTTAGCGAGTGACAGAAGAAAAAGGAGGATAGAGAGCGGATAGAAGACGTAGTGAGTTAGAAGACAGCCTTTGCCAAGACAATGTGCCTCGCGAGTGAGTAAAAGATTGAGTGTGATAGTCAAAGAAAAAGCCGTTGTGTTAGTGACTGTATTTTTCTAGTCAGGATTTGCTCTTTTGAGTTTTTGTTTAGTAAACACGGGCAGACTAGTACAGGCAAATCTTTTTTTTCTGAGAGAAAGAACGCGCAATTGTCTGACCCGCTAGTGTGTTGGAGATAGTGAAAGACGAGAGGCACTGGCGGTGTCGTGACAAAGATCATTGGAAATGGTAACGATAACCCTGAGCGGTGATCTGAACTGGGCAAGGCATTCAAAAACCGTATCTTTCAGGTCTTTGACACCTGTCGGCAAAACTGATAAAGTTGCTGACTTGAAGCATGACATTAATTTTTTTCTACATCGTTGAAATTCTGTCACGTGACGATGATGACCTAAAATATAGAGGTTACACGAACAGATTTTCCGATTGTCTTTTTCTTCTCATCACGAGAGGTAACCACTGCCGTTAGTACAGCGCATTGTGTGTGTCTGTGTCGATACCTTCGTCGCTTACACTATTTTTGGTGGCAGACACTCTTTTGAATCCCCTTTATGTACATTTACTTTCCCCGGTGAACGCAAAAATCAACATTAAAAGCTACTCAGAGCGTTTAACAGTGCGCTATGTGTCATTTCAAACTAACTCAATATAAAATGTGTTTAAAAAAACAATTTACAAAAGGCAAATGTTTTCTATATTTATTTGAGTGCTAAAACATAATGGAAGGACTATTTATAGCTATCGCAGTATTTCATTATTCCCACACTCTGGAACCCTATTTAGATTTTAAAAAGTTGTTTTAGTTATTTACTTTTCTGTATTTATATGATAATAAATCTTCGCTTGTTTGTTTGATATACTTCGTCAAGTTTGCTCCTCGGAGATGATGCGAGGTGGCTGTTTGTAAGCCGGGTGACGAGGGTTCAAGTAACTAACGTGTGAACATTGCACGTAATGTTCTCCTGTAAGATTGTGGGCAGTAAGAGGACATAGCCGTTACCCATTGTTTATTTTAGTTTCATTAAATTGTTTATTAATTTAAATCTCTACATACAATTTTTTTTTCAAATGATTTACAGGGAAAATCGAAGTGAAAAACTGGAGAATCTACGAACTTAATCCACCATTTGTAAGAACGTCTCTCCACCTGCGGGCACCAGCCGACCACATTGTTGTCATAAATTTGATTCATTATTTTCACTGCGTGTACGACGATATTAACCGTTATAACTTCACCTTCAAGACAGACAACAACTACGTAACGTACGAGTTATGCGCCTCACCAGCAAATGTGTGTCATGGTCTAGCTTTTTATTCCGGGTGGGTACTTATAGAACTTATAAGTTATGTCACCTTATGGGAAACAAATTTTAAACTAACTTTTGAATTTCATCACATCTCACAACCACCCGCTGCGCTGTCAGGAGACAGGTGGAACTGCTCGGTTAGCGACTGGCCGGAAATGTGGCAAGGTGTTCCCTGTGTCTTCGTCTTTGACTGCAACAACAGGGAAGCAGAAGGTGGATGCTGGCAAGGTGATGGCAAATTCAGGCAAGGAATATTTCAGGTTGACGGTAAATGCATTGGTATTTCGCATATCGATCAACTGTCAACCTGGTACCTTGAGAGCGAATGGTGTCGAAAACATGGAGGAGAACTGGTCAGTTTGAGTACGAGTATCATGAGAGACCGTTTTCTGGAATTGTTACGAAGGGTTAACCGTGCGGACAAAGGTGTCATTGGTCTGACGACAATGTCGAGGGATTTATCACTAATGTAAGTACACGTGTACTGTTTACACAAACGTTTCTCAGATACATTGTCGTTTTATAATATATGAATGTTTATCTCTGATTACTTAGAATTTGTCTAACTGACTAAACAGCCTACTATATTTTGTTTTCCAGGTATAAAGACAGTCTGCAGTGGCTTGATAAGACTGTCGCACATACCAGGGAGACAAAGTTGCGAACTGGTCTACAAACTTGTTTTTATTTCAACCTAATTTTGGGGTTCTTTGATCAACTTTTTAAAATAAGTTGTAATAAAACTAATATCTTAGTATCTCGCTTATGCCAGCTTTCGAAAACTGCTAAAAAACAACGTGGCGTCCAGCTGCCGGTGATTTTCACAAATGGACCGCATGACAGACTGTCAAAGGTCAGTAATAGGTTATATTCAAGTGCACCAAACCCTGTAAAGGTTGACTTATTGTTGTCTTTTAATCTTGGCTGGTAGAGAAGTGGTTAGAGGTAGTTATTTAGTGGTAGATACCTATGTATACTTACATTCCAATTTAAAAAATGCTATTTTAAGATGTGACTGAAAGAAGGTAAAATAATTTGTTTCTGATAGCTATCAGTATGTCAGTTCATTGCTGTGGTTACGTGTGATATATTATAGTCTGTTTAGTGTTAAAATTGCTGTTTATAGAATTACAAAATCCCACAATTCAACAGGCTGCGTACATACGGTGTCCGGCCAATCACTTCACTCACGTCTTCCTGGCTTGTGATGACGTCTCTTCCTGTTGGTCCAATAAGTCTGGCGCCACGCCTTCCTGTTCCGCACCACTGACGCCACTTCCGCCGTCTTTTAAGTGTGGCGGGGAGGATAGTGTCCCTTACACACTCGTGTGTGACCATCGGCCTGACTGTAAAGATGGAAGTGACGAAGATTTCTGCATTTTCGCGCCGTGCGACAGTCCGTTAGCTGTACGCTGTAGCGGAAGAAAGGTTTGTTTGTTTCTGAAAATCATTTTATTGCATTAAAGTAAAAGTAAATAAAAGTAAGCCTTCATTATAGATACGTTTTCTCTGACAATGTTTACTTTCAGACGAACTATTTACTTATTTTACGTATTAATTCTATGAGAAAACTATGTTAATGAATACTCAGTAAGGAAGGAAAAACAAACTAACCCTTACCCGTAAAGTAGAAGTAAGCAGTTGGCGCATTTTGTTTCACATGTCTCTTATTATTTCCTCTCAAAATCTTTGCAAAAATCGAAGTTAAATTTCTCGATCTTTACTTCCGCAGGGTCATCTTTTTTTTAGAGCAGTACAATATAGACTGAAAGTGAAAACGGGTATTATGAGCATTTCGATAGTGTCACGTGACAACAAAATATTTTTCGGCTCTCTGTACCCTTGAGAGCTGAACGACCATTAATCTTTATTATTTAAGTACACTGTTCACATCACTGTTTACTGCAGAAAAATGATTTTAAGTTCAAATACGTACGCATTTCGTCCATATAATACAAACGTAATCTTGTCTTTCACCTACAGCCTTTACATCTAAACAACTAGTCTTTGGTATTAAGTACAGTGGTACCTCGACATACGAGTTTAATTCGTTCCGTAACTTTGCTCGTATGTCAAATTGCTCGTATCTCAAAGCAATTTTCCCCATTGAAATTCATTGAAATGCCATTAATCCGTTCCAGCTCCCAAAACACCACCTCAGTTGTTTTTGTTAAGTCTTTTTGAAAAAGAAAAAGTGTATTTACAAGAAGAAACATTTATTTATGAATAACAAATACATATTCTATAAAAACATATTAAATTCTTCGTTTGTGGAAGTGTGTGGGATCTGCTTCAGCAAATCACCGTAAATCGCTGGTGCCTTCTCACACATGATGCTTTGTGTTAAGGTTCCTCCTTGAAGCTGCTTCTCTGTCACCCACACAGTCAATAGTTTCTCCATCTTTTCATGGAGAGAAGTCCGGAGCTTAGAAATTATTGTAACGCCCCTAGCTGGCGTTGTACCCTTTATCAACTCCTGTTTAAGCTCAGAACATATCATTGATGTGCTACACCCGTACATCCTCGCCAAGTCAATTACTCGCACACCTTGCTCATGTTTTTCTACGATTTCGCGCTTTAATTCAATAGACATCATCTTCTTTTTCGGACCCATGGTTACAAAAATAAATGTGATAATGTTTTGTAAATGTATAAAAAGCAAAAAAACGCGAACCCAACTTATCAAAAATGTTTCGAAAACGAGGGAAACAAGCACACAGACTGAGGTCTAGCCTAAGGTGGGAGAAACTGTTAGACGCTGCACACGACCCCAACATCGGCCCCGCATGTTGTGGTCGTGTGCAGCGGTGTAGTGTGCGATTCCTCGTATCTCAAATCTTGCTCTTATCTCGAAGCAAAATATCGCTCGCTCGGCGGCTCGTATCTCAAAACACTCGTATGTCAGGGCACTCGTATGTCGAGGTACCACTGTACAGTGATACCTCGGTTCTCGAACGCCTTGACTTTCGACCAAATCGGTATTCGACCAGGAAATTCGAGAAAATTTTGTCTTGGAATCCGAACAAATATTTGGAACTCGAACATCCGAACGTCCGAGATGAGCCGAGTTGAGCCGAATGGCGTTCATTTCGGCCCAGCGCGCCTTGCTTGCGTCATCAGTGTGAGTGCAGAGAGAGAGAGTCACGTTTTTGTGGAGAGAGTCATGAAATGTGTGCAAAATGGGCAGAAATCGCTAATTGTGTTGAACAACATCACCCTGATAAAGTGGTAGCAAATAGAGCAGTTAACATTTTTAATGACAATGTTATGTCCACGTTCCGCAAAATTTTGCAAAGGAGAAAAAAAACAGCAAACAATTGACAAATTCTTCCGTAAAGAAATCAGACAAGCAACTGCAGAGCAAGATTCTGATTCTCCTCAGCAAAAGATACAGAGAACAGAAACACCCGAAGAGCAGTTACCCTCTGTTTTTATTGAAGAGGACTCCCTTCAAAACATAACCATCCCCTTCCCTCCTCCCTCCACATTCATTCCCTCCTGCCATAAAGTTTGGTACAGGTACAGTAAATGAAACACAATTTACTGTACTGTACTGTACTGTACAGTACATTTTTTTTTTTTTTTGTTTTAATAAATACACTTTTATTTCTTATTTCTTGTTGAGACTCATGTTTTTCTACATATTATATACAAATTAGGCCAGTAAATAGGCATTTTCTGGGGCTTGGAACGAATTAATCCAGTTTCCATTATTTCCTATGGGTTTCATTGCTTCGGTTCTCGAACAATTTGGTTCTCGACCGTCCTCCCGGAACGAATTATGTTCGAGAACCGAGGTATCACTGTACTTTGAAATGAAAAATCTATTACGGTAAATCTTCTGTTTGCACCAAATAAGCAAGAACAAGACAAAAAGATTTTAATTTTACACATAAGAAACATCTCAATTAAAATCGGGTTGTATGTAAATACCTCGATCGGAGAAAAAAAAAAGTGTTTCATAAAATGAGTAGATGAAAACATTTGCGCTTTTTGCAGTGTGTTGATTACAGGAGGGTCTGTAATGATCAAGCGGACTGTGATGACGATGCAGACAAAAACCTCTGTCACACAGGTTCTTTGGAAGCAGTTTCTTTCAAGGACCTCAGTCCTACATCTACTAGACTTGATTATCGAGAGGGACGGCTGATGTTGACTGATTACAACATGTCTGACATGTCGACGTTTACTTGTCCTGTTTCCCACTTCATGTGCGCCAGTCTTCACCAGGTTTGTCTTCCTGTCTTTCTTCGTTGTAACGGGCTGTACGACTGTCCTGATCACGAAGACGAGGCGGAATGCGATAGGTACACGTGTCCCGGCTTTTACCGCTGCCGTCAGTCTCAGGTGTGTGTTGACGAGAGTCACGTGTGTGACGGGGTGTACCATTGTCCTCAACGCGATGACGAACTACTGTGTAACGACACCTGTCCACACAGTTGTGTCTGCTACGGTCTGGCCTTCATTTGCTCGGATACTTTCCGTGCCGCTGACTATTCTAACCTTCGATATCTGGATGGCAGCGACACCTTGATGACCCTCGCTGACCTGTGGAACAACACTTTTCTCATTCATCTCAGTCTGGTCCGTTGTAATCTGACTAAACTGCATGAAGTGGTTTTGCCTAATCTGCGCACTCTGGATCTGAGCTACAATGAGTTAACTGAAATAAGTGGCCGGTTCTTTGCTGGTCTCAACAATATAGTGTTTCTAAAGATAAGCAAAAACCCTTTAACAAGCTTCCACCTCCAGAATTGCAATCACACAAGTCCTCTTAAAATTTTTGACATGTCCAATGTTCGAATTTCAGAAATCAACTTTGCAATAGTGAGCTTTTTTCCTCTTTTAACGACTCTTAATGTCTCCGGTAATCAAATAAAATATGTGACAGGACAAGGATTTCCTAGGATGATAAATTTGCAGGTGCTCGATCTGCGTCAATGCCCTCTCACCCATTTCCCAAAAGCAATATTTCAGGCTCTAGACCGACTGGACAGTGTGTTTGCTGACAACTACAAGCTGTGCTGTCCGGCGACACTACCCAAGGGCTTCAACGTGCTCAACTGTCACGCTCCTTCGGACGAAGTGTCTTCCTGTGACGATCTGCTGCGCTCCAACGTGTACCGCGTCGCCCTCGCTACCTTCGCCTCGTTATCGTTACTGGGAAATGTCGGCACGTTGCTTTACCGCTTGATCTTCCACAAAACAACAGGCAACGGGATTTATGACGTCTTCGTGTCCAACTTGTGCGTGGCGGACTTTCTGATGGGTGTGTATCTGTTGATCATCGGAATAGCTGACCACAGGTACCGAGGGGCTTACGTGTGGGAGGACGTGAGCTGGAGGAACAGCCACTTGTGCAAGGTCACAGGTTTTGTGTGTTTGTTGTCCATGGAGGTGTCTGTTCTGATGATCTTTATGATCACTGTTGACCGCTTTTTGGTTCTTCACTTTCCTTTTAGTTCCTTCCATTTCAGAAAACGTTCAGCACAGCTTACATGCGGGGTAGTGTGGGTGGCAGGTCTTGTCCTAGCGGTAACCCCTTGTCTTCCTATGACGTCACACTGGCAGTTTTACAGCCAGACTAGCATTTGTATTCCACTTCCTACATCGAGGGTAGAATTTCCAGGCCGTAAGTATTCTTTTATCGTTCTAGTTGTCTTTAATTTTATTTGCTTTCTTTTTATTTTTGTGGGTCAGGTGCTAATTTACTGGTCTATTCGCTCAAGCTCCATGTCTGTGTCCAACACATCCAAAGCTGTTAACGACATCACCATAGCCCGCCGTCTAGTCACCGTAGTGATGTCGGACTTTCTTTGCTGGTTTCCTGTTGGTTTGACGGGAATTCTGGCGTCGTACGATGTTGCCATGGCAGGAGAGGTCAACGTGGCGATGGCTATTTTTATTTTACCCGTCAACTCTGCTCTCAACCCTTTTCTTTATACACTTAACATCTATTTAGAGCGCCGACGCCGTGCACGAGAAGAAGAAAGAGAAAAACGCATTTTGTACCAAATTAAGGCAGGAAAAACTGTACAAAGGTAAATATGTGAGTGAAAAATGAGAAAGGAATCCTCTTGACTTTATTTATATATTTGATTATTTTTTCAATGCGCTGATAATGGTATTTAAAATCCGTTGTTTGATAGAAAGGAAACCAAAATATTACTCAGAAAATAGTGATTGCTGTTGTTTATTTCAGTCAAATGCATTATACTCCAGACATAGAAATATTCGTGTGAACGTGCATCATCGTGGGCGAAAGCGTACATTTTTACCTACGTGCATGTACAACTCAATGTTTAGATGCACATAAAATGAATTTTTGAAATTGATATATAATTGTAGATGCACTCAAGGGGAGACGATTTAACCGGAAAGTCAATAGCAAAACAATCTAGTATTTAATTGTAAACTTAAAATATCATTTGACGTGTAAACAGAAACAAAGTATGACTGATATGTTTCTTCAAAAAAACAAAACAACAAACAAAACAAAACAAAACAAAAAAGAAAAGGTTGTTTATTTTTACTAAAGATTTGTAGAATAACTGACCATCATTTATTTAGTTCAAAATTAGACACAAGATAAAAACAGATTTTATTTCGTTTTATTAGAGATGAGCTGTTTTTCAGTTAACAAAGACTTAAGGCAGACATTCTAACATTCCTTGTGATTATTTATGATGAATTTACTCTGGAGTTGTCTGGTGCCACTCACAATGATTCGGAGCAAACTAAACGGGTACTATTAATAATGTCCTGAGTTATGAGCTAATATTAAAAGTATAATTGTATCACATGATCAGATTTGCATATACATCTTTGTTCCCATGAACTTCAAACCAGAGAGTTTGGAAGATTTTTAATTCCTTTGTATAGCATGTACTAAAAGTATAAAAATGTTTAGTTCAATCTGGATTAGCTAACGGTGATGTCTAACAACATACGTATGTGTGTAGGAATTGGAAGACCTAGCCAATAACATCTAACATCTTGGCGTAGTGAGAAAAAAAACTGGTGATGTGTACGATGTAGCTACCTTAGCCAGTCATAGAGGTTAGTGGTGTATGCAAAATGATATGTAATGACATGTAATGCTAATCATTTCTTTGCACACGGCACACTACGAAGGGCTCTGAACCAATTAGACACAGCTCGCTTATCCAGCGAGATCATCAAAGTCACTGTAATATCTTGTTGAAGACCTTTTTTATGTCTCTTGATATTTGAAGTCGACCTGTGCTTGTATTTGTAATGGACGGCGTCTCATCAAATGTGGATTATTTGTGTGAGAATTACCTTGCAAATATTCCAATGAACTTAGAAAAAGCTTAAAATAAACTGTTTAATATCTTTTCTTTTGGCCTACAATATCTTGGCTAATTCTTTTTGTTGTCTGACATTAATAATGCTGTTTCTATTATGTAACCAAGACAAATTTAACTACTACTTCACTTAATAATAGAAGACCAGTGTGAATAGTAGAAAAGTGTGTTGATAAAACTTGTCATAAACTAAAATTACAGTCTTGTTATTTCGGAAACCTAAATTTGCAAGTGCCCGTATTCTTTCATCTATATATTACTGCATACTAATTCTATGAAGAATCAGAAGTAATTGTATTGTCTCAACAGTAAGTGTATATTCAACACGATGCAGTGTCCAGCAATAATTATAATAACGCTCAATGTTATCAAGAATGTAGCTGGAAATGTGTTTTTTAAATATGTTAGTGACCTTCCATAATCGGGACTTTTGTAATATTTTGAACCATTTTAATTGGTTTTATTGTTATGGATTAAATTTTGCTTACTGATTTATGTCAGGGATTCCCAACCTACGGTCCGCGGGCCATATCCGGCCCGCGAAACTTCTGCCCACAGTGCAGGAAATCGGCATGTTAGTAATAAAAAAAGACCTAAAAAAACGAAAAACAAGGGAAGAAAAAGTATTTATCCCTACGAAGGGGCGTCTCTCAATCTTTTTTTCGATGGACAAACATTTCGATTCAGTGCTCCGACTTGGTGCCTCTACGATGCAGCCGGACATTCAGAAGTTTGTTTCAGGTAAACAACTTCAAATATCCCACTAATTACTTCATAATTAATATTAATGGTAAGTACAACTTGTTTCTAATAAAAATGGTATCTGCTCTATTTTTTTAATATTTTTTTTGTATTTTTGCGGTGAAGCGGCCCGTGACACGCATGTTGGAAATGTATATGGCCCGCAGGCCGAAAAAGGTTGGGCAACACTGGTTTATGTGAATGTCTGTTTATAACGCTTGTAGATCTCTATTATTTTGAAAGTAATATAGTCATGGATTAGCGCATCTGTGGTCAGGTATAATCGTTAAATTATATGAACGGTACTAGGTCTGTGAGTGTTGTCTATATTTTATATTTTATGTTTTATTTTGAGATTTTTTTTCACCATCGGAAAAAACTATGTATTTATAGATGCGAGTACAGATTTTTTGTTACTGCACATAGCTTATTGTACACACACCCCTATAAACCAAAGGTGCAGACATTCATCTACTAAATCAGGTTTTAAAAACTGTTGTTTGTAATTAGAAAAGTGTAAACTAAAATGGGCAGGGCTTAGAGCAACTGAAAAAAATAATTTGTATGTCTAGAATCCCTTTACATCTTGAATCGTGTGCTTACTTACCACCCTGACCAATGATTGCCTCAAATGATGCAGCACTCAGCTTCTAACAAGTTGAGCCATTCTGCTGAAACCGCACAATGAAGGACTCTTGTATGTCATCTCATCGCAAAACAATGCAGATAGTCAAAATTTTTTAGTTACACCTAATCGTCATCTAATTATCATTTAATTATTTTATTCTAAACTTTATTGTGCCACCTGTGGGATTATTTTAAGGCCTAATAATTTTTTGTTAAAATCATATCACATTTAGTTAATTTTTTCCACATTACTTCTATTACCAGTCTAGAACAACCACAAATACCTCTTGCTTATTTTCATAATGTCTTAGTTTTACTAAAATTACATTTTTGACATTCGTGGGAGGTACTTGATTGAAGAACTGAATTCATCTCGCATCTATATAATATAAGACACTTCCCATAAAGGTTTAACATGTTATCTACAGGAAACAGGTAAACATACCCTTTTAGGAATTGATAAGCATGGCATTGCGGTTTCAGCAAAGTGTTGCTGAGATTTTTAAAAATATCTAAAAAAATTACTAAATATTCGATGTTAAGGGTAGCCTATAGTACAGGGGTGGGCAACATACGGCCCGCGGGCCGGATCCGGCCCGCGACGGGATTTTGATTGGCCCGCAGACTGTTTCTGTTCGTACATGATAATGTTGCCCGCGGCCACAGTCTGCCGCAATCTCCCACTACTAATTACTTGCTCACTGCGTCGAATAATAGTGACTGTTAGTTATTTTTTCGGTTCTTTGTTTTCTTTGTTTTTTGATTCTTTGTTTTCAGTTAGAATTAGATTTAGAAGTCGGCAAGAAAGCAGTATGTCTGTTGTGCAGTGAAAGTGTTGCCGTGATGACAGAGTACAACGGTAGCCGCCATGATGCGACGAACCATGCAGGCTAAGGCAGGCTATGGCAGTACTATGGCAGGCTAAGGCAGGACTTTATCAGCAGCCGAACGGCAAACAAGAGCAACAGAACTGGACAGAAAACTTGTAAAGCAGCAGAATGTATTCGTAAAAACCAAAGTAGCCCAGAAAGCTGCTACTCATGCCAGCTTTGTGGTCGCATACAACATTGCCAAGCACAGCAAATCGTTCAGTGATGGTGAATTTGTCAGAATATCACAACACACTTTCCAACACTCGAGACTATGGTACCCCAGATGATGTCAACTGAGAAATACACCAATATAATATCTACACTAGACAATGAATTTTCTCGTCGTTTTGCGGATTTCCAGAAACTTGCTGCTGAGTTTGATATTTTGTCATCCCCGTTTACAACTGACTTTGAAAAGGTGTCGGATGCTCTACAGCTGGAATTGATTGAACTGCAGTGTGACTTTACCCTGAAAGAGAAATTCCAACCTGAAAGCATTGACAAATTGTATGCCTCACTGAATGAGTCCAAGTTTGCCAACCTGAGAAAGATGGCCATGAAACTACTTGTTCTGTTCGGGTCTACATATATTTGTGAGCAAACATTTTCGACCATGAACATTAACAAGACAAATCTGCATTCCAATCTGATGTTCACGTGCAGTCGTTACTGAGGATTTCTATGTCCGACATGCAGCCAGAGTTCAAGCAACTTGCTGACAACTTTGATCGACCGCAGCTGTCTCACTGACTTCAGCAGCTATTGAAGTACATTACGTTAACATCATTAAATACTGTTTTCGGTCTCTATGCTTTAAAATTAATGTTTACGAGTTTACATTAAACACGATTTATTCCTTGCATATGTAGATAAATACGCGATTAAGGTATTGATCCAGTAATCTGGCACGCCAAGGACTTCCTTTCCCCTTATCCGGCCCGCCGACCGGAAAAGTTGCCCACCCCTGCTATAGTAAGATTAAGAATTCTTTTCGCAACAGAACACCAAAATCGCTATAAGATTAGTGTCCCTTCGTGAGCTGACGTGTTCTGTTTGTCAAGATGTCTTTTTAGAAAACTCGCAAACAACGATAAGAAAAAAAATGTACAGAATTCACGCTCTCAAGAAACGATGTTTAGTACTGAGGACTGGAAACGGTTAAATGTGAAACATTGTTTCGTATGTAACATGATTGTAGAGGCTTGTATGTATTCCCCTCTTGAAACAAAATAAGCGTTCTCTTAATAAAGAAGTCGACATTTTTACGGTTTCCTCTACATAAGATGGAGAGTGATGTCCCCTTGTCGACTTGGTCTATGGACTGTAAATTAGGATGGATTAGTTTCTTGAACTACTTTTTCTCCATCGTTAATCTCTCTTTTTTCAATGACGACGCTTGACCACTTCATCCGCTTACGATCTGCTCAGTCAATTCTGGACAAGATGAAGGTTTGCGGGACTAATTCTTTGCAATCGACGATGTGGCAATTTGCAAAATGTGACCAAATGCTCGTCTGCAATTCGCTAACGCAGGTCGGACTTGATTGGACTTATTCATTATCGAAAGTATTTGTTCGCATACAAAGGCTGATTTAAAGATCTCCATTTTTGGGGAAAATTCTGAAAAGTGTCCTTACTCAGCGATTTAAAGAACTGGAGATTGTTTTGGTGATTACGAGATTCCTTTAACACTACAATGGACTGTAAGTCGACCACCTCGGCATTCTGGGGAACATTTCCCCTCCGCGGTAAACGAATTTGATAGTATTTTCAAATTTCTTGAAATGTTTTCTGGTGTCGCGAAACGTCGCAAACATTATTCTCGCAGTTTTCCATCTTAGGGATGACAAAAGCTGATGTTTGCATGGAGACATTTTCTGATGAAAATCCAGCTCACAGTTTTTCCCATTTCAAACATAATAAGAGCGGTAATTTAAAGAGTCGTGAGAAGTTATACTAGTAAAAGAATCATCAGCAGTAGAGGAGTGTGCGAAAGGCTTTTTAAACATGTTTATTGCGTATGGCTGGTTTGTACAGGAAAGAGTTTATGTGAATGGTAATTTAATATTCATTTTGTATTAGCATTTCCGTATGTAATGAGGTAAATTTGGTACATGTGGACAGTTGTATTTTTTTCCTTTTTGCATTTTTTTATTTTTGTTTTTGACACTTTCTTTTTAAACCCTTTGAATCTGTTTTACACCTGTACTCTTGTACTGATTTAAGAATTAAAGAAGTATTTGAAAATTCTGTACTGCTAAACTTTTTGAACTGTATTTATTAAATACAAAAGTACCTTTTTGTTGTATTTTCTTGTTTAACATTTGATTATAACCATTTTATATGGCAAGTGGAGAGACACTGCGTGTAGGATGATGGAATGTCTGCTATGATGCTAGACGGAGATTTAATAATAAGAGTACTAGTTGTATTCAGGCATCAAAGAGGACAGGTATGCTAAATCAAACACGAAACACAAAATTGACAAACAATCGTTTTCGATAAATGTAACAAGTAATAAAAAAGGACACTCACCTTAGCAGATGTCATTTTATTGTGCAGCGAGTCACCTGCAATTTGCATTACAACATTGTTTACCAACGTGTTTCCAACGAACGAGGAACAAAACTTGTCAGCTCCTGTGCTGCTGCTGGATGCATGTTTTCGTATTTTTTCAATTAAAGCATGCATCTTATTATGTGCTGATAGAAAGACGAGAAATGTAATATGTTCGCTAAAACACATTTGAACACTTTTCACCGGACTGAGGCAAGAATACGAAGATCGTTGAGTACAACCAACACGTTTGTACGTATGGTACAGGTGAGGTTCTGTTTGGGCCCCTTTCATCTTTACTCTCTTATTAGTGAACCTATACTATTTTAGTAGTATTTTTCCCATGAGTCTTGGACTCAAAAAGAGGGAGAAATTTACAGATAAGAACCATTCTTTTTTTCTTATTCAGTTCTACAGCTAAACCACACACACGTTATTAAAACAACGAAGATTTTCTGTTCAACCAAAGCCGACATCACCATTCAGTGAGGTAACACAGTGTTTCTGTGGTGAGTACCGGTACAACACAATCGTTGTTTAGCAAACAGGTGAGCGCGAGAAAAGCTGACATTTAAAGGATCGATTCTATAAACTAAAGAGCAACAGCGAAACACGCCTGCACCTTTCATCTAATGTCTTCTCTCCGTCTGTCCTTCTCTTCCTCTGTCTAAGTCTCAGTCACTCCCACCTCTCTCTCTCTTACTTGTCTTTCTCGACAATCTCACAAACACAGCAACAGCTTTGCTGAAGCATTTGAATCTGAACAGGTGAGATATTTTTTTTGGTGATGTTCCAAACATGAAGCTGAGCTGCTTCTGATCCCATTCTGCAGACGACAGTAAACTGCCGGGTATTTACCCACAAACTTCACGCGTGATTCTTCCACCCAGCCAATCAGGATACCTCCCTCTCTATCTCTCGTTTTGTCCATTCATCCGTTCTTCCTTTCAGACATCTTTCATTCACTAAATGTACCACCTCTCCTTGACAAAGAGTCATAAAAGTCGAGCGTGTTTCGTTTTGTGTTGGAGAAGAACTTTACCTAACATTTTCACTGTGACTACTTATAACAGGAAAAACAGCTAGGGACCGACGATTGTTTGGAAACAATGTGCCTATATTTTAATCGAATTAAGTTAAACAAAATAAAAATAAAAAAAATAATAGAACACTTTAAACAAGTCGATTAAATGCTTAGTAGCAATGTTTTTTCGCTTAAATAAAATATTTTCCTTTTTAATTACCTTAAATTTCTATCATTTAGTGCAAAGATCTAGCAAAATGTACAAGAAAGACAACTTGTAAATTAACATTTTTAATTCATTATTCTGTCGATAAAACTCTACTCGCTAACAATTTAAATATAAAATATTTCTTAGTTGCTTTTTCTGTTCAAAGGAAATGAAGTTGCACAAAATAGTCTTTTACTGTAATGTGGGAAATAAGAGATGCTTTCCGAAAAGCGACAAAATTAAAAATTAATTGTGGGTTACCTAGGTTCCAGTCACACAAGGGTTTTTTAACAATGTTGTACGCAAAATAGTTGTCTCTGTTGAAATAATTAGATGAAAAAAATAATTTTAATTCTTTTTCTAAAACAGTAAAATAATTCTGGAATATTGTCGAAGACAGCTGTTAAAAAGTAGAAGGTTTACAGGCTAAATAATATAAGATGGTGCTCTGTTCCTGTTCTCACTCCTGCCAGATCTTTCAGAAAGGTTCTGAGTAGTGACTAAGATCGAAACATTTGATTTCTATGCTTTTATTACATTTTCAACAAACAAGAGGTCTCAGCGTAATGAGCATGGTAATAAAACCAATCATTAATATACTTTTCTTTCACTTTTTATTGAGCTTCTCTACTGAAATTTTTAGCATTACGACGAATCTTGTCTGGTCAGGGGAGGCAGACATGACTGCACACAGGGCCACACAGCCCCGGAGCCAACATTCCTTAGGTTCTACTCGTGGTAATCACACGTACAGTACGAGTCCACACTCACCGGCGGTTAGTAACCATGGTGACACGGTGACACGGATGTTTGCTGCTGTAAGTAACAACTCTGTTACCGAGATGTTAGGTACGGTAACAGTACACAACACGTCTCACAACACACACAGAAATGATGGATGGTCTTATTTTAATTTAGAATTCAGAAACTGTTCTAACCGTCGTGTGAGGTATCACGTGACCGATAGTAAGGCTACCGTTCACTGGTCATTTATTCCACCGGTAATTCATAATATTTTGTCAAGGAATGGTGCTGCGATTAAAGGAACTAGTTTATGTGACCTGACGATGCGTTAGCGTTCCGACAAGGAATGGTGGCTGTCGTTAGAGTGTTAAGAACTTAATCTTTTGCTGCGCTGGCGGGTGACTGTAAGTGTAGAGACGGGCGCACTCGCGAACTCAACATGGCCGCCGTGGTGTTTATGCGACAGTATATTTCGGGGATGGAAGTTCCCAACGACATGGATGACATAATGCGAACTTTATTTTTGGTGTTCAGCATCTTTTTTTTTTAAAGCCCTGAGTTTTTTTTACTTCCGTATTGTCAGTGAGTCGGAGCGGATTTTTTTTTTTATCAAGTCTTGAACCAACTTACAAGACTGCATGTTTGACGGGCAATTCGCTGCATAATTTGTGCCTTTTCAACCTGGAACAACAAAAACGTCAAGATATATATAGAGATTTCCTTGTTGTCATGCAGTTCGCCTTTCTCGGCTTCTTATATGGCTGAGTCTGCTTCATGTCCATTGTTCTCGCTAAACATACACTTCCCTCCCTCAAGGTCAGGGTGTCGGCCCGATTGCTGAAGTGCGTTTTTTCGCAATCGGCTAGGCGGCCGGCCAGCTCTCGTTTTAGCGATTCTGTCGACGCGATGAGACTATCAGGTATGTTACTTTAGTATCTTTTATATTCAAGACATCAACACAAAAGTCGACAAAACTTCACGGCCTTGAGAGACACGGCACGTGTAGAGGGCGGTCACTGTGTTGTCCTAGAATGTCAAGTTATTCATATTTTTTGAATGTTGGATTTTTTTGTAAAAGTTGAGTTTTTCCTTTATTCTTTCATAGCCATGTACATGTATTAGTAATTTCTTTTTGTGTTAGTTTTCAATAATCGCTGGAGACAGGCCATGTAGGAAGTGGCCAGCAGTGTATGGCATATGGCTAATTCCATGAAGTAAAAGGCCTGGCAAATGCCATAGAATATTTGGAAAGTTTTTATCCTAAAGTATTTGACCTTAGTAATTGTCTAGGACCTACTTAAGCAACAATAAAGAACTTGCTAACAAGAATAGGAAGACAGGAAGAGGCATGTCCCTAAAGGCAGCGGCAGAGTGTGTAACGTCTGTCCCCTAGAGGTGGCTTCTATAGTTTGAGATACCTTAGGTGTTGAAATATATATATAGATTACTGAGCATTACTTCTCAGTGATTATTTTTTAGTTATTGTAAATAATATGAGTACTAAGTGACTAAAATTAAATCTTCAAAATATTCATTAGTGTATGAATAATGTCACTCCGATATGACATCAAACTTGTTCTCTCGTGTTTTATTAAAATAAATTTTGTTTCTAAATGATTTATAGGGCAAGTCGAAATAAATAACTGGATGATACATGAAGAGACTCTACCATTTATAAAAACGTCTGTCCATCTGCGGGCACCAGCCGACCACATTGTTGTCATTCATTTTACCTTTCATTATAAACCATGTCGACTTGACGAGGACACCCGGTATAACATCACCTTCCGTACAAACAGCAGCACCGTAACGTACAAGTTGTGTACAACACCACCAGACGTGTGCAATGGCCTTGTCTTTTATTCCGGGTGGGTACTTATAGAATTTATAAGTTTTAAGAAGCTACGGGGAAAAGAGTTTACAATAACTTTCGATTTTCATCACATCTCACAACCACCCGCTGCGCTGTCAGGAGACAGGTGGAACTGCTCGGTTAGCGACTGGCTGGAAATGTGGCAAGGTGTTCCCTGTGTCTTCATGTTTGACTGTCACGACAGGGAAGCAGAAGGTGGATGCTGGCAAGGTGATGGTACATTCAGGCAAGGAATATTTCAGGTTGACGGTAGATGTATTGGTCTCTCGTATAAAGAACAGCAATCGTCCTGGTACCTTGACAGCGAATGGTGTCAAAAGCATGGAGGGCAACTGGTCAGTTTGAGTACGAGTAGCATGACACACCGTGTTCTGGAATTGTTAAGGAGGGTTAACCTACTGGCCAGAGGTGCCATTGGTCTGACGACAATGTCGCACGTAAAATCAACAATGTAAGTACACTTGTACTGTTCACACTCAAGGTTTCTTAAATACATTGTCGTTTCATCGGCTGTGCAATGTTTTCTCTGATTACGAATAATTTGTGTGACTAAACAACGGACTATTTTTTGTTTACCAGGTATAAACACAGTCTACAGTGGCTTGATAAGACTGTCGCACATACCAGCAAGACAGAGTATAGAACAGGTCAACAAAGTTGTTTTTTTTTCGAAGTATATTTTATTAGATTAGAGTTAATAAAATCACTTCTTAGAAAAAGTTGTAATGGCTCTTTTCCTGTAACATCTGTCTTATGCCAGCTTAAGGGAGGTTCTAGACAACACAGTGATGTTCAGCTACCAGTGATTGTAACAAACGAACCCCGTGACAGACTGTCAAAGGTCAGTAATAGACTTAAGTTGTTTACAAGGAGCTAGACGTTGGAAAGGTAAATAATGATTAGCTTATTGTTGTATTTTAATCTTGGTTGATGATCAATTAGATATAGTTATTTATTATATATATATCCAAATTGACAGAAACATTTTAAGAGCAGAGAGAAACTTTTTGTTTTTGGTATATTTATCAGTAAGTGTATTGCTGTAGGTGCGTATGATATTCTTTATTGGATTAAGTGTTAAAATTGCTGTTTATAAAATTCACATATCCCACTATTCAACAGGGTGCGTACATACGGTGTCCGGCCAATCACTTCACTCACGTCTTCCTGGCTTGTGATGACGTCTCTTCCTGTTGGTCCAATAAGTCTGGCACCACGCCTTCCTGTTCCGCACCACTGACGCCACTTCCGCCGTCGTTTAAGTGTGGCGGTGAGGATAGTGTCCCTTACACACTCGTGTGTGACCATCGGCCTGACTGTAAAGACGGAAGTGACGAAGATTTCTGCATTTTCTCGCAGTGCGATAGTCCGTTAGCTGTACTCTGCAGTGGAAGAAAGGTTTGTTTGCTTTTGACCTGTGCCAAATAAGCTTGATGCAGAAAAGTGTTTTTAGCTTCCAGGAATTTTACATCTACTAAACTTGATTATCGAAAAGGAAGGGCTTAGTTGACTATTTACAACATGTCCGAAATGTCGACTATTTCTTGTTGTGTTTCCGACTTACAATTGGGTTGTATGTAAATACCTCGATTAGAGAAGAAAATAAATTAGTTTCATTAAATGAATAGATGAATGAAAACATTTGCGCTTTTTGCAGTGTGTTGACTACAGGATGGTCTGTAATGATCAAGCGGACTGTGATGACTATGCAGACGAAATCCTGTGTCACATAAGCTCTTTGCAAGTCGATGTATTTACATTTAAGGAGTTTGTAACGACATCTACTAGACTTGATTATCAAAAGGGTCGGCTGATGTTGACTGATTACAACATGTCTGACATGTCGACGTTTTCTTGTCCGGTTGCTCACTTCATGTGCGCCAGTCTTCACCACGTCTGTCTTCCTGTCTTCCTCCGTTGTAACGGGTTGTACGACTGTCCTGATCACGAAGACGAGGCGGAATGCGACAGGTACACGTGTCCCGGCTTTTACCGCTGCCGTCAGTCTCAGGTGTGTGTTGACGAGAGTCACGTGTGTGACGGGGTGTACCATTGTCCTCAACGCGATGACGAACTACTGTGTAACGACACCTGTCCACACAGTTGTGTCTGCTACGGTCTGGCCTTCATTTGCTCGGATACTTTCCGTGCCGCTGACTATTCTAACCTTCGATACCTGGATGGCAGCGACACCTTGATGACCCTCGCTGACCTGTGGAACAACACTTTTCTCGTTCATCTTAGTCTGGTCCGTTGTCATCTGACTAAACTGCATGAAGTGGTTTTGCCTAATCTCCGCACTCTGGATCTGAGCTACAATGAGTTAACTGAAATAAGTGGCCGGTTCTTTGCTGGTCTCAACAATATAGTGTTTCTAAAAATAAGCAACAACCCTTTGACAGGCTTCTACCTCCACAATTTAACTTACACTAGTGCTCTCAAAATATTTGACATGTCTAATGTCCAAAATTCAGAAATCGACTTTGCAATTATAAGCTTTCTCCCAACCTTAACGAGTCTTAATGTCTCCGGTAATCAAATAAAATATGTGACAGGACAAGGATTCCCTAGAATGATTAACTTGCGCGTGCTCGATCTGCGTCAATGCCCAATCACACATTTCCCAAAAGCAATATTTCAGGCTCTTCACCGACTGGAGAATGTTTTTGCTGACAACTACAAGCTGTGCTGTCCGGCGACACTACCCAAGGGCTTCAACGTGCTCAACTGTCACGCTCCTTCGGACGAAGTGTCTTCCTGTGACGATCTGCTGCGCTCCAACGTGTACCGCGTGGCCCTCGCTACCTTCGCCTCGTTATCGTTACTGGGAAATGTCGGCACGTTGCTTTACCGCTTGATCTTCCACAAAACAACGGGCAACGTGGGCTATGACGTCTTCGTGTCCAGCTTGTGCGTGGCGGACTTTCTGATGGGTGTGTATCTGTTGATCATCGGAATAGCTGACCACAGGTACCGAGGGGCTTACGTGTGGGAGGACGTGAGCTGGAGGAACAGCCACTTGTGCAAGGTCACAGGTTTTGTGTGTTTGTTGTCCATGGAGGTGTCTGTTCTGATGATCTTCTTGATAACTGTTGACCGCTTTTTGGTTCTTCACTTTCCTTTTAGTTCCTTCCATTTCAGAAAACGTTCAGCACAGCTGACATGCGGGGTAGTGTGGGTGGCAGGTCTTGTCCTAGCGGTAACCCCTTGTCTTCCTATGACGTCACACTGGCAGTTTTACAGCCAGACTAGCATTTGTATTCCCCTTCCTACATCGAGGGTAGATTTTCCAGGTCGTAAATATTCTTTTGTCGTTATAGTTGCCTTTAATTTCATTTTCTTTGTTCTTATTTTTGTGGGTCAGGTGCTAATTTACTGGTCTATTCGCTCAAGCTCCATGTCTGTGTCCAACACATCCAAAGCTGTTAACGACATCACCATAGCCCGCCGTTTAGTCACCGTAGTGATGTCGGACTTTCTTTGCTGGTTTCCTGTGGGTTTGACGGGAATTCTGGCGTCGTACGATGTTGCCGTGGCAGGAGAGGTCAACGTGGCGATGGCTATTTTTATTTTACCCGTCAACTCTGCTCTCAACCCTTTTCTTTATACACTTAACATTTATTTAGAGCGCCGACGCCGTGCGAGAGAAGAAGTAAGACAAAAACGCATTTCGTACCAAATTAAAGTTGGTAAAATTGTTTTATAGGAGGATTTTTGAGTGACAAAGAGAAAGTTTTCTTCCTGACCTCATATCTACTTACTTATCGCTATCAATGAGAAAGTTAAAAACAGCGCTTAATAAAAAGAAAAGTAAAATATAGCTTCCAAAAATGTTTTGAATTTTGTTTGAAATATGAAAAATATCCTAATTGATTTAGTTCATTAGAGGCAAATACATAATTGTAAAGAGAAAACTAATGAAAAGTATGTGTGCGTTTTCATATGCTGTAACAATTTGATAGCTTGATCGTCCTGAACAGAGACTAAAGACCTAAATTCCAATCTGTTAATGCTATCACTTACTGCTATTAGGGGAAGTAAAACGGGTACTGTTACTAACATTCATGAGCTGATATATAATAGTGCAATCGTATAACGGGATCCAACCTGCATATAAAACTTTATTTTGTTATCTTCGTATTCAAGCGTATGAATAAGTTTTAATATTCCTAAGTCGCATGTACTAAAACTGCTAAATTATTAGTTCAGTCAGGACCGGACAACGGTGATGTCTAACAACTTACGTATGGGTGTAGTAATTAGAAGATGTTGCACGTGTCTAATTTGTAACATCTCGAAGTAGTAAACAAAACAACCTGGTGATGTTAACGATGTAGCTACCTTAGCCGGTAGTAGAGGTTAGTTGCGTATACAGAATATGTAATGACATGTGATGCTAATCATTTCTTTGCTACGGCACACAACGAAGGGTTCTGAACCAATCAGACACAGCTCACCTATCCACCGAGATGACCAAAGTGACCGGTAATAACTCGTTAAAGATTTTTTTTTTGCCTCTGGCTATTATCAGTCGACCTGTGTTTGTATTTGTAATCGTTGGCGGCACATCAAAGATGCAGATTATCTCTGTGTGAACCACTTAGCAATAATTGCAATAAACTCGTAAAAAGCTTAAAATAAACAGTTTTGCAGATGTTTTGGTCTACAGTACTTTCGATAATTGTTTTTGTTTTTCCATTATTAACAATGTTGTTTCTTTGATGTAACCGAGACATTTTTGACTACTTATTCACTTAATATAAGTAGAGCAGTGTAAATAGTAGAACAGTGTGTGGATAAAGGGTTGTAACAAATTAGTCTTTTCTTTCATCTTCTAAATTTGCTAAAAACCTAAATTTGAGGGTGCCAGTGTTCCTTTATCGATATACTACTGCAAACGATTTCTTTTGAAAGCGAAAATATTTGTATTGTATATTATGTGCTATCAGTGTCAACAATATAATAAATCTTAGAAACACAATAATGTAGCTCGAAAACCCATGATCTTCACTTTCAAGAAGGTCGTCCAGAAAGTGTGCATTTCTGCACTGAAATTAAAACAAATTGTCGAAGTTCTAGGGGGACAAAATCAGAGTACAAGAATGGGGCAGCACTGGTGTTCTGCAAAGCTAAACACAAAATTGCAAAGTTTCTTTGATTTGTAATTTCTGTAATGTTTCAGTTAAATGAAGGACTAGACCTAAAGGAGTCGCATTCACCAATCAGCGTTTTTATAAAGAAGTCGAAAGCATTTGTCACCAAAAGATGTCTGATTATAGAGTAAATTACTTCCATGGCTACCAAAAATAAACAGAATAATACAATCAAACAAACAAACAAACAAAAAAACAAACAAACAAACAAACAACAACAACAACAACAACAACAACAAAGCGTACACAAAAGAAATTTTACAACAAAAAAAATGTTTTTGACATAAGTTTTCACAAATCTTGTCTAATAGCCGAAGCGCGCGCTTAAAAAATATTTTAAACGATTTTTATATAAATGTTTTGGGTTTAATTTAGTTTATTGGTTTATAGCTCTGCCTTTTTATTACGCTTGTAGACCTCTATCAATTTGTTAAGTTAGACATATATTAGTGCCTTTATGCATGTTCTCAGGTATTTTCGTTAAATTATATGAATTGTATTGGGTTTTTGGGTGTAGCCTTAATTTTTCTGTAGTTTAATTTGAGCATTTATTTAGTTTCTTTATCATTTAAAAACCTATTCATTTTATAGCTCCAAACGCAAAACTATTCTGAAAGCTCGAAACTCTATATAGCATCTTGGACAAACACACACACACATATGCACGCACGCTAAAAAATAATGTTTAATTTCTATTTTCACAAGCCTAGTGCATTTTTACACGTGTACTTACCATTCTGACCTATTTTTGTCTCATTTAAATGAGGCAGCACTCAGCTTTCTTCAAGTTGAGCCATTCTGCAGAAACCGCACCAAGAAGACGACAAGTAAAGTCTTCTCTTATTGCCACTGCTTGATAAATAAAAACATTTTAGGTTGTCTCACAAAAACATGTCGTAGCTTATGAGCGCTTTTCTGTTACACATAATCGTCATCTAATTATATCTAATAATTTTGTTCTTAAGATTTGTTGTCACCAGTTCACTGTTTTTTTACCGCCTGATAATTACCGTTAGAATCATAGCACCTATAGTTACTTTTCTCCACACCACTTACAGCACCAGTCTAATACCATCATAAATACCTCTGGCTTATTTTTTTATCCGTTTATTTTTAAGAAAATTACACTTCTGACTTTCATGGGAGAGACTTGTTTCAGCAACTGAATTCATCTCGCATCTCATTTAAAAGACAGTATTTATACAGGTTTTAAATTTACTATGGTATCCACAGGAAACAAGTAAACATATCTGATACTTTTATGTATTAATGGCATGGCATATGGGTTGCAGCAAATTGCTGGCTGCAGGAAATTCTTTTTTTATAAAACAGTAAAAAAAAAAGTGTTCGTAATCTTCACACGACTGGTTCAGTGCTATATGTATGAATCAGATATTCAAACATCTTATTTTTGAAAAAAAATTACACAGACTTGTATATCTAAATATACTAAGCATCCGATGTTTCATATATTAAAGGGATTCTAAAGGCAAAATAAAACTGCTGAGAATCGCGTAAAGAGTAGGATCAATTTGAATCTCGTCTATTTATATGTGTTCGTGTGGAAAACGTTGAAGGTTTTTAGTAGAATGTTGTGTTTAATAAGAGAAATGACACGGGACTCTTTTTTTGCTTCCACGACGTCTAGTTCTCCGTCACGTGACCCTATGACGTGTGGTTTCCATGGTGAGAACCACGCGTCGAGAATGTGCTGCACCCGATTGCCACGAAAAGATGGAAAAAATTCAAAATTATCTTTTCATCAGTTTCCGAAAGACGGAGCCTTACAAGCCTTACACACAGAGTGCGTCATACAATAAACAGACGACGTCAAATCTTCGCAATGATACAGATACAGACACTTCCTGTCAGAGACTGACGTCACAACATGACTCTGACGTCACACCCAGACTCGTCTGCTTGATTATCTCGGGAAGCTATCGTGGTTACTCGGCGGAAGGACACAAAGGTCGATTTCACTGGATTTTTTCAATTTTTATAAACATCGGCAACCGAAATAGTGCTAATAAGTGGTAATTAAGTGAGAAACGAATAATTTATTTCTCCTGTATCACTCTCGTGCTCTGTAATTGTAACTAAATATATTTTTGAAACGTTTGACCGTCGCCACAGCCTTATCACAAGCCCTTAGAATCCCTTTAATTTCTTTACAAGAGAACACACACATCGCTCTAGCCCTATGACCCCGCATCGGCAGCGGTCTGCCGATCACGCTACCTGTTAAAGTCTGAGCTTTTAGTTCTGTGCGTAAATGAACGAATACACAAGGGAGAAAACACGGGAACCTTTAGGAATTGTTCTCTTTTGATTGCTTCCCTTTATAAGATGAAAAAATCAACCAATCAGGTATTTTCTGGTGTTAAAACTACGTGAATGTTTGTTTACATGAGCGCCATGTTGACATTCGTTGCCGGTTACTCAATTCGAGGTGGATTTGTACTCAAACAACCGAAAATGAGAAGAAATAAGTAAGTAATATTTAAATTCAAAGGCGTATTCTCATAAAATATATGCATGTTTTGTATTTGTCTGTGTGTATATATATTTTATAAATATTTTTTCTGATTGTCGAATTTTTGACCTACGTTCCGATTTGTGAGTTCTCTGTCCGAGACAGTTACAGTCTTTCAGTTAATTTTACTACAAGAAAACAAAACGTATGTTTGTTAAATTTTACACCACGTAAATGTGTTTTAAATGATCTTTTAAACGGAGTGTCACAGATAGTTGTTTTTATTGTAGGATCTTAAATATAATGTTTTAAAAATACCGGTCGAAATTTCATTCGCGGTCATTGTCCGCTGCGTTCACCTGTGCAGAACGGACTACCGCAGCCGCGGGGACAAAGAGCTCTTCGTGTGTCCCTTAGTTAGCTGACGTGTTCTGTTTGTCAAGATGTCTTTTCAGAAAACTCTCAAACAGCGATAAGCAAAAATAAACTTAATTGACGCGCTTAGGAATTAAACAAATTAATATGGAATATTGAGGAGTAGAGACGATAGAATTGTAAAACGGGTATTATTTTATGTAACAGGCTAAATACATGATTGGCGAGGCTTGTATGTATTTCTTTTGAAAACAAATAAGTGTTCTCTTAATAAAGAAGTCGAAATTTTTCTGGCTTTCTTCGCATGAGATGGAGAAGTGATGTTCCCTTTCCATGCCGAGTCTAAGAACTGTTTTTAATTGTTTGTTTCTTCAATCTGTGCCTTTCCTCCATCGTTGATCTTTCTTCTTTTTTCCCCTTGCCTACGCTTGAACAGTTCGTTCACTAATGATCTCTTCAGTCAATTCTGGACAAGATGAAGATTTGCGGGAGCGAACTCTTTGCACTCTACTGTAAACTTTAATTTGTTATTCATCTACAATCTTAATCATACTGTTAACTCGCTAAAGTTTTTGGCTTTTTAGAGTGCAAATAAAACTACTACATACATGTGTCCTGGCTTCATGTCTCGTCTAGGTAAACTTCATGTATATCACACGTGTTCTCAAGACAGGAGTTGTGGAGTAATCTTTAGATATCATCATTGAGAAGTTTAAAGAGTAGCCATCCTCCCTTTATATAACTTTTGTGGATGTTAAGAAGATATTTGACAGTGTAGACAGGAACATCATCTGGAGGCTGATTATCCACTATGGTATTCCCCTTAAGCTCATAAACAGTTTCCAGGGGTTGTACAAGTAGCGAGGTCTCTAGTTCTAGAGACAGAATGGTGTCTAATTATATTTGTATAGAGAAAACTCACAATCGTAAAGAAAACTCTCTTAGCGCTTAAGAACCAGACACGGACAACGTAAGAGGGACAAAAGAACAAACAAACAACACTTGAATAACGGAAGAATAAACAAACGTGATGATGGCGAATAGAAGATAAATAATGGTTTAGTTTCGGACTAATCGTCTTTACTTCAGCCTCACAGACTGGTGAAAAGTTAGAGAGTCATCCTGCGAGAACATCACCTCTAAGAAGTGTTTAAAATGGTGCAAGACGAAGAGTAGACAATGAGAGTAGCAGTTGTTATTCAGGCAACTAAGGGGACAAGTACGTTAAATCAAACACAAAATTGCAAAGAAATAGTTTTCTAGAAATGTAACAAATGACAAAAGTACGAAACTCACCTTAGCAGCTGTCAGTCTATCGTGCAGCGAATCACCTGCGATTTGTGTTATTACATTGTTTACCAACGTGTTTCCAACGAACAAGGCAACACTTGTCAGCTGTGGTCAGCTGCTGTGCTGTTGCTAGATGCACTTTTTTTCTTTTTTTCCAGGTAGTGCTTGCATTTTATTGTGTGTCGAATCGAATAGATTGACACTTTGCAACGGACTGAAGCAAATATACGAAGATTATTTAGTACAAACTGCGAGTTGTTCGTATTATGGCACGTTTAGCAAACAGGTGAGCCCGAGAAAATCTGACATTTGAAGGATCGATTCAATCAAATAAAGAGAAACAGCGAAACACGCCTGCACCTTTAATGTCTTCTCTCCGTCTGTCCTTCTCTTCCTCTGTCTAAGTCTCACTCACACTCACCTCTCTCTCTCTTACTTGTCTTTCTCAACCTTCTCACAAACACATCAACAGCTTTGCAACAGCTATCGGATCTGGACAAGGCGAGATAGTTTTTTTTTTTTTTTTTTTTAAAGCTGTACACAACACGCTGAGCTGCTTCTGATGCTTTTCTGCGAGACTACAGTCGGATGCCGGGTATTTATCCACAAACTTCGCTCGTGATTCTTCCTCCCAGCCAATCAGGATACCTCCCCCACTCTTTTCTTACCCACCCCTTCTTTCTCTGAGACAGCTCTCATTCACTAACTGCACCACCTCCCGTTGACAAAGAAACATAAAAGTGGAAATTTAAGCTTTTTTGTTCAACACGGGAGATGAGTGAAATGCATCTTTTTAATTCACTATTCTATCGGTAAAAATGTATTCACTACAAGGATTTTTTTACTTCCCACAGTAACTTTAGAATATTTTTCTTTTAGTTTCTTTTCCCTTTCAAATAGAATTATTTAGCACAAAAGGATTCTTTAAATGTAATACGAGGAATTGGAGTTTCTTTTAGATCATGAAAAAGCGACAAAAACATTTTAATGCAAAGGAGGAAACTAATTGTGGACCACATGGGTTTCAGTCACAAGAAGCTTTTTTGACACTGTTGTACGCAAAATAGTATTTTTCTCTTAAAATAAAGAAAAATCTTTTTTAAATTTTTTTTTTAAACAGGGAAATAATTATTGAATATTGTCTGAAGAATCTGTTAAAAGGCAAGAGGTTTACTGACTAAATAATATAATTAGATGGATGTCTGCTGCTGTCCTCGATCCTAACAGATCTTTCAAGGAGGTTATGGAGTAGTGACTAAGAACAAAATACTTGCTTTATAGGCTTTTTTCAATTTTCAAACATACAAGAGATCACCGCGTAATGGGCAGGTTCATACCATCGATCATTAGCCTACTTTTCTTTTATTTTTCATCCAGCTTATCTGCTGAAGATTTCAGTATTACAACGAATCTCGTCAGGTTAGGGGAGGCAGACATGACTGCACACAGGGCCACACAGCCCCGGAGCCAACATTCCTTAGGTTCTACTCGTGGTAATCACACGTACAGTACGAGTCCACACTCACCGGCGGTTAGTAACCATGGTGACACGGTCACACGGATGTTTGCTGCTGTAAGTAACAACTCTGTTACCGAGATGTTAGGTACGGTAACAGTACACAACACGTCTCACAACACACGGACAGTTGATGGATGGTCTTATTTTAATTTAGAATTCAGAAACTGTACTAACCGTCGTGTGAGGTATCACGTGACCGATAGTAAGGCTACTGTTCGCTGGTCATTTATTCCACCGGAATTTCATAATATTTTGTCACTTGGTGATTGCTTTTGTGACCTGGAGCTTAGTGTTCCACGAGGGATGGTGGCTGTCGTGAAGATATTTAAAACAATTAGCAATAATGAGCGTGAAAACATCACCCTGCTGGACGACTCCAATGTGACTCTGTTCACTGGCAATGTCAGCCTATTACCATCCCCATTTGTTACCTATTCCCATTTAGTGACCTTTCATTTGACCTTCGCTAAGACACACTTTATTGGAGGACACGGCTTCACCATGTACATGAACATCACTACACTTCCAGAAACCAGTCGCCCACAGTTTGAAATCACCTTTAATACTTCAACATCAGGTATGTTACTTTAGTCGTCTTTATATTGAATGCAATAGAATGAAGAGTCTTAGACAACATTGCATAAAACCTTAAAAAAATAACTAATTAGAGGAACACATGTTTGTACTGACCTAGTATTGTTGATCTTAAATTTTCAATTTAAATAGAATAATGATGATTAAGACGATGTTAATGATGATAATGATTATAGTAATAGTATTATGGTCAAATCAAAAGCTTTATACAAAACGTACTGCCGTGCAAATAATAACAATAATAATAATTGGAACTAACTATTTGTGACATTACCAAGTCGTTATCACAGCGATAGAATATGAAAAAAAAAACTCAAGCTATTTACAGCAATAAATAACTTCGCATGCCCAGAAAAAAAGGTTTAGAAATAACTGCATTGGAAACGCTAATAATAAATAATTTATACATATACGCGACTTATTTTCAATGTTGATTTGGATGCTAAAATATTAGGGAAGGACTCTCTATAGTCTATAGCTATCGCCGTATTTTTTTTTTTAATCATGTATCATTATTATTCACCTTCGCTAAACATCACTCTTTTCCTTTGTTATCGCGCAGACCTTTCAATAATGTCCGACACATGAGACTCAGAGGTTATTTCCGGCAATTAATCTGTGTTTGTATAAATCTTCTTTTGTTATTTTGATTTACGCCGCCATCTTGTTTGCTCGTGAGGTGTGTTCACGTGTTCATAACGACTGACGTGTGAACATCGCATGTAGCTGCAGGATGATGATGTGGGTAGTGATGGAGACATCATGGCTGTCACACACGTGCCTAGTTCCCCGCGGCCAGTGTTTGAGGTTTTGACATGTAGATCACGTGGTGTAGTTTCTTAACATTGTGCGTAGTGAGAAAGTTCTTCACACTTTCCTTTCCGGAAATAGTTTTAGTAGCTTGTAGCATTTATCTCTTTTACTTCTTATGTCGGTATCTGTATTATATTTGCGTTGTTTGTGTTGTGTGTTTTCTTATGTATACATGTGTATGTGCGTTGGTGCGTGCGTTTGTGTGTGACAGTGATAGAGAAAAGCTTATTGATAATATTAAAATTTTAGAATTGATCCTGACAGGTCATAACTAGTAACAATGTTATTACACTTTTAATACTATTAAACAGATATTTAACAGAGGTCCTCACGTTTTGTTTAGACAGTGGAAGAGTGATACACAAAACGCTTAGATTTAAATAAATTGACATGTTACGATATTTTTTAAAGACTTACAAATTTGTTTTTAAAAATGTTTCTCTAACAAATTGCGCATTTTATTATCACATATTTTTCAGGAAAAATCGAAATGAAAAACTGGAATATCGTCGAACTCAATCCACCCTTTGTGAAAACATCTCTACTTCTACGGGCTCCAGACGACCACATTGTTGTAGTTCGTTTTATCCTTCATCGTTATTCTTGCCTAAACTACGATAAAACCAGGGATCACGTGACCTTCCGTACAAAAAACAACACCGTAATGATCGAGTTATGCAAATCACCGGTTAATGTATGCAGTGCTCTAGCTTTTGACTCTGGGTGGGTACTCATAGAATTTTTCAGTTATCATATATCTTCGGATAAAGACTTTGCACTAACATTTGACTTTCATCACATCTCACAACCACCTGTTGAGCTGTCAGGAGACAGGTGGAACTGCTCGGTTAGCGACTGGCCGGAAATGTGGCAAGGTGTTCCTTGTATCTTCGACTTTGACTGTTCACGACAGGGAAGCAGAAGGTGGATGCTGGCAAGCTGATGGTACATTCAAGCAAGGAATATTTCAGGTTGACGGTATGTGTCTTGGTATTTCGCGAGTAGGTGTGATATATTCGTCCTGGTACAATGAGAGCGAATGGTGTCAACAACGAGGAGGACAACTGGTCAGTCTGAGTACAACAAAGATGAAAGGCCGTCTGCCGGCAATTGTTGCGAAGGTTTAACCTGAAGACCAGGAGTGCCATTGGTCTGATGACAGTATCGCATGTACAATCGCCAATGTAAGCACACTTGTTTTCAGATAATTTATAGTTTCATTTTGACTGTGGTTTCAAAGCTAAGGACATACATTTCAATAAAATTGCATACCTGCTAAACAAATGATAAATCTATTGTTTTACATTTCCAGGTATAAACATAACGCACAATGGCTTGACAAGACTATTGCACATACCCGAAATACACATTATAGCACGGGTAAACAAGACTGCTTTCTTTTCGAAGCGAGTTCTGCTGGGTATGGATTCTTTTCGTTTTCTTTAACGAAAAGTTATTGTGAGAAGACATTAGCCATTACTTGTCGCTTATGCCAGCTTTCAGGCGCTCCTAGACAACATCATCACACCCAGGTGCCAGTAATCTCCACAAATCAATCTGGGTACAGACTCTCAAATGTAAGTAACGGTCGTAAGCTGTATCCACGTCCATGTGAGCTACATGATGGTTTACTTACTGTTGCTTTTTTTTATCTTGGCTGGTAGGGGAGACTAATATCTACTTATTTTGTGACCTGTATTTATATATTACATCACCTTCCCAGGAAGATTGAGGCAGTGCCAAGCTCTCAAAGATAAGCATGAATAGTCAACCAAGTGAAAAGTGGACAGGCTTCTCACTCAGGCGCATGGCCAGCCCCCTGGCGTACGTTTGCCTCTAATGTGTCTCATTCTGTCTCCCTTACGACTAAAACGTCTGAAACAAGACAAGAAATGAGAAGAGGATACATCCATAGATATATATTTTCACGTTAAATAAAAAGCATGATACTTTAATGTTTGAAGGTACAATACAAATAAAGTTACACTATGTGTTGCTGTATTGCTAGGTATTCAACAGGTGAGTGTTGTGTCTACCAGTAAGTACCAACGGTCTATATAGCGGACAGTTGCTGTGTCTACAATTCACACATCCCACTATTCAACAGGCTGCGTACATACGGTGTCCGGCCAATCACTTCACTCACGTCTTCCTGGCTTGTGATGACGTCTCTTCCTGTTGGTCCAATAAGTCTGGCGCCACGCCTTCCTGTTCCGCACCACTGACGCCACTTCCGCCGTCTTTTAATTGTGGGGGTGAGGATAGTGTCCCTTACACACTCGTGTGTGACCATCGGCCTGACTGTAAAGACAAAAGTGACGAAGATTTCTGCAAGTTTGCGCCATGCAACAGACCCTTATCTGTACTTTGCAGCGGAAACAAGGTTTGTGTTTGTTTTTGAATATCAGTTAATTGGACTTTAGTTATAGATACTAACGTTAGCTTCAGACGAATTATTTACTTATAGTTGTGATGAAAATGATATTTTTATTAACTGTCATGTGGTGACTTAAATGGAGAAGTAGCAATCACTTGAGGCCTGACCTAGAAAACGCGCATCGGACAGCAGTGGGATACATTGTTTTAACCCAGTAAAGTCTGAGGGGGTAATTATGTGTGTAAATACATAAGGCCCATCATGTAAGCGGGACCAGCAGGCTGGCAGAAGCGCCTATGAAGAGATGAACGCCTTAGGGGCTCACACTCCTGTCCGCCATGTTGACGGGTAGTGCGGGTTAGTCACCTGTCCACTACGCAACTGCAGGCGGGGCGGAGGGCTAGTAGGGAGGTCATTCTCGGAACTTTGCTTGAAGGTGGTATTCATTGGGCGGCTGTTCGTGGCATTGCAGTCGTCAAAGACACCACGTGTGTCCCTGGACTGGGACAGCACTCAGGCTCGACTCTGTGTCGCCAGGTCGTTACTCTCTGACGTGGTTAGCGGATCGAACGGGTAGGACTACGGGCAGGCGGAGCAATACTTTTAAGGGAAAGTCATGGGAGTGTCGTGATTGTCGGCTGAAGTATAGGTTTCAACACAACTACCTACCTGGCCACAAATACAAAAACCGCTTTTGGAATAAAAACTTTTATCATGCTTTATTACATTAAAGAAATGTTTCTTAACGACAACCTCTGTTATTTAAGGGCGGCTTGCACAGAACTATTTCTAGAAGTAAAATGTGAAAAGTAAAATGCCTAAATAAAATTTGTTAGTGTAATACATTGCAACGCTTATTTTTCACCACAAACCTTCATATTTAAGAAACTAGTCCTTGAAATTCACACCTTTTGCTGGTTAACTCTTACAAAATTTATTAACACCGCTCTCGCTGCTTTACATTAGAAGAAAATCACCTGTAATATACACGTACTAAAAATCAGTTTAATTTTTATTTCAGCACTTAAAATAAGAGAAAAGTATAATATTGAAGCATTACATTGTTTTTGCAGTGTGTTGATCACACGATGATCTGTAATAATCAAGCAGACTGTGATAACGATGAAGACGAATACCTGTGTCACACAAATCTTATCTCAACAATTGTCCTCGAAGACCTCATTCCCACATCTACTAGACTTGATTATCGAGAGGGACTGCTGATGTTGACTGATTACATGTCTGACATGTCGACGTTTACTTGTCCTGTTTCCCACTTCATGTGCGCCAGTCTTCACCAGGTTTGTCTTCCTGTCTTCCTCCGTTGTAACGGGCTGTACGACTGTCCTGATCATGAAGACGAGGCGGAATGCGACAGGTACACGTGTCCCGACTTTTACCGCTGCCGTCAGTCTCAGGTGTGTGTTGACGAGAGTCACGTGTGTGACGGGGTGTACCATTGTCCTCAACGCGATGACGAACTACTGTGTAACGACACCTGTCCACACAGTTGTGTCTGCTACGGTCTGGCCTTCATTTGCTCGGATACTTTCCGTGCCGCTGACTATTCTAACCTTCGATATCTGTATGGCAGCGACACCTTGATGACCCTCGCTGACCTGTGGAACAACACTTTTCTCGTTCATCTCAGTCTGGTCCGTTGTAATCTGACTAAACTGCATGAAGTGGTTTTGCCTAATCTGCGCTCTCTGGATCTGAGCTACAATGAGTTAACTGAAATAAGTGACAGGTTCTTTGCTGGTCTCAACAATATAGTGTTTCTGAAGATAAGCAACAATCCTGTAACAAGCTTCTACCTCCACAATTTCAATTACACAAGTCCTCTTAAAATTTTAGACGTGTCTCATGTCCGAATCTCAGAAATTGACTTTGCAATAATGAGATTTTTCCCATCCTTAATGACTCTTAATGTCTCTGGTAATCAAATAAAATATGTGACAGGACAAGGATTTTTTAGCATGATGAACTTGCACGTGCTCGATCTGCGTCAATGCCCTCTCACCCATTTCCCAAAAGGAATATTTCAGGCACTAGAGCGACTTGAGAGTGTTTTTACTGACAACTACAAGCTGTGCTGTCCGGCGACACTACCCAAGGGCTTCAACGTGCTCAACTGTCACGCTCCTTCGGACGAAGTGTCTTCCTGTGACGATCTGCTGCGCTCCAACGTGTACCGCGTCGCCCTCGCTACCTTCGCCTCGTTATCGTTACTGGGAAATGTCGGCACGTTGCTTTACCGCTTGATCTTCCACAAAACAACAGGCAACGTGGGCTATGACGTCTTCGTGTCCAACTTGTGCGTGGCGGACTTTCTGATGGGTGTGTATCTGTTGATCATCGGAATAGCTGACCACAGGTACCGAGGGGCTTACGTGTGGGAGGACGTGAGCTGGAGGAACAGCCACTTGTGCAAGGTCACAGGTTTTGTGTGTTTGTTGTCCATGGAGGTGTCTGTTCTGATGATCTTCTTGATCACTGTTGACCGCTTTTTGGTTCTTCATTTTCCTTTTAGTTCCTTCCATTTTAGAAGACGTTCAGCACAGCTGACATGCGGGGTAGTGTGGGTGGCAGGTCTTGTCCTAGCGGTAACCCCCTGTCTACCGATGACGTCACACTGGCAGTTTTACAGCCAGACTAGCATTTGTATTCCCCTTCCTACATCGAGGGTAGAATTTCCTGGTCGTAAATATTCTTTTATCGTTCTAGTTGTCTTTAATTTTATTTGCTTTGTTCTTATTTTTGTGGGTCAGGTGCTAATTTACTGGTCTATTCGCTCAAGCTCCATGTCTGTGTCCAACACATCCAAAGCTGTTAACGACATCACCATAGCCCGCCGTCTAGTCACCGTAGTGATGTCGGACTTTCTTTGCTGGTTTCCTGTGGGTTTGACGGGAATTCTGGCGTCGTACGATGTTGCCGTGGCAGGAGAGGTCAACGTGGCGATGGCTATTTTTATTTTACCCGTCAACTCTGCTCTCAACCCTTTTCTTTATACACTTAACATTTATTTGGAGCGTCGTCGCCGTGCACGAGAAGAAGAAAGACAAAAACGGATTATCAGTGAAATTAAGGTCTCAAAAATTGTACAAAAGTTGGATTTCTGAATCATAAATAGTAAAGATATCGACTTTATAATTATTAACAAATGCTGAGATGGACATTTAAAACATCGTTTTGATAAAAGGACATCAATAGCATTGCACATTTTTTTAGACATGTGCAAAAATCGTTATCGATTTATTTTATTTGACACTAATGTATATATTCTAGACCCAAAAGTTAAATAAGTTTATGTGCGTATATCTGTGCGTGAACGTGAGTTAATACGTTCATTCGTTCCTGCGTGCGTGCGTGTACGACTCAATGAATTTTAGGAATTAATATTTAAAAGCTGATAGACTCATTGGAGCTGATTATGAAATAGTAATACAAATAAGTAGTTAATTCTAAACTAAAAACATTATTTGACGTGTAAACAGAAACAAAGTAAGACAGTCACTGATGAGATGCTTCAAATTATAAAAAAACATTATTTAGAATAATTTTAACTTAAGATTTGTAGATAACTCAAGAGAATTCTTGTAGATCATAATTATGCATGACATGTAAGACAATTTTTTATTGGTTTTATTAAAGAAGACCAATTGTCTATACCACAAAGACTACAGGCACGGTTACAACCCTTGTAATCAATTACAAGTTTACTGTGGTGGTGTCTGTTCGTGGTGCCACTCACAATGATAGGTGTCAACATAAACGGGTACTTTTAATACCATTAGGTTTTGTGGTGAGTTTGGTGCTGATATTAAGAGTACAGTCATATCACATGATGAAACCACCATATACATTTTTTGCAATGGGCGTGTTATAAGACAGTAGATTAGTTTTAATACTTTTGTGTAGCATTTACTAAAAGTGTGAAATGTTTGCTTAAGTCTGGACCGGATAACGATGATGTCTAACAATATACGTACGGGTGTAGGAATGAGAAGACAGTCAAACATCTAACATGTCGGCGTAGTAAACAAAACAACCTGGTCATGTGTACGATGTAGCTACCTTAGCTATTAATGGAGGTCAGTGGCGTATATAGAATGATATGTAATTGTCTGTAATGTTAATCACTTCTTTGCCTGACACACAACGAAGGGTTCTGAACCAATCTCGCTTATCTACCGAGACCATCAAAGCAACTGGTAATGTTTTCTGGAAAATCTGTTTGATGCCTTTTTTTATTTGCAGTCGAAATGTGTTTGTATTAGCAATGGATGGGGTCTCATCAAAGGTGTAAATAATCTGTGAGAGAACCACTTTGCAGAAATCGCAATGAACTCATAAAAAGCTTAATATAATCAATTTTATATTTTTGGCCTACAATACTTCCGATAATTTGTTTTTTTTTCATTAATGTCTCTTAATAACAATGTTCTTTTTATTATGTGACCAAGACACGTTTGACTACTACTTTGTCAAATGATAGTAGACAAGTGTGAATAGTAGAAAAGTAGATGCATAAAGGGTTGGCACAAAGTAAAATGCGGTCTTTACATTCAGCTTATTTTGGGAAACCTAAACTTGTAAGTACTCCTTGTTTTTTTTAATTAATATACTACTAAATACTAGTTCTTAAACATCATCATATTGTATCAGTAAGTATTGCCTATTAAGCACGATGCAGTCTACAAGAAAATAGTAATTCTCATAGTGATCATGAGTGCAGTTATGTAGATTGAAATATGTTTCTAAAACATTACGATCTTTATTTTCATCCTGAAAGTGGTCATACTTTCTCTGAAATTCAAGCACTTCGTCAATATTACATTTAGTAAAATACTGGTGGTTTCTCTAAAAGTGATAAACTGCTATAGAAAAAAAATCAAAACACAAGAATAAGGTAACACTGTTTCGTATCAAATTTACTTTATTGGTTCATATCTCTGCCTTTTCATGAGGAGGCCCCTATCAATTTCAAAATTAATATCGACATCTATTAGCGGATGTTTGCTTGCAGTCAGGCAAAGTCGTTAAATGAGATAAATGGTACTGGGTTTATCAGTGTAGCCTTTATTTTTCTTTCTTTTACTCTGAACAATTTTTTGTTTACATTAAAAAAAAACATATTGTCTCATATCTGCAACAGCAAAATTATTTCAAAAGCTCAAAACTGTCGATAGCATATGGTATATTTAAATATATATATATATCCCAGGGAGACCACACAGTTCTACACAAGTACTTGTAAACCAGAGAAAGAGACACTCAACTGTTAGCATCAATGTTTTTAAAATTTTTGTCTCTAATTAGAAAAATGTAAATCCATTGGGACAAAAGTTAAAGCAACGTAACTGAAAAGTAAATTTGAATTTGAATTTTACATCCCTTTATATCTTGAAATGTGTGCTCGCTGACAAACCGTTCTTTCATGATGAGGCAGCACTCATCTTTCTACAAGTTGAGCCATTCTGCTGAAACCGCACCAAGAAGACGACAAGTAAAGTCTTCTCTTATTGCCACTGCTTGGTAACTAGATGGACATGCAATGTTGTTACCAGCAATGATTGTAGATAAAACTTGAAGTGAAGGTCAGAATATAAGCAATCAGAAAGAAAGAACGAAAGTACGGTGACCGAAGCTCCTTACAACATCAACCATTAACAAGTAGAAAAAAAATAATTAGCCGCGTGAACCACTCTTTACGGAGACAAAACATCGCTGGACAGATGTGGCCTTATGTCTCAGTCTATTGACATGTTAGTGCCTCGTGTACATGTTTATAAACATTGTAGGTTGACTCGCAAAAGCAATGCAATGATAGTCAAAACATTTTGTTACACCTAAAAATCGTTTGGTTATCATCTAATAATTTTCTTCCTAAATTTATAGTATCTACTATTATTTTAGGTCTAATAATGACCGTTAAAATCGTGGCATATTTAGTAAAATTTTTTCCACACCACCTCCAACACCAGTCTAGTCTCACCACAAATACCTCTTGCTTATTTTCCTAATGTCTTACCCGTTTAGTTTTACTTAAATTACAGTTTTATATTCGTGGGAGGTACTTGTTTCAATGGCTGAATTCCTCTCGCGTTTGTGAAATATAATACGCTCCTTACAAAGGCTTAAAATATATATTGTTATCCTCAGGAAACATGTAAACATACCTGAGACTTTAATGTATTGATGAGCATGGTATTGCGGTTTCAGCAAAGTGTTGGCTGAAGTAAATGTTGCTGACTTTTTCCAAAATAAGTGTTTATAATCTTGACATGTTTATAGACTTTTCTCACAAGATTAGCTCAATGACATATGTATGAGTCAGATATTCAACGATCGTATTTTAAAAAGTTGTGAACAGACAGAGATATCTAAATACACTGTGTATCCTATGTTTCAGGAAAGCAAGCATTAAGATGAGAAATAATTATACAAGAGTAAACCAACATCGCTATTGGTATTAGTGCTTACCTTTGTTACCTGGCATGTTCTGATATAAGCACTTACAATATCATTGATGTCTTTTCAGAAAACTCTCAAACAACGATGATCAAAAATAAACATAATCGACGCGCTTAGGAAAGCAAATTAAAAAAAAAAGTATGGAGTACTTAGGACTAGGAACGGCAAAATGTGAAAGGATGTTATTTAACACTCTAAATATTTGATTGTAGAGTCTTGTATGTATTGAAACAAAATAAGCGTTCTCTTAATAAAGAAGTCGAAATATTTCTGGTTTCCTCTGCATTAGATAAAGTGTTATGTTTACTTACCGTGATGTCTCTAGTCGGCTGTAAATTATTGTGTGTTTGGTTCTTAAACTGTGCTTTTTGCTTTTTTTTTCATCGTCAATGTCTCTTCTTTTCTTGAACAGTTCGTCAGCTAACTTCATATTACATATTGGGTAGCTTGTTTGTTATCAAAGTGCATCGTTGGGAGGCTGAGGACGAAGGACGAGTATCATTCGAGTCAATGACGATGGCGGTGGGGCAGCTATGATTACCATGACAGGGTTCGAAACAGGGTTTGTCAGGTCTGAGATAAGAATTAGTGAGATTGCTTTAGATGATGGGATGGAAGGAAAAGAGATTAATAGGTTTGTTCAAAATGAATTAATCCTTTGGAGATAGAGTAAGAAGGAGGAAAAAGAAAGACATTTTGAGGATTGAGAGAGAGAGAGAAAGAAGAGAGGAAGGGACAGAAAAGGAAGAAAAAAGAAGCGATAGAAGAAAGGGAGAAAGAGTGAGTACTGAGCTACCAACTAGCTAAGCTTGATTAAGAGCAGAAGAGCTAGTGGTAGTAGTAGCTGCAGCAGTGAAAACGAGAATTGTGGTTTCATTGATATTACATGTGCGATACCTTACCGCAGTAGGACGAGGTTGAAAATAGAAAGAAGGATAACACTGGTAGCAGTAGAGTTACAGGGTGTGACTATCTTTACTTGGAAGAATTTTGGAGCTCTAAAAATAGAGACAACATCATCGAATTGCAGAGTTGTAAATGAAAATAGTAGCTGGACAGATAAGGGCGACGGTTAAAATTGACGAACTCAGATGATGAGATAGATTATAAAATCTCAAAGTAAGCTGATAATGTTGGCACTAAAAAAAAAAAGTTCAATTTCAAGGATCCAGTAGCATGCGGCTAGGACCAGAACACAGACTCAGCAAGAAAGAAGATAGGATAGGCCAGTGAAGTGCTACAAGTTGGCAGTAAATTCATGTTAGTCGTAATTGAAAGAAGAAGTGGTAGGAGCGCGGATACTCCAAATGGAAGGAAGGTCAGATGTAACAGTGCAGGACACACTTCCCCCCCCATCTCTGCACAAATCTTGCATCGTCATTGAGGTCACAGCTTCTCTCCAGTATTTTTGTTAAAGCAGAGGCTTCTCACATTTCACTGATTCTTCTAAAGAGTGTCTTGCTGTTTCCACGTTTGTTCCTCCAGCGATCCCCGGCGATAATGGCATCTACCTTTGTCCTCTCCCAGCCATTGATTAGTTCTTACCTCCCTCGGTCTCTCTGTTAAGGCTGCACGTTATTTCCCAATTTTTTAATTGTTAACAACTTGTTTAAAGAACAACGATTTGATAATACGCACGTTATAGGCAAAGAATTTCACGAAGACACACACACGCGCGTACACACATACACCAACTCTTTGAAATAATAAACTGACGGAATACCTTCATATTGTAGCGAGTCTCTAATTCTAGAGACACCATGGTGTCTACTTATACTTGTAAAGAGCAAAGTCAAACTCTTAAGGACAATTTTCGTAGCGCTTAAAAGCGAATGGAGGACAACGTAAGAGGGACAAAAGAACGAACAAACAAGATATGAACGACGGAAGAATAATAAAGTACTAATGACGAATAGAAAACAAATACAGTTAAAGCAAAGTGACCCAACAAAGAACGACTGAGATTATCGTTATTTTGGAAAAGAAGACGAGCAAAGAAACAGCAATAAGCGGAAAAATGGTGAAGAAAGTGAGAATGGACTCGCACTGTGGGGTCTGTGTTAGAAGTAATGCCTCAGGAAGGTGCGTTTTCAATGAAAATTTAAATGATTTAATAGTAGGTAGGTGGCAGATAAAGAAAAGAATAGAGTTTCATTGTTTTTCTGCACAGTAATTAAACATGCTTTATATGTTGGTGTTCTTGTGACGGTCGTCAGACGAAGGGCGGAGTTGTCTAGCTGGGATTTAAGGAGGTTCTTAAAACTTCCAGCTTTCTTCTTGCCTTGGAATAATAGTAATCTGTTAAAACGCATTTCTTTTTACAGTGGATGTGCATGATATATCTCTTATATTTTTCTCTAGAGTTAACTTTGTATTGTCTCAATCACGTACAGTCTAATATGCCAGGATCATCACCATTTATAAAATTTTTACACATTATCATATTGATTCTTTAGTAATATTTTTTACCCTCCTCATCATCATCAGCATGCATCTGCGGTAGATATATATTTCATGCATGACAGAGAGGGTGCCAGTATGAGTGGCTGCTTGTACCATCTGACGAGGTGGCATTAATGACTGTCTTTAGTGCACTGCTATGTATGGAGTTTACTTTCCCTCCCCAGTCTACCCTTTACTCTTCTCTTAAAACTAAACTTCTTTACAAGAATCATAGTCATCCTAAGACACATCACTGTGTGTGGCAGTTGTTGTTAACCACGAGCTCAGAATAGGTGAGAGCATAGTGGACAGAGAAACTGTTGTTCCTTTCTGATGTTGTCCCCCATTAAAGCAGAAATAAAAGAATGCATCCATGTATATACTTGTGCTTAAGTGCACCCATGTGGTGTTATATATGGTTCAAACATTTATTTGAATGCAAATCTTAAATCTCTTAAAAATCTCCAACTTTACCATGGTTTTATTGAAAGTTCATAGGAATTATGATTATGTCAAAAGTCGTTTTTGTTTTAATGAGGATTTCAAGGCAAGTGTATATGTACTATTGTACTTTTTTCCATTTAAGTTCAGAATCAAACAGGTAAAGCTTAGCCCATACTTACATATTGGCATAGTCTGTGAGCAGGCACACAAATGCATAAATTTTTCTCTTTCTGAGAACAAGCATGTCCTGATCTTGACAAGTTTATGTTTATGCGCTCATGTAAATTGGAAAACAGTTGTTGAACAGATCTGACCATTGTTTTAATATGTTGGTTTTTATAGAAGTATACAGCTGAATGTGGGATGAGACAGGAGCAGAGATAAGTCTTGCTATCATGAAGCTTTACTCAAGTTTTCTGTTACTAGCTTTCTTTCCCAAGTGAACTACAATTTAGAACTGCATATAATTTTTTGAATTCTGCAGCAGCAGTGATAATCCTTATCTATTATGAGTGAAGTCACTGTATTCCGTATGACATGCTACATTGTTTTCTAGTTAAGAAGTTTACATCTTTTTCACATTTTGATAACTTTCAAGAAATATTTGTAGAGTCCTTATCAGATAGGCTGACTTTCTGTCTTCATGGGAGTGAGTAGAACTTTTGACTGCATCATTCATAATAACTCGAAATATTGTGATTGCATATGATTATGCCCCACTTGTATACTCAAGAAATTATTGTGAATGAAACAAACATAGTATGCAATTTATTTAGCTGACATATTTGCTTCTGTGGCATGTAATGCCATGATGTCACGAAAATGAAATGTTATATATTTAACCTGCAGAAGTATTTTTTCAAATTGAATTATGTTGTAAAATAACCATAGTTTTCTTTTCCTGTAAAACAGATTGATCTCACGTAGTAGCAAGACTGACATCCATCTGTAACTTGTTTATTATAATAGGTAGACTGACAGACAGCTGTTATTTGTTTAGATAATAGGCAGACTTACACATCTGGGACTTGCTTATCAAGGGTCATGTCTGCAGTGATAATGAATACCGTACTCCTGACGGATGATGTACAGATGATGCAGGTTTCTTACACCTTAATGTGATTTTAAAGAAAAACCAGTAAAGAATTGTTTCCTTCTCGAACAAAGGACGGCTTCCATTTCATTAACGTTGAGTTTAAGTTTGTTACCACCCAGTCCTTGTCATCGCCTGTGCAGTCTTCTATGGTGCTAGTGGAAGAGTGAGACTCAGTACAGTCAGCATGTGATTGATGAATAACCTGGTGAGACTGGATGCAAGATAAAAGTGGTTTTGTGTACAAGAGCTGGGCCGAGTACTGAGCCTTGGGAAACCCTAGAAGAAAGGAGAGTTAGCCGAGATGGTTGACAATCAACGAACACAGTCTGCGTCCTATCAGTCAGATGGTTCAAACATGAAGTCCAGAAATTCCAAAGAGGATGTAAAGTCTATATCAAGGGCAAATTATATGTCTATATTACTTTATTTAGAGTAGCTCGGAACTGTGGAAAGGTCTTTGTGCTGACTGTGCTTGAGGGAAAAAGTGGTGTCTTGTAAGTTGACCCAAAGCAGTGTGACATCGACTTTGTAAAAGTGGTTGAAGGTAGGACAGAAATCCTCCCGGGAGAACACGTCTACGAATTATCGAATGTCTGATATGTTGCTAAACTAATGGTAAACAATAAACTCATTAGTTGTTATTAAGGCAGCTAAGAGGACAAGTATATTAAACACGAAATTGTAAAAAAATAATTCGAGAAGTGTAACAAACGAAAAAAAAGCAAAAAAAAAAAAACAAACAAAAAACAAACCCATGAGACTCACCTTAGCAGCTGTCAGTCTATCGTGCGATTACCTGCGATTTGCATTATTACATTGTTTACCAACGTGTTTCCAACGAACAAGAAACAAAACTTGTCAGCTACGGTCAGCTCCTACGCTTCTGATAGATACATTTGGTTTTCCTTTTTTTCCGGCTAATGCGTGCATTTTGTTGTGTTCTGCTACAAAGACAAGAAATGTAGAATGCTCTAAAAACGCAATACAATATGATCGACAATTGCCCCGGACGGAAGTTAAGAAAACGAAGATAGCTGAGTACACCCAAGATTTTTGTACGCATGGTACCGGGCAGGTTTTGTTAGACCCTTTTCATATTTTCTGTCTTATTGATCAGTAAACCTCTACGGTTCTAGTAGCATGTTTCTAATGAGTCTTTAAATGTCTTTATGTTTGTCATCAGAAAATGAGAAAGAAATTTACAAACGAGAACTCTTCATTTTGCTCTTAGCAAGTTATCAAAGTGTCATTGACATCTGAAGCATAGACACAATTAATGTCTTCTGCTCCTGACAAAGTTTCAACCACAGCGGACATCATACTACAGTAACGTAACGCCTTGTACCTGTTGTCGTGGCAACCTGCGGTGAATACATGTACAACACGCCTACCTTGACACCCGTTGTTTAGCAAACAGGTGAGCGCGAGAACAGCTGACATTTTAAAGGATCGATTTAATAAAATGAAGAGCAACAGCGAAACACGTCTGCACCTTTAGTCTAATGTCTTCTCTCCGTCTGTCCTTCTCTTCCCCTGTCTCGCTTCTCAGTCACACTCACCTCTCTCTCTTACTTGTCCTCCGCGAGATAGTTTTTTTTTTTTTTTTATTCAATGATGCACGCAACACGTTGAGCTGCTTCTGATCCCATTCTGTCAGACGGCAGTAAGATGCAGGGTATTTATTCACAAACTTCACGCGTGATTCTTCCGCCCAGCCAATCAGGATCCCTCTCTTTGTCCAAACACCCCCATCTACATTTAAGACAGCTCTCATTTACTGAATGAACTACCCCTCGTTGAGAAAGAGACATAAAAGTCAAGCTTAAGGCTTTTGTTTTGTTTTAAGTGGGAAATGAAGAATACATACTATTTTCACTCTCACTATTTAAAACAGGAAAAACGTTAGGGCCGACGATTGTCTGAAAAAAAGTGTACTTATATTTTTGCAAATGAAACTCAACAGAATAAAAATATAAAGTAAGAGTAAACAATGAAGAATGCCATTTTAACATTTAAAACATTATTCGCTAAATTTTATATATTTATTTTAGTAACATTAAAATTCTCTAGTTTTGTGCCAAGTCCTAGCAAAAAGTAAAAAAAGGATAAAATTTTACCTTATCGTGCCGGTAAAAAATCTATTCGCTAAGAACTTTTTTTTAACTACAGGTAGAAAATTAAGAATATTTTATTTTTAGTTTCTTTCTTTGTTCAATGGGAATGAACGTGCTCAAAAACATTCTTTTAATGTAATACGAGAAACAAGAGCTGCTATTCAATAATGGAAAAGCGACAAAATATTTTAAGCAAAATGAAAACTAATTGTTAGTTACCCAGGTTTCAGTGACACAATGCTGTTATTGGCTCTGATGTAGGCTAAATATTTGTCTCTTTTGAATTAAAGTAAAAAAGATAAACTTTTAATTCTTTCCTAAAAACACAATGTAACCCTGAAATAGGAACTAAGCAATATAACTCAAGAGGTTTACAGACTAAATTATATATATATGTACACAATTTTCTGTTTCTGTTTTATTCCTGTCAGATCTTTCAGAAAAGGGTCTAAGCAGGGAGTGAGAACAGAACCTTTGCTGTCTCCGCTTTTATGAAATTTCAAACAGACAAGAGGTCACAGTGAAATGGGTAGGGTCGTGATATTAATTATAATCCTACTTCTCTTTTACTTTTTATCCAGCTCGTCTGCTGAAAATTTCAGCATCACCACTAGTTTCGTCTGGTCAGGGGAGGTAGACGTGACTGCACACAGGGCCACACAGCCCCGGAGCCAACATTCCTTAGGTTCTACTCGTGGTACTCACACGTACAGTACGAGTCAACACTCACCGGCTGTTAGTAACCATGGTGACACGGTCACACGGATGTTTGCTGCTGTAAGTAACAACTCTATTACCGAGATGTTAGGTACGGTAACAGTACACAACACGTCTCACAACACACGGACAATTGATGGATGGTCTTATTTTAATTTAGAATTCAGAAACTGTACTAACCGTCGTGTGAGGTATCACGTGACCGATAGTAAGGCTACCGTTCACTGGTCATTTATTCCACCGGTAATTCGTAATATTTTGTCACCTGGTGATTGCTTTTGTGAGCTGGAGATTAGCGTTCCACAAGGAATGGTGGCTGTCGTGGAGATAGTTAAAAGAAATAGGTTTTATGAACTTGGAACCCTCACCCTGCTGGACGACACGAATGTGACTTTATTCACTGGCAATCTAAGCCAATTACCATCCCCATTTGTTACCTATTCCCATCTAGTGACCTTTCATTTGATAGTCGCTAAGACAGAATTTTTGAAAAGATATGGCTTCAATATGGTCATGAACATCACTACACTTCCAGAAATCAGTCGTCCACAGCTTGAAATCAAATTTAGTTCTTCAACATCAGGTATGTTACTTTAGTAACCATTGTATTGAATATATTCATGCAGCCTCACACGTTCGTGCGTGAGTATTTATGTGATCATATCAATGGTATTATGAATAATTATTGCAGGCGAATGTGTGGAAACAATTCTGTTATTATGATTTTAGTATTATCATACGGATAAATAAGTGTCTGCGTTTGGCTTAGTGGAGTAAAATGTGATATTGAAACAAATAACTCAAATTTTATTAAATTTAGATGTATTTACATTTTGTACATACTTCTTCCCTTTTCTTTCATAAAGCATTTTATTTTTAATTTTTAATTATATACTATTATAAAACAACGAAGATTAACTTTTAAAATATGTGCATTTTATTTCCAAATGCTTTACAGGGAAAATCGAAATGAAAAACTGGAAGTTCCACCAAAGCTATCCAGCCTTTGTAAAAACATCTCTACTTCTGCGGACTCCAGACGATCACATTGTTGTAGTTCGTTTTATCCTTCGTCGCTATATTTGCTCAGGCTACGATAAAACCCGTGATCACGTGACCTTCCGTACTGAAAACAACACCGTAATGCTCGAGTTATGCCAATCACAGCCAAATGTGTGCAGTGCTTTAGTTTTTGATTCAGGGTGGGTACTTATAGAATATTTCAGCTATCATATGTCTTCGCATAAAGACTTTACACTAACTTTTGAATTTCATCACATCTCACAACCACCTGTTGAGCTGTCAGGAGACAGGTGGAACTGCTCGGTTAGCGACTGGCCGGAAATGTGGCAAGGTATTCCCTGTGTCTTCATGTTTGACTGTCACGACAGGGAAGCAGAAGGTGGATGTTGGCAGGGGGATGGCACATTTAAGCAAGGAGTATTTCAGGTTGACGGTAGATGTATTGGTATTTCACGAGAAAAAGTGACACCATCCTCCTGGTACCAAGAGAGTGAATGGTGTCAACAACGAGGAGGACAACTGGTCAGTCTGAGTACAACAAAGATGAAAGACCGTCTGCCGGTATTGTTGCGAAGGTTTAACCTAATGATCAATAGCGCCATCGGTCTGACAACAATGTCACACGTAACATCACCAATGTAAGCACACTTGTATTGTCCACACTACATGTTGTCAAATATTTTGTTGTTTCATTGTGTCTGAAGTGTTTATCTCTAGAGACTTAAAGGGATACTCAAGGCTTGTGATAAGGCTGTGGCGACGGTCAAACGTGTCAAAACTATATTTAGTAACAATTACAGAGCACGAGAGCAATACAGGAGAAATAAATAAATCGTTTCTCACTTAATTACCACTTATTAGCACTATTTCGGTCAAGCAGAGGAGTATTCTTGTGACGTCAGAGTCTTGTTGTGATGTCATAGTCTTCTTGTGACGTCAGTCTCTGACAGGAAGTGTCTGTATCTGTGTCATTGCGAAGATTTGACGTCGTCTGTTTACTCTATGACGCACTCTGTGTGTAAGGCTTGTAAGGCTCTGTCTGTCGGAAACTGATGAAAAATTTTTGAATCGTTTTCCATCTTTTCGTGGCAATCGGGTGAAGCACATTCTCCAGGCGTGGTTCTCACCATGGAAACTACACGTCATAGGATCACGTGACGGAGAACGAGACTTCGTGGAAGCAAAAAAAGAGTCCCGTGTCATTTCTGTTATTAAACACAACATTCTACTAAAAGCCTTCAACGTTTTCCACATGAACACACATATAAATAGACGAGATTCAAATTTATCTACACTTTACGCGATTCTAAGCAGTTTTATTTTGCCTTTAGAATCACTTTAAGTTACGTGAATAACATTGCAAACATGTTAAATACCTGATCACTTCATTTTTATACTACCAGGTATAAACACAGCCTACAGTGGCTTGACAAGACTACAGCACATACCCGCAATACAAAGTACAGCACAGGTAAACAATACTGTTTCCATTTCCTGGCGATTTCGTATCGATATATATACTTTTCGTTCTCCCTTACGACACACAATTGTGATTTAATTTACTCCATTACCCATCGACTATGCCAGTTTTCTGACGCCCCTAGACAACATCATCACATCCAGTTGCCAGTGATTTCCACACCTCAGTCTGCGTACAGACTCTCAAATGTAAGTAACAGTAACAGTAAGTAACAGGTGTATGCCTGTTCGGGTGTTAAAAAATGTTTCATCAATTTTTACTTAAGGTAACCCTTACTTTTTTTATTTTTACTTTCATTTTACTAATATGTACTGGTAGGAAGGTCGTTATATCTAATTATTTCCTGACTTATATTCATATATTCACACGCCTGCTTGGGTAAGGAAACTCGAGGCAAAACAAAACTATCAAAGAATGATCATAAATAGTCATCCATTTATTGCACACCACCATCATAATCAACACTACCTAAACTAAGAAAGATAAGATCGAAATGAATGTAGTACAGCTGTGTCACGTGAAGCCCTTCAAGTACCTTCGTTAGAAACGAAGACAGCTTTGCGGTAAGTTATGTCCAGGATAAGGGAAGGACCAGCAGTGCCGGCAAGGCTGAAAAACATTTGGGACAACAGACCTTCAACAGAAAATTAGGACTTCACAATTCTCACTCCTGTTGTATGGCTGCAAGGGGCGGATACTGCTCACGGACTCTGAGCGACGGGTCCAAGAGTTTGACATTAAGGGTTTACAGAGTGTCCTTCAAATCTCCTACAGGGAACACAAGACAAACGTCTTCGTCCGCAGTCTAACCACTTGCTTGGTGGGTCTACACGAGCCTCTACTCGCTACCGTCCAGCGATGAAAGTGGGGAAGCAGTCATATCGTTTGAAATGACATCTTTTCAAAGAAAGTTTTTTTAATGGTACGATGAAGACTATCAAAGTGTCCAAGTGTCTGATGTAGACAAGCTTCTCACAAAGCCGCACGACCGGCCCTTAATTCTAAGTTCTCCTCTGCTGTGTCAATTTGTCTCTTCCTACGACTGTTACTTCTGGAACCAGTCAAAAAATTAGAAATAAATATAACTCTCTTTCTATATATATAGGTGTGTGTGGGAACGTCAAGTGAAAAGCATAATATTTTAATATTTTTCAGGTAGAATACAAATAAAGTTAAACTATGTGTTGCTATGTTGCTAGGTATTCAGCAGGTGAGTGTTGTGTCTACCAGTAAGTACCAACGGTCTATATAGCGGACAGTTGCTGTGTCTACAATTCACACATCCCACTATTCAACAGGCTGCGTACATACGGTGTCCGGCCAATCACTTCACTCACGTCTTCCTGGCTTGTGATGACGTCTCTTTCTGTTGGTCCAATAAGTCTGGCACCACGCCTTCCTGTTCCGCACCACTGACGCCACTTCCGCCGTCTTTTAAGTGTGACGGTGAGGATAGTGTCCCTTACACACTCGTGTGTGACCATCGGCCTGACTGTAAAGACGGAAGTGACGAAGATTTCTGCACATTTCAGCCATGCGATAGTCCCTTAGCTTTACTTTGCAGCGGTTACAAGGTTTGTGTTTCCTTTTACTTTGTTGCCTTAACCTAAAAGTAAAATAAGAGAAAGAAATTTAACTATAGATGGTAATGTTTTAAGTTCAGAAAAGTTACTTTTTTGTTAGTTTCAGAATAATTAATTAGTTAGGACATGTTAAAATTAGTGCTTTGCGTTGTGATTCTAAAAGAAAACCATATTATGTACTCTTTTGCATGTGAAGAAAAAAAAATGACCCTAACCCGTGACTAGAAGTATCTATTAGACGAATTCTACGACACTTGTGTTTTCTATTTTTCCTTCCGACAATTTTTGCAAGACACATTCCAGCTAGCACGAACTCTACCTTCACGCTAGCAGAATTTTAAAGACGACACATAGGAGACTAAAAGTAACAGATATTCTAAGGATTTGTGACAGCGCTTCTTGAAAGCTAAGATTTTAGACCTCCGAGAGATGTGTCTTACTCGCAATTGTAATTGAAAGGTATTTTAAAATCCTACATTTTATCACATTTAATTTATTATGATAAAGAAACAACTTCTCACGATCACATTTCTTAAGGGCAACTTGCCCGTTACTATTTCCAGCAGTTAAAATACATGCCGTTAGAATGTCGCTTTTTTAAATATAACATTTTCTACCTGTGGCATCATAATATTGCATGCCAGAAAGCAAATTGCAGTTAGTATGATCCTGTGTTAGCTGTATAAATTGCTTACTGATGATCCTGACATATTAGCCTGTAACTGACTAAGATAGTACATAGTAACCTCTCGTGTGGGTAGAGAACAATGTTAAAGAGCAATCAAGCACATCCACTGTAGATTAACTGTAGATTAAACATATTACCATTATCCCATGGAAAGGAGGAAGCTATTTGTCCTCATAGTGAATACATTTTACATTTTTAAGTCTCTGGTACTTTAAAAAGAAAGAAAGAAAGGAGTTCTGTTGAGAATATCTTAGTATAACACATTCTTATTTTTTTTAAAACGAGGCCTCCCATCGGAAAAACTAGTTCTTAATTTTAATACCATTGTCTTTTTAACTGTTCCTCTCACTGCTCTGGCTGGTTAAAAGCCGAAAATATCCTTTTTATTTGACACGTTAAAACATTCACTTATATTTAAAAAAAGATTGTATGTAAATACATAAAATGTCGATAAACATAATTTTTTTAAAAGAGATGAAATGAACGAAAGTGTTTCTGAAATTTGCAGTGTGTTGATCACTCAATGGTCTGTGATAATCAAGCGGACTGTGATGACGATGCAGACGAAAACCTGTGTCACGCGCGTTCTTTGGAACCAGTTTCTCTCAAGGACCTCATTCCCACATCTACGAGACTTGATTATCGAGATGGACGGCTGATGTTGACTAATTACAACATGTCTGACATGTCGACGTTTACTTGTCCTGTTTCCCACTTCATGTGCGCCAGCCTTCACCAGGTCTGTCTTCCTGTCTTCCTTCGTTGTAACGGGCTGTACGACTGTCCTGATCACGAAGACGAGGCGGAATGCGACAGGTACACGTGTCCCGGCTTTTACCGCTGCCGTCAGTCTCAGGTGTGTGTTGACGAGAGTCACGTGTGTGACGGGGTGTACCATTGTCCTCAACGCGATGACGAACTACTGTGTAACGACACCTGTCCACACAGTTGTGTCTGCTACGGTCTGGCCTTCATTTGCTCGGATACTTTCCGTGCTGCTGACTATTCTAACCTTCGATATCTGGATGGCAGCGGCACCTTGATGACCCTCGCTGACCTGTGGAACAACACTTTTCTCGTTCATCTCAGTCTGGTCCGTTGTAATCTGACTAAACTGCATGAAGTGGTTTTGCCTAATCTCCGCACTCTGGATCTGAGCTACAATGAGTTAACTGAAATCAGTGGCCGGTTCTTTGCTGGTCTCAACAATATAGTCTTTCTGAAGATAAGCAACAATCCATTGAAACGATTTCATCTCGACGGTTTCACTTACACAAGTCATCTACGAATTTTGGACATGTCCAATGTCCAAATTTCAGAAACAGACTTTGCAAGAATAAGCTTTTTCCCAGGCTTAACAACTCTTAATATCTCCGGTAATCAAATAAAATATGTGACAGGACAAGGATTTCCTAGAATGATGAACTTGCAGGTGCTCGATCTGCGTCAATGCCCTCTCACACATTTCCCAAAAGGAATATTTCAGGCTCTAGAGCGACTGGAGAGTGTTTTTGCTGACAACTACAAGCTGTGCTGTCCGGCGACACTACCCAAGGGCTTCAACGTGCTCAACTGTCACGCTCCTTCGGACGAAGTGTCTTCCTGTGACGATCTGCTGCGCTCCAACGTGTACCGCGTCGCCCTCGCTACCTTCGCCTCGTTATCGTTACTGGGAAATGTCGGCACGTTGCTTTACCGCTTTATCTTCCACAAAACAACAGGCAACGTGGGCTATGACGTCTTCGTGTCCAACTTGTGCGTGGCGGACTTTCTGATGGGTGTGTATCTGTTGATCATCGGAATAGCTGACCACAGGTACCGAGGGGCTTACGTGTGGGAGGACGTGAGCTGGAGGAACAGCCACTTGTGCAAGGTCACAGGTTTTGTGTGTTTGTTGTCCATGGAGGTGTCTGTTCTGATGATCTTCTTGATCACTGTTGACCGCTTTTTGGTTCTTCACTTTCCTTTTAGTTCCTTCCATTTTAGAAAAGGTTCAGCACAGCTGACATGCGGGGTAGTGTGGGTGGCAAGCCTTGTCCTAGCGGTAACCCCTTGTCTACCTATGACGTCACACTGGCAGTTTTACAGCCAGACTAGCATTTGTATTCCCCTTCCTACATCGAGGGTAGAATTTCCTGGTCGTACGTATTCTTTTATCGTTCTAGTTGTCTTTAACTTTCTTTGCTTTGTTCTTATTTTTGTGGGTCAGGTTTTAATTTACTGGTCTATTCGCTCAAGCTCCATGTCTGTGTCCAACACATCCAAAGCTGTTAACGACATCACCATAGCTCGCCGTCTAGTCACCGTAGTGATGTCGGACTTTCTTTGCTGGTTTCCTGTGGGTTTGACGGGAATTCTGGCGTCGTACGATGTTGCCGTGGCAGGAGAGGTCAACGTGGCGATGGCTATTTTTATTTTACCCGTCAACTCTGCTCTCAACCCTTTTCTTTATACACTTAACATTTATTTGGAGCGTCGTCGCCGAGCGAGAGAAGAAGAAAGACAAAAACGCATCTTGTACCAAAGTCGCAAGAATTGTTGAAAAGATTGAGGCGTGAGTGACAAATGGAAATGATTCTCCTCAACGTATTCCCATTTTGTTAATGTCATCAATGAGGAAGTTGAATAACAGGGCTTGAAAAAAAATCAAACCAAAATATTGGTGGCAATAATTTTACACTTTTTGTTAAATACGGCAAAATTCCTACTTGATTAAGCTCATCATAGGGAAATAGATAATTTCCAAACTTAAAACTAAGATAAATGTGTGTGTTTGTATGGGTGTATGCGTTCGCATATACGTGCATTCGTTGTTGTGTGCATATGTAAGCGACTTGATAGGTCAATGTGCATGATATGAATATTTTGCAACAAAGACTAAATGCTAAGCTTCCAACGTTTCGAACAATTATTTTTAATAGGTTTTCTCTGGAGTTGTCTGTTAATGTGCCACTAAAACAATTATGGACAAATATAACGTGTACTGTTAGTCGCATCCTTCTGCCGATACTATGAGTATATTCACATCTCATGATCAAGCCATCTATATTTAAACTTCAAAATCCGTTTTAATACTTCTGTATTACGTGTACTAAAACTGGGAAATTATTAGTTCAGTCGAGACCGGAGAACGGTGATGTCAAGCAACATAGTATGTGTGTAGGAATTAGATGTAATCAGTGTCTAACATCTTACATATCGGAGTAGTAAGCAAAATATTGTGGTAATGTGTACCATGTAGCTACTTTAGTTGGTAACAGAGGTTAGTGGTGCATAGATAATGATATGTAATGTTATGTATTGCTTATCATTTCTTTGCACACAACGAAGGGTTCTAAACCAATCAGTAACAGCTCGCCTATCCATCGAGATGATCAAAGTCACCAGCAATATCTACTTGAAAATCTACTTGATGCCTGTTGATATTTGCAACAGACTTGTAAGAGTCTTAAAGTTTTCATTTATTTTATTTTGTAAAGTTAGGTATGTAAAAGTCCAAAATCTTTCATTGATATACTGCTGAATAGTAATTCTGTTGTAAACTACTCGGATTCATCTATATTAAAAATACCAATAAATGTAGATTAAGGACGATGCCCTGTCCAAAAAACTAATAATCCTTAACACGATCATAAATACAGTATTGTAGGTCAAATATTTTAAAGATATTTAGTGATTATCATAATCTTGACTTTTAACATGATCAGCCACAAAGTGTACTTTCTAAAAGAAATGTAGACACTGTATAAATATAATATTTGTCATATTCTGTATATTAATATTTTTCATACTCAGGTTTTCTAGAAACAAGAACATAAATAAGCGAAACACTGCTGTGATAGAAAGGTAAACACAAAATTACAACTTTTCTTTAAATTAAATTTGTGCAATAGGTAAATAATGAAGGACTAGAATAAAAGTGTTACATTCACCAAAAGTAAGCGTTTTTAAAGAAGTTGAAAACATTTTTTACCAGACAAAGGATGATTAGGCAGCACTAAGCTTTCTACAAGTTCATCCTTTCTGCTAATTACTTTAATGAAGATACTTATTGGGAAGTTCTATTATTGTGTAGATGGTTGTTCGATAACCCAGTATTCGTTGTTAGTTTAGGATTCTGCCCTCAGAACTGCTGGAACATCACGAAATAAAGGTGTTCGGTGGTTGTTGCTCGGATTCTTGCTCCAAATCGCTGAGATGGTACAGGAGCATCTCGGAAAGTTTAGCTCTTCGAGAGGTATATTAGGTCAAAGGTGAGACAGGACAAAAATAAATACGTGTTGCGGGAACAAGACACGAAGCTCGCTGTGCAAATGGGGAAATGAACCAGCGCCCTCATGTCAGATGACATTCGTCTAACAACTCGACGATCTGCTTTCCTCTTTCTTCAGCAAGTAGTGTAGTGTCTAATATCACGTGATGAGTAAACAAATGAATAAGTAAGAAAACTGTTGGTGGTATTAGCAATTGTTCTACTATGAAGTACTCTGCAATGTTTGTAGTTTATGTAGTGTCATGTTTGTGACTACGGCTGGTTACTTAACTCGAAATGGATTTATATTCCAACAAAAGACAGTAAGTATATTCTAAGAAAAAAAGACACTTTTTCATTCGATTTGACCAGTTTTTACGGAGGGATGCAGTCGTAGCAATTCTTCAAGCCGTTGATTAAAGAGTCGTACACATGCTGGCTATTACCTCCATATATTTGTGTGTGTGAGAAAGTTTACTGACACACCATAACCCCACCAATAGTCTTCAATTAAAGCAGAACAAACAGGAGCACACCCCCGTTCTCCTAATTTCTTAGTTAAACCCGTCAAATTTTTCATCTTTATCCTTTAAATATGATCCACTTCAAACTTTTTTCATAGATGGCTATAAAAACAAAACAAAACAAAGCTTTTTTTCTTTGAGTAGATAGTGATCTAGTTTTTTTTCTTTTCCACAGTACAGGAGCTATTCTAAAGATTGAAAATTTTACAAGTGAAAGATATTTGAAGGGAGTGCTTTAACACTATAATAATTACCTAAAGTTTTCCTTCGTATGTCATATGATATCTAGTATAAGGCTACAATGTTGGTGTCGAGCGAGAATGGAACAGCTAAGAGTTAAGCACCGGCTGAAGAAAAAAAAAAGTTCCCAACCGAGTTAACTTAACAGACTGGTAAGCAAATCTTCTCCCTTTCAAAGTGTAATGGGAGACAACCACGGTAATAACAGTCTAAGTTGTGTCTTTGATTCTTTGTTACTAAGTCGATGAGTCGGAGTTAATTTTTTGCAGATGAATTATTCTTAATAAAATATAAAACACATTGAAATGCATGTAAGCGTTTGTCTCGCATATACTTCTGTGGCATTTTTTTATTTGATGGATGGTTCATTTCCAGAATTCATTTTCAGAATTGTCCAACACGTGAAACGAAGAATTTATTTTCGCGAGTTATCTGTGTTTGTGTGTGCGTGCTTAGGGAAGTATGTTTTTGTCTGTGTGGTTGTGTCCTTTGCCCTCGTGAAGATTGGGATGAAAAGAGATCACATTTTCGTGCAAACGCGTCCTCGGAAAAATACAACTTGTAGACAAAAATGTATTTACCTTGCACAGTCACATTCTGTTCAGATGGTTCCTGTAAGTTGTACGCCAGGGGAGATAAAAAATGAGGGGAAAGCGTTGATGAGAAGATGCTGGATGTTTCTCCATAACTTTTGTACAGAGTATATCAGCCTTGAGTGAGAGTGAGCGTTAGGGAGAGGAGTAGTCGTAGTCGCAGTTGTCGTGGCAGTCAGTGTAGAGTAAACTGTAGAGACTCGCGGAAGCTATTGTGTATGGGGCGCCAAGAGGAGAATTTTCTCCATTTTTCTCTCTATAGCCATATAAGTGATAATATTTATACAATTTAGTTCGTTAAGTATAGAAGCATTCTATAGGTATGCATTTCCCTCTATACTTATAGAATGCATTCTATAGCTAGAAAGAGAAAAACTCGGTAAAAACCAAAGTATTTCCTTTAAATTATACTCAGAAGTTGCTCAGAAGTTGCTCTCCTATTCATCATCATATATATACTCCAATTTTGAAGCTATAGAGTTTATTGTAGCTTTACAATTCAATGGTATACTTAGAAAATGAATTTGTCACTACAGAGTTGAAATTATACAAAACGAGGCTTTCTCGTTGGCATGTGTTGGAATCTTCTCCCCATCTCTAGACAAAACTTGCATCGTCACTGAGGTCCCAGCTCTTCTCCAGTATTTTTCTTAAAGCAGAGGCTTCTCACATTTCACTGTGATTGTTCTAGAGAGTGTCTTGCTGTTTCCACGTTTGTTCCTCCAGCGATCCCCGGGGATAATGACATCTACCTTTGTCCTCTCCCAGCCATTGATTAGCTCTTACCTCACTCGGTCTCTCTGTTTTGGCTGCAGGTTAATGTCAGATTTTTACTTATTTATTAACAACTTCTTTTAAGACCAACGATTTGATAATACACATGTTATACTCAAAGATTCTCGTAAACACACACACACAAACATACAAACACACACACACGCATACAAACACACAAACTCACACACACCACCTCTTTTAAATATGAAGCTAATGGAATGCCTTCAAATCGTAGCGAGGTCGGTAGTTCTGAAGACACCACCGTGTCTAATAATATTTTGAAAGAACGAACACACACTCTTAAGGAAAATGCTGTTAGATATTAAGAACTCACTTTATGTCTTCGTGGGAATGAGTGGAACATTAGACTGCATCTGTCATTATTACTCAAAAATTATGATTGCACATGCTGATTATAAATGGCATGTACATAGAGAGATAAACCTATGAAGCATTTTTCAAATTGAATTGTGTTGTGAATAGTGTTTGTAGTCTGTGTAGACGGAATGTGACGTATGGCGCTGATCTTATGTAGTTCATGATAGACAACTATATTTATTTGTCATAAGAGACAGATTGACGGACAACTGCAATTATTTATCATAATAGGTCTACTGGCAGACAGCTGTTATTTGTTTAGATAATAGGCAGACTTACATATCTGTGGTTTGTTTTTCGAGAGTCATGTCTGCAGTGACAATGAATCCCAGATTCCTGAAGGAGGATGTAAAGGTGATACTGGTTTCCAACATCCTAATGTGATTAAAAAAAAGACCTTCTTGAACATAGAAGGGCTTTTGCTTTATTAACTTTGAGTTTAAGTTTGTTTGTTACTATCCAGTCTTTGACATCGCTTATACATTATTCTATAGTGCTAGTGGAGGAGTGAGACTGAGTACAGTCGGCATGTGATTGATGAACATCCTGATGAGAATGGATGAAGATAAAAGTAGTTTTGTGTACAGAATAGGCAGAGCTGGGCCGAGTATTGAACGAGGTGTTTGACTATCAACGAACACAGTCTGCGTCCTATCAGTCAGATGGTTCAAACAGACAGGTATACTGAACACGAAAAAAAAAAAAAAATCGAGAAAATTGTAGCAAATGAAAAAAAATACGAGACTCACCTTAGCAGCGAATCACCTACGATTTGCATTATTACCGTGTTACATTACCGTGGTAGGGGTAAGTTTGTTTTTGTTCTTTTCCATTTTTTCCTCTCTTATTGGTCAGTCGACCTATACTGTTCTAGTAATATGTTTCTTATGAGTATTGAAATATCTTTGTCATAAAAAAGACACATTTACAGACGAGATTACTTCTTTCGGCTCTTAGCCAATTATCAAAGCGACATCGATATCAAAGACATAGACCTAACAAAAGTCATCTGCTGCTGACAAAGTTTCAACCAAAGCCGACATCGTACTACAGTGACGTAACGCCTTGTACCTGTTCTCGCGGCAACCTGCGGTGAGTACTTGTACAACACGCATACCTTGACGCCGGCTGTTCAGCAAACAGGTGAGCGCGAGAACAGCTGACATTTTAAGAATCGATTTAATAAAATGAAGAGCAACAGCGAAACACGCCTGCACCTTTAGTCTAATGTCTTCTCTGTGTCTGTCCTTCTCTTCTTCTTTCTCTCTTTTCAGCCACACTCACCTCTCTCTCTTACTTGTCTTTCTCGACCTTCTCACAAACAGCAACAACTTTCGAGAACGATTCGACTCTAGACAGGCGAGAAAGTTTTTTTTTTTCAGGGTGTTCCAGACACAAACTGAGCTGCTTCTGATCGCATTTTGCAATACCACAGTCAGGTGCCGGGTATTTATTCTCAAACTTCACGCGTGATTCTTCCCCCAGCCAATCAGGATACCTCCCCTCTCTTTTTGTCCAACCATCCCCTTCTCTCTTTCATTAGACAGCTCTCGTTCACTGAATGTACCCCTCCCATTGACAAAGAAACATAAAAGTCGAGCTTTATGAGTTTTCCGTTTTAGCGGGAGATGAAGTCTACCTACCTTTTCTCACTGTCACTATTTACAACAAGAAAAATGTTAGGGCCAACGATTATCTGGAAGCAAACTAATATAGGATATTATTAACAAATTAAATTTAACAGAATAAAAATGTAAAGTAAGAGTAAAAAAATAGGAATGCCATTTAAACGTTAAAACTTTTCTCATTAAAATAAAATATTTTTTTTACTAACATTCAAATTCTGTAGTTTTGTGCCAAGATCTATCAAAAAGTGAAAGAAAGTATTTTCCCTTGTTCATTCATTATTCTGCGGGTAAAAATATATTTACTACGAAGGTGTTTTAACTACAGCTAGAAAGTTTACAATATTTTATTTTAACTGATTTTTCTTTTCAAATGGATTAAAAGTCGTCAAAAAATATTTGTCTCTTTTGAAATAAAAATAAAAATATAAACTTTTAATTCTTTCCTGAAAATAGAAAAATAACCATGTAAAAGGAACTCAGCAAGAAACTCAAGAGGTTCAAAGACTAATTTAGATATATATATATAGTTTTCTGTTTCTGTTTTCGTTCCTGTCAGGTCTTCCAGAAAGGGTCTGAGTAGCGAGTGAGAACAAAACCTTTGCTTTCTACGCGTTGATTAAATTTCAAATAGACAAGAGGTGACAGTGAAATGGGTAGGGTGGTGATATTGATCATAATCCTATTTGTCTTTTACCTTTCATCCAACTTGTCTGCAGACACTATGAGCATCACGACTAGTGTCGTCTGGTCAGGGGAGGCAGACATGACTGCACACAGGGCCACACAGCCCCGAAGCCAACATTCCTTAGGTTCTACTCGTGGTAATCACACGTACAGTACGAGTCCACACTCATCGGCGGTTAGTAACCATGGTGACACGGTCACACGGATGTTTGCTCCTGTAAGTAACAACTCTGTTACCGAGATGTTAGGTACGGTAACAGTACACAACACGTCTCACAACACACGGACAATTGATGGATGGTCTTATTTTAATTTAGAATTCACAAACTGTACTAACCGTCGTGTGAGGTATCACGTGACCGATAGTGAGGCTAAAGTTGAGTGGTCATTTATTCCACCGGTAATTCATAATATTTTGTCACCTGGCGATTGCTTTTGTGAACTGGAGATAAGTGTTCCACGAGGAATGGTGGCTGTCGTGCAAAGTTTTAAGAGAATAGGCTATTCTTCTAACTTAGAAAACCTTAGACTGCTGGACGACGGCGATGTGATTTTATATAATGGGAGTATAAACGAATTACCATCCCCATTTGTTACTTATTCCCATCTCGTAAACTTTCATTTGGCAATCGCTAAGGCTTATTTGAAGATAAGATCTCGTCTCAGGATAGTCATGAACATCACTACTCTTCCAGAGACCAGTCGCCCACAGTTTCAAATCATCTTTAATTCTTCAACATCAGGTATGTTACTTCAGTAACCTTTGTATTTAAGACATCAACACAAAAGTCGACAAACTTCACATGTACTTGTATTAGTAATTTCTGTTTGTTGTAGCTGTCAATAGTCGCTGCAAACAGGCCAAGTAGGAAGCGGCCGGCAGTGTTTGGAATTTGGCTAATGCCATGAAGTAAAATGTCTGGCAGATGCCTAGCTCATACAATACGCAGCTGCTATAGCCCGTTCGACCCCGGTGTACGCAGCAGAGAATGACCGCGAATGAAATCTCGACTGGTATTTTAAAAAAAAATTATATTTAATATCCTACATTAACAACAACTATGTGTGATACTCCGTTTTAAAGATCATTTAAAATAGATTTACGTGGTGTACATTTTAACAAATATACGTTTTGTTGTCTTGTAGTAAAATCAACTGAAAGACTGTAACTGTATCGGACCGAGAACTCACAAAATGGGGCCGTAGGTCAAAAGTTCGACAATCAGAAAAAATATTTATAAAATATATACACACAAAAGCACAAAACAGGCATATATTTAATGAGAATATACCTTTGAATTTTAATATTACTTACTGTTTTCTTCTCATTTTCGGTTGTTTGAGTACAAATCCACGTCGAATTGAGTAACCTGCTACGAATGTCAAAATGGCGCTGAAGTAAACACACCTTCGCGTGGTTTTAACATGGAAAAAATACCTGATTGGTTGATTTTTTCAGACTTTAAAGGGAAGTAATCAAAAGAGGAACAATTCCTTACGGTTCCCGTATTTTCTCCCCTTATGTATTTGTTCATTTACGCACAGAACTAAACACTCGACAGACTCTACTGTGGTACAACATAAGGTTTGTTTCTTATTCAACACGTGCTGAACGCCTCCCCCCACACCCCGTTTTCACTCACTTGTATGTACTCTCTTGTATGACATCAAACTTCTTCTCTCTTGTTTTATTAAAAAAAAAATTGTTTCTAAATGATTTATAGGGCAAGTCGAAATAAATAACTGGATGATACACGAAGAGACTCCACCATTTATAAAAACGTCTGTCCATCTGCGGGCACCAGCCGACCATATTGTTGTCATTCACTTTATCTTTCATTATAACTCATGCGGGCTTGACGAGGACACCCGTTATAACATCAGCTTCCGCACAGATGGCAGCACCGTAACGTACAAGTTGTGTACAACACCGCAAGACGTGTGCAATGGCCTTGTCTTTTATTCCGGGTGGGTACTTATAGAATTTATATGTTTTAAAAAGTTACTGGGAAAAGAGTTTACAATAACTTTTGAGTTTCATCACATCTCACAACCACTCGCTGCGCTGTCAGGAGACAGGTGGAACTGCTCGGTTAGCGACTGGCCGGAAATGTGGCAAGGTGTTCCCTGTATCTTCATGTTTAACTGTCACGACAGGGAAGCAGAAGGTGGATGCTGGCAAGGTGATGGCACATTCAGGCAAGGAGTATTTCAGGTTGACGGTAGATGTCTTGGTCTCTCGTATAAAGAACAGCAATCGTCCTGGTACCTTGACAGCCAATGGTGTCAAAAACATGGAGGGCAACTGGTCAGTCTGAGTACGCGTAGCATGGCAGATGGTCTCCTGGAATGGTTACTAATGGTTAACATACTGGCCAGAGGTGCCATTGGTCTGACGACAATGTCGCACGTAAAATCACCAATGTAAGTACACTTATACTATTCACACTCAAGGTTTCTTAAATACATTGTCGTTTCATCGGCTGTGCAATGTTTTCTCTGATTACGAATAATTTGTCTGACTAAACAACCGACTACTTTTTGTTTACCAGGTATAAACACAGTCTACAGTGGCTTGATAAGACTGTCGCACATACCAGCAAGAAAGAGTATAGAACAGGTCAACAAAGTTGTTTTTTTTTCGAAATATTTTTTATTAGATTAGAGTTAATAAAATCACTTCTTAGAAGAAGTTGTAATGGCTCTTTTCCTGTAACATGTCTCTTATGCCAGCTTCAGAAACCTAGACAACACAGTGATGTTCAGCTGCCAGTGATTGTAACAAACGAACCCCGTGACAGACTGTCAAAGGTCAGTAATAGACTTAAGTTTACAAGGAGCTAGACGTTGGAAAGGTAAATAATGATTAGCTTATTGTTGTATTTTAATCTTGGTTGCTGATCAATTAGAGATAGTTATTAATTATATATATATATCCAAAGTTACAGAAACATTTTAAGAGAAGAGAGAAACAAGCAAAATTTTTGGTTTTCATATATTTATCAGTAAGTGTATTGCTGTAGGTGCGTATATTCTTTATTGGATTAAGTGTTGAAATTGCTGTTTATAAAATTCACATATCCCACAATTCAACAGGCTGCGTACATACGGTGTCCGGCCAATCACTTCACTCAGGTCTTCCTGGCTTGTGATGACGTCTCTTCCTGTTGGTCCAATAAGTCTGGCGCCACGCCTTCCTGTTCCGCACCACTGACGCCACTTCCGCCGTCTTTTAAGTGTGGCGGTGAGGATAGTGCCCCTTACACACTCGTGTGTGACCAACGGCCTGACTGTAAAGACGGAAGTGACGAAGATTTCTGCATTTTCTCGCAGTGCGATAGTCCGTTAGCTGTAGTCTGCAGTGGAAGAAAGGTTTGTTTGATTTTGACCTGTGCCAAATAAGCTTGATGCAGAAAAGTGTTTTTAGCTTCCAGGAATTTTACATCTACTAAACTTGATTATCGAAAAGGAACGGCTTAGTTGACTATTTACAACATGTCCGAAATGTCGACTATTTCTTGTTGTGTTTCCGACTTACAATTGGGTTGTATGTAAATACCTCGATTAGAGAAGAAAATAAATTAGTTTCATTAAATGAATAGATGAATGAAAACATTTCCGCTTTTTGCAGTGTGTTGACTACATGATGGTCTGTAATGATCAAGCGGACTGTGATGACTATGCAGACGAAATCCTGTGTGACGAAAGCTCTTTGCAAGTCGATGTGTTTACCTTTAAGGAGTTTGTAACGACATCTACTAGACTTGATTATCAAAAGGGTCGGCTGGTGTTGACTCATTACAACATGTCTGACATGTCGAAGTTTTCTTGTCCTGTTTCCCACTTCATGTGCGCCAGTCTTCACCAGGTCTGTCTTCCTGTCTTCCTTCGTTGTAACGGGCTGTACGACTGTCCTGATCTCGAAGACGAGGCGGAATGCGACAGGTACACGTGTCCCGGCTTTTACCGCTGCCGTCAGTCTCAGGTGTGTGTTGACGACAGTCACGTGTGTGACGGGGTGTACCATTGTCCTCAACGCGATGACGAACTACTGTGTAACGACACCTGTCCACACAGTTGTGTCTGCTACGGTCTGGCCTTCATTTGCTCGGATACTTTCCGTGCCGCTGACTATTCTAACCTTCGATATCTGGATGGCAGCGGCACCTTGATGACCCTCGCTGACCTGTCGAACAACACTTTTCTCGTTTATCTCAGTCTGGTCCGTTGTAATCTGACTAAACTGCATGAAGTAATTTTGCCTAATCTCCGCACTCTGGATCTGAGCTACAATGAGTTAACTGAAATAAGTGGCTGGTTCTTTGCTGGTCTCAACAATATAGTGTTTCTGAAGATAAGCAACAACCCTTTGACAAGTTTCTACCTCCACAATTTCAATCACACAAGTCCTCTTAAAATATTTGACGTGTCTCATGTCCGAATCTCAGAAATTGACTTTGCAATATTGAGCTTTTTCCCATCATTAACGACTCTTAATATCTCCGGTAATCAAATAAAATATGTGACAGGACAAGGATTACCTAGAATGATGAGCTTGCACGTGCTCGATCTGCGTCAATGCCCTCTCATCCATTTCCCAAAAGGCATATTTCAGGCTCTAGAGCGACTGGAGAGTGTGTTTGCTGACAACTACAAGCTGTGCTGTCCGGCGACACTACCCAAAGGCTTCAACGTGCTCAACTGTCACGCTCCTTCGGACGAAGTGTCTTCCTGTGACGATCTGCTGCGCTCCAACGTGTACCGCGTCGCCCTCGCTACCTTCGCCTCGTTATCGTTACTGGGAAATGTCGGCACGTTGCTTTACCGCTTTATCTTCCACAAAACAACAGGCAACGTGGGCTATGACGTCTTCGTGTCCAACTTGTGCGTGGCGGACTTTCTGATGGGTGTGTATCTGTTGATCATCGGAATAGCTGACCACAGGTACCGAGGGGCTTACGTGTGGGAGGACGTGAGCTGGAGGAACAGCCACTTGTGCAAGGTCACAGGTTTTGTGTGTTTGTTGTCCATGGAGGTGTCTGTTCTGATGATCTTCTTGATCACTGTTGACCGCTTTTTAGTTCTTCACTTTCCTTTTAGTTCCTTCCATTTTAGAAAACGTTCAGCACAGCTGACATGCGGGGTAGTGTGGGTGGCAGGTCTTGTCGTAGCGGTAACCCCTTGTCTTCCTATGACGTCACACTGGCAGTTCTACAGCCAGACTAGCATTTGTATTCCCCTTCCTACATCGAGGTAGAATTTCCTGGTCGTAAGTATTCTTTTATCGTTCTAGTTGTCTTTAACTTCATTAGCTTTGTTCTTATTTTTGTAGGTCAGGTGCTAATTTACTGGTCTATTCGCTCAAGCTCCATGTCTGTGTCCAACACATCCAAAGCTGTTAACGACATCACCATAGCCCGCCGTCTAGTCACCGTAGTGATGTCGGACTTTCTTTGCTGGTTTCCTGTGGGTTTGACGGGAATTCTGGCGTCGTACGATGTTGCCGTGGCAGGAGAGGTCAACGTGGCGATGGCTATTTTTATTTTACCCGTCAACTCTGCTCTCAACCCTTTTCTTTATACACTTAACATTTACTTTGAGCGTCGTCGCCGTGCACGAGAAGAAGAAAGACGAAAATGCATCTTGTACCAAATTAAAGTAGGTAAAAATGTTTTATAGGAGGATTTTTGAGTGACAAAGATCTTATATCTACTTTTTTAGTGCTGTTAATGAGAATGTTAAAAACAGCGCTTAATACAAAGAAAAGTAAAATATAGCTTCCAAAAATATCAAAAACTTTGTTTGAAATATGACAAATGTCCTAATGGACTAAGTTCATTAGAGGTAAATACATAATTGTAAACACAAAACTAATGAAAAGTATGTAGCGTTTTAACAAACGTTAACGTTGATAGCTAGATCGTCCTAAACAGAGACAAAGACCTGGCTTCTAATCTGCTAATGCTATCAGTTACTGTGATTAGATGAAGTAAAACGGGTACTGTTACTAACATTCATGAGCTGATATTAAGAGTGCAATCGTATAACGGGATCCAACCTGCATATAAAACTTTGTTTTGTTATCTTCGTATTCAAGCGTGTGAATAAGTTTTAATATTCCTAAGTCGCATGTACTAAAACTGCTAAATTATTATTTCAGTCAGGACCGGACAAAGGTGATGTCTAACAACTTACGTATGGTGTAGGAATTAGAAGATGTTGCCAGTGTCTAATTTTTAACATCCCTGCGTGGTAAACAAAACAACCTGGTGATGTTAACGATGTAGCTACCTTAGCCGGTAGTAGAGGTTAGTTGCGCATACAGAATATGTAATGACATGTGATGCTAATCATTTCTTTGCACACGGCACACAACGAAGGGTTCTGAACCAATCAGACACAGCTCGCCTGTCCACCGAGATGATCAAAGTGACCGGTAATATCTTGTTGAAGATCTTTTTTAATGTCTCTGGCTATTTGCAGTCGACCTGTGTTTGTATTTGTAATCGTTGGTGGCTTATCGAAGATGCAGATTATCTGTGTGTGAACCACTTAACAATAATTGCAATGAACTCGTAAAAAGCTTAAAATAAACTGTTTTGCATATTTTTTGGTCTACAATTTTTTGGATAATTGTTTTTGTTTTTCTATTATTAATAATGGTGTTTCTTTTATGTAGCAGCCAAGACACTTTTGATTACTAATTCACAGGATATTAGTAGAACAGTGTAAATAGTAGAACAGTGTGTGTATAAAGGGTTGTAACAAATCAAAGTTTTTTCATTCAGCTTCTTTAGAAAACCTAAATTTGCAAGTGCCTGTGTTCATTTATCGATATATTACTGCACACGATTTCTTTTGGAATCGAAAATATTTGTATTGTATTAAGTGCATATCAGGGGCTATCGGCGTAAAAAAAAAATCTTAAAAACGCAATAATGTAGCTCGAAAAATGTTTTATTAAAAATATTTTAATGACACAAACCCGTGATCGTTACTTTCAACAAGACCAGCCAGAAAGTGTTCATTTCTGCACTAAAATTAAAATAAATTGTGAAAATACAAGTACAAGAATAGGGCAACACTGCTGTACTGCAAAGCTAGAAACAAAATTGCAAAGTTTCTTTGATTTTTAATTTCTGTAATGTTTTGAATTAATTTAAGGACTAAAGGAATCGCATTCACTAATAAGCGTTTTTATAAAGAAGTCGAAAGCATTGTTGCGAAAATATGTCTGATTATAGAGTAAATTATTTCCATGCTTACCCAAAATAAATAAATAAATAAATAAAATAAAGCGTACACTAAAGAAATATAACAAAACAGTTTTTTGATGCAATTTTCACAAATCTCGTCTAATAGCCGAAGCGCGCGCTTAAAAAATATTTTAAACGATTTTTATATAAATGTTTTGGGTTTAATTTAGTTGATTGGTTTATAGCTCTGTCTTTTTATTACGCTTGGAGATCTCTATCAATTTATTAAGTTAGACATGTATTAGTGCATTTTTGCATGTGGCCAGGTATGTTCGTTAAATTATATGAATTGTACTGAAATTTTTAGTGTAACCTTTATTTTTCTGTAGTTTAATTTGAGCATTTATTTACTTTCTTAATCATTTAAAAAGCTAATGATTTATAGCTGCAAACGCAAAACTATGCTAAAAGTTGGAAACTCTATATAGCATCTTGGAGAAACAAACAAACAAACACACATATGTACGCACGCTAAAAAAAATTTTTAATTTCTATTTTAACAAGCCTAGTACATTTTTACACCTGTACTTACCATCACAACCTATTTTTGTCTCATTGAAATGAGGCAGCACTCAGCTTTCTACAAGTGGAGCCATTCTGCGGAAACCACACCAAGAAGACAAGTCTATTCTTTTTGTCACTGCTTGGTAAATAAAAACATTCTAGGTTGTCTCACAAAAACATGTCGTAGCTTATGAGCGCTTTCCTGTTACACCTAATTGTCATGTATTATATCTAATAATTTTTTTCTTAAATTTTGTTGTCACCAGTCCACTGTTTTTTAACGCCTGATACCATTAGAATCATAGCATCTATAGTTACTTTTCTCCACACCAGTCACAGCACCACTCTAAAGCACCATAAATACCTCTTGCTTATTTTTTTTATCCGTTTATTTTTACGAAAATCACACTTTTGACATTCGTGGGAGGGACTTGTTTCAGTAACTGAATTCATCTTACATCTCAATTAAAAGCCAGTATTTATACAGGTTTTAAATTTATTATGGTATCCACAGGAAACAAGTAAACATATCTGATACTTTTATGTATTAATGACATGGGATTGGGGTTTCAGCAAGTTGATGGCTGCAGGAAATGTTGCTGATGATTTTTTTAAAAAGTGTTTGTAGTCTTCACACGACTGGTTCAGTGCTATATGTATGAATCAGATATTTAAACATATTATTTTTTAAAAATTTACACAGACTTATGTATTACTAAATATACTAAGCATCAGATGTTTCTGGAACGCAAATATTATTTTTTTTACAACAGAACACAAACATCGCTCTAGGTCTTCGTGTGTCCCTTAGTTAGTTGAAGTGTTTTGTTTGTCAAGATGTCTTTTCACAAAACTCGCAAACAGCGATAAGCAAAAATAAACTTAATTGACGCGCTTAGGAATGAAACAAATTAATATAGAATATTGAGGAGTAGAGACGATAAGATGTACAGGATTTTTTTATGAAACACGCTAAATACATGATTGGAGAGGCTTGTATGTATTTCTTGTGAAAACAAATAAGCGTTCTCTTAATAAAGAAGTCGACATTTTTCTGGTTTTTTTCGCATGAAATGGAGAATGATGTCCCCTTTCTGTGCCGAGTCTACGAACTGTTTTTAATTGTTTGTTTCTTCAATCTGTGCCTTTCCTCCATCGTTGATCTTTCTTCTTTTTTCCCCTTGCCTACGCTTGAACAGTTCGTTTGCTAATGATCTCTTCAGTCAATTCTGGACAAGATGAAGATTTGCGGGAGCTAACTCTTTGCACTCGACTGTAAACTTTAATTTGTTATTCATCTACAATCTTAATCATACTATTAACTCGCTAAATCGTTTGGCTCTTTTGGAGTTCAAATAAAACTACTACAGACATGTGTCCTGGCTTCATGTCTCTTCTAGGTAAACTTCATGTATATCACACGTGTTCTCAAGACAGGAGTTGTGGAGTAATCTTTAGATATCATCATTGAGAAGTTTAAAGAGTAGCCATCCTCCCTTTATATAACTTTTGTGAATGTTAAGAAAATATTTGACAGTGTAGACAGGAACATCATCTGGAGGCTGATTATCCACTATGGTATTCCCCTTAAGCTCATAAACAGTTTCCAGGGGTTGTACAAGTAGCGAGGTCTCTAGTTCTAGAGACAGAATGGTGTCTAATTATATTTGTATAGAGAAAACTCACAATCGTAAAGAAAACTCTCTTAGCGCTTAAGAACCAGACACGGACAACGTAAGAGGGACAAAAGAACAAACAAACAACACTTGATTAACGGAAGAATAAACAAACGTGATGATGGCGAATAGAAGATAAATAATGGTTTAGTTTCGGACTAATCACCTTTACTTCAGCCTCACAGACTGGTGAAAAGTTAGAGAGCATCCTGCGACAACATCACCTCCAAGGTGAAATAAGAAGAGTAGACAATGAGAGTAGCAGTTGCCATTCAGGCAACTAAAGTACGTTAAATCAAACACAAAATTGCAAAGAAATAGTTTTCTAGAAATGTAACAAATGACAAAAGTACGAAACTCACCTTAGCAGCTGTCAGTCTATCGTGCAGCGAATCACCTGCGATTTGTGTTATTGCATTGTTTACCAACGTGTTTCCAACGAACAAGGCAACACTTGTCAGCTGTGGTCAGCTGCTGTGCTGTTGCTAGATGCACTTTTTTCTTTTTTTCCAGGTAGTGCTTGCATTTTATTGTGTGTCGAATCGAATAGATTGACACATTGCAACGGACTGAAGCAAATATACGAAGATTATTTAGTACAAACTGCGAGTTGTTCGTATTTATGGCACGTTTAGCAAACAGGTGAGCCCGAGAAAATCTGACTTCTGAAGGATCGATTCAATCAAATAAAGAGAAACAGCGAAACACGCCTGTACCTTTAATGTCTACTCTCCTTCTGTCCTTCTCTTCCCTTTGTCGAAGTCTCACTCACACTCACCTCTCTCTCTTACTTGTCTTTCTCAACCTTCTCACAAACACATCAACAGCTTTGCAACAGCTATCGGATCTGGACAAGGCGAGATAGTTTTTTTTTTTGTTTTTTTTTTTGTTTGTTTTTTTTAAAAGCTGTACACAACAAACTGAGCTGCTTCTGATGCTTTTCTGCGAGACTACAGTCGGATGCCGGGTATTTATCCACAAACTTCGCTCGTGATTCTTCCTCCCAGCCAATCAGGATACCTCCCCCACTCTTTTCTTACCCACCCCTTCTTTATATAAGACAGCTCTCATTCACTAACTGTACCACCTCCCGTTGACAAAGAAACATAAAAGTGGAAATTTAAGCTTTTTTGTTGAACACGGGAGATGGAGTGAAATGCATCTTTTTAATTCACTATTCTATCGGTAAAAATGTATTCACTACAAGGATTTTTTTTACTTCCCACAGTAAATTTAGAATATTTTTCTTTTAGTTTCTTTTCCCTTTCAAATAGAATTATTTAGCACAAAAGGATTCTTATAAATGAAATACGAGGAATTGGAGTTTCTTTTAGATCATGGAAAAGCGACGAAACATTTTAATGCAAAGGAGGAAACTATTGTGGACTAAATAGGTTTCAGTCACAAGAAGCTTTTTTGACACTGTTGTACGCAAAATAGTATTTTTCTCTTAAAATAAAGAAAAACTTTTTAAATTTTTTTAAAAAAACAGGAAATAATTATTGAACATTGTCTGAAGAATCTGTTAAAAGGCAAGAGGTTTACTGACTAAATAATATAATTAGATGGATGTCTGTTGCTGTCCTCGATCCTAACAGATCTTTCAAGGAGGTTATGGAGTAGTGACTAAGAAGAAAGTACTTTCTTTTTAGGCTTCTTTCAAATTTCAAACATACAAGAGATCACCGCGTAATGGGCAGGTCCATACCATCGATCATTAGCCTACTTTTCTTTTACTTTTCATCCAGCTTCTCTGCTGACACTCTGAGCATCACGACTAGTGTCGTCTGGTCAGGGGAGGCAGACATGACTGCACACAGGGCCACACAGCCCCGGAGCCAACATTCCTTAGGTTCTACTCGTGGTAATCACACGTACAGTACGAGTCCACACTCACCGGCGGTTAGTAACCATGGTGACACGGTGACACGGATGTTTGCTGCTGTAAGTAACAACTCTGTTACCGAGATGTTAGGTACGGTAACAGTACACAACACTTCTCACAACACACGGACAATTGATGGATGGTCTTATTTTAATTTAGAATTCAGAAACTGTTCTAACCGTCGTGTGAGGTATCACGTGACCGATAGTAAGGCGACTATTCACTGGTCATTTATTCCACCCGTAATTCATAATATTTTGTCACCTGACGTTTGGTTTTGTGAACTGGAGCTTAGCGTTCCACGAGGGATGGTGGCTGTCGTGAAGATATTTAAAATAATTAGCAATAATAAACGTGAAACCATGACCCTGCTGGACGACGCCAATGTGACTCTGTTCACTGGCAGTCTAAGCCAATTACCATCCTCATTCATTACCTATTCCCATCTAGTGACCTTTCATTTGACCTTCGCTAAGACACAATTTATTGGAGGACACGGCTTCACCATGGTCATGAACATCACAACACTTCCAGAAACCAGTCGCCCACAGTTTGAAATCACCTTTAATTCTTCAACATCAGGTATGTTACTTTAGTCGTCTTTATATTGAATGCAAGAGTATGAAGAGTCTCAGACAAAATTGCACAAAACCTTAAAAAAAACTAATTAGGGGAACACAAGTTTGTACTGACCTAGTATTGTTGATCGTAAATTTTCAATTTAAATAGAATAATGATGATAAAGACGATGATAATGATGATAATGATTATAGTAATAGTATTATGGTCAAATCAAAAGCTTTATACAAAACGTGCAAATAATAACAATAATAATAATTGGAATTATATTATTTGTGACCTTACCAAGTCGTTATCACAGCGATAGAATATAAAAACTCAAGCTATTTACAGCAATAAATAACTTCGCATGTCCAGAAAAAAAGGTTTAGAAACAACTGCATTGGAAATGCTAATAATAAATAATTTATACATATACGCGACTTATTTTCAATGTTGATTTTGATGCTAAAGTATTATGGAAAGAATATAGCTATCGCATTATTTTTTTAAAAAATCATGTATCATTATTATTCACCTTCGCTAAACATCACTCTTTTACTTTGTTATCGCGCAGACCTTTCAGAAATGTCCGACACATTAGACCCGGGAATTAATCTGTGTTTGTGTAAATCTTCTTTTGTTATTTTGATTTACGCCGCCATCTTGTTTGCTCGTGAGGCGTGTTCACGTGTTCATAGCGACTGACGTGTGAACATCGCATGTACCGTTTGGCTGCAGGATGATGTTGATGTGGGTAGTCATGGACACATCATGGCCGTCACACACGTGCTTAGTTCACTGCGGCCAGTGTTTGAGGTTTTCATATGTAGATCACGTGGTCTAGTTTTTTGACATTGTGCACTAGTGTGAACGTGCTACACACTTTCCTTTCCGGAAATAATTTTAGTAGCTGGTAGCTTTTTTGTCTTTTACTTCTTATGTCGGTATGTGTCCTCGTTATTTACGTGTGTTTGTGTTGTGTGTGTTTTCTTATGTATACATATGTGTGTGCGTTGGTGCGTGCGTTTGTGTGTGACAGTGATAGCGAAAAGCTTATTGATAATATTAAAATATTAGAATTGATCCTGACAGGTCATAAGGAGTAACAATGTTATTACGCTTTTAGTACTATTAAACAGATATTAACAAAATATTCGCATTTTGTTTAGATAGTCGAAGATTTAAATAAACTGACATGTTACGATATTTTTTTAAGACTTGTACAATTTTGTTTTTAAAAATGTTTTTCTAGAAAATTGCGCATTTAATTTTCAAATATTTTTCAGGAAAAATCGAAATAAAAACTGGAATATCTTCGAACTCAATCTACCCTTTGTGAAAACATCTCTACTTCTGCGGGCTCCAGATCATCACATTGTTGTAGTTCGTTTTATCCTTTCTAGTTATTCCTGTCCAGGCTACGATAAAACCCGTGATTACTTGGCATTCCGTTCAGAAAACAACACCGTAACTAACGAGTTATGCAAATCACCAGTTAATGTATGCAGTGCTCTAGCTTTTGACTCTGGGTGGGTACTCATAGAATTTTTCAGTTATCATATATCTTCGGATAAAGACTTTGCACTAACCTTTGATTTTCATCACATCTCACAACCACCTGCTGCGCTGTCAGGAGACAGGTGGAACTGCTCGGTTAGCGACTGGCCGGAAATGTGGCAAGGTGTTCCCTGTATCTTCATGCTTGACTGCTACGACAGGGAAGCAGAAGGTGGATGCTGGCAAGGTGATGGCACATTCAAGCAAGGAATAGTTCAGGTTGACGGTAGATGTATTGCTATTTCGCTAGCAGATATAATATATTCGTCCTGGTACCAAGAGAGCCAATGGTGTCAACAACGAGGAGGACAACTGGTCAGTCTGAGTACAACAAAGATGAGAGACCGTCTGCCGGCAATGTTGCAAAGGTTTAACTTAGGGACCATCAGTGCCATTGGTCTGATGACAATGTCGCACGTACAATCACCAATGTAAGCACACTTGTTTCAAAGCTAAGGACACAAATAATTTCAATGAAATTCCATACCTGTTAAACAAATGATAAATCTATTATTTTATATTTCCAGGTATAAACACAACGTAGAATGGCTTGACAAGACTATTGTACATACCCGAAATACACATTATAGCTCGGGTAACCAAGACTGCTTTCTTTTCGGAGCGAGTTCTGCTGGGTATGGACTCTTTTCGTTTTCTTTAACGAAAGCGTATTGTGATAAGACATTAGTCATTACTTGTCGCTTATGCCAGCTTTCAGGCGCTCCTAGACAACATCATCACATCGAGGTTCCAGTGATCTCCACAAATCAATCTGAGTACAGACTCTCAAATGTAAGTAAAGGTCGTAAGCTGTATGCAAGTCCATGTGAGCTACATGATGGTTTACTTACTGTTGTTTTTTGGTACACGGACTTTTCGCCGCCGGACGTTTCGGCGCGGGGCACTTCATTTCGGCATTTCACACGGGACCTTTAGCCGAAGTCAAGTGTGTGACGCCCCTTAGCTCACACATTTCTCTCGCCATTGTATCAATGTCTCAGTGAACTCTCTCTCACTATCCCTCCTCATGTGAACCGTTAGCTCACACATTTCTCTCGCCATTGTATCAATGTTTTTTCTCAAAGCTGTTGCGCATAATCTGTGACAATCAAAGTGAACTGTCTGTGAAGTCTGTGTGTAAAATTAGTTTGAAATAAAGAATTATTGTGTAATCTAGTAGTTACTTTCATTCTTTGAGAAGTAAGTAAGCTCTCTCTCTCTCTGACATAATGCGGCGAAACGTCCGGCGGCGAAACGTCCAGTCGACAAAACGTCCGCACATGTGTTTTTTTATATTACATCACCTTCCCAGCAAGGTTGAGGCGGTGTCAAGCTCTCAAAGATAAGCGCAACCAAGTGAAAAAGTGGACAGGCTTCTCACTCAGGCGCATGGCCGGCCCCCTGGCGTTCATTTGCCTCTGTGTCTCATTCTGTCTCCCTTACGACTGGAACGTCTGGAACCAGTCAAGAAATGAGAACAGGATATATCTATAGCTGTATATTTTCACGTTAAATAGAAAGCATGATACTCTAATCTTTGAAGGTAGAATACAAATAAAGTTACAATATGTATTGCTGTGTTGCTAGGTATTCAGCAGGTGAGTGTTGTGTCTACCAGTAAGTACCAACGGTCTATATAGCGGACAGTTGCTGTGTCTACAATTCACATATCCCACTATTCAACAGGCTGCGTACATACGCTGTCCGGCCAATCACTTCACTCACGTCTTCCTGGCTTGTGATGACGTCTCTTCCTGTTGGTCCAATAAGTCTGGCGCCACGCCTTCCTGTTCCGCACCACTGACGCCACTTCCGCCGTCTTTTAAGTGTGGCGATGAGGATAGTGTCCCTTACACACTCGTGTGTGACCATCGGCCTGACTGTAAAGACAAAAATGACGAAGATTTCTGCAGGTTTGCGCCATGCAACAGTCCCTTAGCTTTGCTTTGCAGCGGAAACAAGGTTTGTGATTGTTTTTGAATATCAGTTAATTGGACTTTAGTTATCGATACTAACGTTAACTTCAGACGAATTATTTACTTATAGTCAGCGGCGGCGTTTGGGGGTGGCAAATGGGGCGGTCGCCCCAGGCCCCGCTTTCCAAGGGGCCCCGCGCTTCAGCCCCGAGGTCATCTTTGTGACTTATTGCCAGCTGTGCTAAACAAGTTGTGACCAAAAAATTGACGTTCAGTAAACACTTTTAAGTTCTAATTAAGCAAATTATTGAACCCATGTCTTAACTTTAAACCCTGCAATAATAACAAGCAGTTTATTAAATCAAATCAAACCAAATCATACTTCATTGTCTGTCGAGGAGACCCCAAGACAGAAATTTTTCTTTTGCTCACACGTGAAGGGATACATACTCATACAGACATTTAACGCACACATAATCACTACTATCTTTTCATCACCTGCAGGCAAACAACATTACAAATTGTCATCTATGTCATCTATTGGCCTGTGACAGAAATCCCTGCATTTCATTAATTATTTAGATTGAGAGGTCGTCTTGTTTGTGCGAAAGAGAGCGCACATTCAACAAGGTGATGGCTGATAATGGATGTCAGCACCCTCTTCTCTTCAGACTGTGTTTGATTCCTCCTAAATCCTTGTGTCTTTATTTAGGATGGTGATGGCTGCTGGCACGAAGGACCTCTTGTAGGCAGCTTTCCGTACACGTGGCACTTTGTAGCGCCTGCCTGATGGCAACAGCTGAAAGTTGGGATGGAGAGGGTGTTTTAGGTCAGAAATGATGTTATGTGCCATCCTTCTGACTGCATGAAGGTACGAGTCAGAAAGTGGCAGCTGTGATTTACCAATAATTTTATTTGCCTGGTTGATGACTCTGGCCAGCCTTGCCTTGTCGTTGACGAGGAGGTGACCATACCGCGATGTTAAATGAGAGGATGCTCTCAACAAGAGACCTGTACATAGTCTCCAGCACCCCAGAGCTGACATTGAAGCTGCAGAGTCTCGTCAGATGGTACGTACAGACGTTGCTGGGCCTGTCTGTACACTTGGTTCACGTGATCACTAAAGGAGAGCTTCCCGTCGATCACTGTACCAAGGTACCTGAACACAGCAGCCCTCTGCACCTTAAGTTACCGTCACCATATTATTGCGCTTTAAGAAAAAAACCTCTACTGTCACAAACGGTGGGAAAGGTTACGAACAATTAAAACACTAAATTCGTGAAATTGATCCAGCCTATCTAACTGTATATAAATCAGTGCTTCCAGCATCATATCAATAGGGATATTGATACACGTCCTCCATTACCCCGGCCCCGCGCGGATGGTCGGCCCAAGGCCCCGCGTGGTCCTAACGCCGCCTCTGCTTATAGTTGTGATTAAAATGATATTTTATTAACTGTCAATTGGTGACTTAAATGGAGAAGTAACAATCACTTGAGGCCTGACCTAGAAAACGCGCATCGGACAGCAGTGGGATACGTTGTTTTAACCCAGTAAAGCCTGAGGGGGTAATTATGTGTGTAAATACATAAGGCCCATCATGTAAGCGTGACCAGCAGGCTGGCAGAAGCGTCTATGAAGAGATAAACGCCTTAGGGGCTCACACTCTTGTCCGCCATGTTGACGGGTAGTGCGGGTTAGTCACCTGTCCACTACGCAACTGCAGGCGGGGTGGAGGGCTAGTAGGGAGGTCATTTTCGGAACTTTGCTTGAAGGTGGTATTCATTGGGCGGCTGAACGTGGCATTGCAGTCGTCAAAGACACCACGTGTGTCCCTGGACTGGGACAGCACCCAGGCTCGACTCTGTGTCGCCAGGTCGTTACTCTCTGACGTGTTAGCAGATCGAACGGGTAGGACTACTGGCAGGCGTAGCAATACTTTTAAGGGAAAGTCATGGTAGTGTCGTGATTGTCGGCTGAAGTATAGGTTTCAACAAAACCACCCACGTGGCCACAAATACAAAAACCGCTTTTGGAATTAAAAAAATTTTATCATGCTTTATTACATTAAAAAAATGTTTCTTAACGACAACCTCTGTTATTTAAGAACGGCTTGCACAGAACTATTTCCAGAATTAAAATGTGAAAAGTAAAATGCCTAAATAAAATTTGTTAGTATAATACATTGCAACGCTTATTTTTTCACCACAAACCTTCATATCTAAGAAATAGTCCTTGAAATTCACACCCTTTGCTGGTTAACTCTTACAAAATTTATTAACACCGCTCTCGCTGCTTTACATTAGAAGAAAATCACCTTTAATATACACGTACTAAAAATCAGTTTAATTTTTATTTCAGCACTTAAAATAAGAGAAAAGTATAATATTAAAGCATTACATTGGTTTTGCAGTGTGTTGATCACACGATGGTCTGTAATAATCAAGCAGACTGTGATAACGATGAAGACGAATACCTGTGTCACACAAGTTCTATCTCAACAATTTACTTCGAAGACCTCATTCCCACATCTACTAGACTTGATTATCAGGAGGGACGGCTGGTGTTGACTGACTACAACATGTATGAAATGTCGACGTTTACTTGTCCTGTTTCCCACTTCATGTGCGCCAGCCTTCAGCAGGTTTGTCTTCCTGTCTTTCTTCGTTGTAACGGGCTGAACGACTGTCCTGATCACGAAGACGAGGCGGAATGCGACAGGTACACGTGTCCCGGCTTTTACCGCTGCCGTGAGTCTCAGGTGTGTGTTGACGAGAGTCACGTGTGTGACGGGGTGTACCATTGTCCTCAACGCGATGACGAACTACTGTGTAACGACACCTGTCCACACAGTTGTGTCTGCTACGGTCTGGCCTTCATTTGCTCGGATACTTTCCGTGCCGCTGACTATTCTAACCTTCGATATCTGGATGGCAGCGACACCTTGATGACCCTCGCTGACCTGTGGAACAACACTTTTCTCGTTCACCTCAGTCTGGTCCGTTGTAATCTGACTAAACTGCATGAAGTGGTTTTGCCTAATCTCCGCACTCTGGATCTGAGCTACAATGAGTTAACTGAAATAAGTGGCGGGTTCTTTGCCGGTCTCAACAATATAGTGTTTCTAAAGATAAGCAACAACCCTTTGACAAACTTTTACCTCCACAATTTCACCTACACAAGTCCTCTTCAGGTTTTTGACATGTCCAATGTCCGAATTTCAGAAGTTGATCTTTCAGTAATGAGCTTTTTTCCATTTTTAATAACTCTTAATCTCTCTGGTAATGAAATAAAATCTGTAACAGGACAAGGATTCCCTAGAATGATGAACTTGCACGTGCTCGATCTGCGTCAATGCCCTCTCACTCATTTCCCAAAAGCAATATTTCAGGCTCTAGATCGACTGCAGAGTGTGTTTGCTGACAACTACAAGCTGTGCTGTCCGGCGACACTACCCAAGGGCTTCAACGTGCTCAACTGTCACGCTCCTTCGGACGAAGTGTCTTCCTGTGACGATCTGCTGCGCTCCAACGTGTACCGCGTCGCCCTCGCTACCTTCGCCTCGTTATCGTTACTGGGAAATGTCGGCACTTTGCTTTACCGCTTGATCTTCCACAAAACAACAGGCAACGTGGGCTATGACGTCTTCGTGTCCAACTTGTGCGTGGCGGACTTTCTGATGGGTGTGTATCTGTTGATCATCGGAATAGCTGACCACAGGTACCGAGGGTCCTACGTTTGGGAGGACGTGAGCTGGAGGAACAGCCACTTGTGCAAGGTCACAGGTTTTGTGTGTTTGTTGTCCATGGAGGTGTCTGTTCTGATGATCTTCTTGATCACTGTTGACCGCTTTTTGGTTCTTCGCTTTCCTTTTAGTTCCTTCCATTTTAGAAAACGTTCAGCACAGCTGACATGCGGGGTAGTGTGGGTGGCAGGTCTTGTCCTAGCAGTAACCCCTTGTCTACCTATGACGTCACACTGGCAGTTTTACAGCCAGACTAGCATTTGTATTCCACTTCCTACATCGAGGGTAGAATTTCCTGGTCGTAAGTATTCTTTTATCCTTCTAGTTGTCTTCAATTTCATATGCTTTCTTTTTATTTTTGTGGGTCAGGTGCTAATTTACTGGTCTATTCGCTCAAGCTCCATGTCTGTGTCCAACACATCCAAAGCTTTTAACGACATCACCATAGCCCGCCGTCTAGTCACCGTAGTGATGTCGGACTTTCTTTGCTGGTTTCCTGTGGGTTTGACTGGAATTTTGGCGTCGTACGATGTTGCCGTGGCAGGAGAGGTCAACGTGGCGATGGCTATTTTTATTTTACCAGTGAACTCTGCTCTCAACCCTTTTCTCTATACACTTAACATTTATTTGGAGCGTCGTCGTCGTGCACGAGAAGAACAAAGGCAAAAACGTATTTTATGCCAAAGTCGCAAGAATTGTTGAAGAGACTGAGGCATGAGTGACAAAGGGATAGCCGTCCTCTTGTCCTTTTAGCTACTTTGTTAGTGCTATCAATGATGAAGTTATCTAACATGGCATGAAAAAATTAAACCAAAATATTTCTTGCAATAATTGTTTACACCTTTTGTCATATACTTCAAAATTCCCAATTAATGAACCTCATTACAGGGAACTAGATAATTTCTTAACTTAAAACTAAGATAAATATGAGGGTCTGCATGCGTGTATTTGTGCGTGAATACGTGCATTCGTTCTTGTGTGCATGTGTAAGCGACTTGATAGGTTGATGTATGATATGATTTTTTTTGCAACAAAGATTAAATACTAAGCGTCTAACGTTTCTAACAGTTATTTACAATAAGTTTTCTCTGGACCTGTCTGTTAATGTGCCACTGGCATCAGTTATGGACAAATATAACGGGTACTGTTAGTCGCATTCATTAGCCGATGCTATGAGTATATTCGTATCTCATAATCAAGTCATCTACATGGCATACAAACTTCTAAATCCGTTGTAATACTACTGTATTACCTGTGTAAAACTGGGAGATTATTAGTTCAGTCGAGACCGCAGAACATTGATGTTTAGGAACATACGTATGTGTGTAGGAATTAGATGTAATCAGTGTCTAACATCTTACATATCGGAGTAGTAAGCAAAACATTGTGGTAATGTGTGCGATGTATCTACTTTAGTTGGTAATAGAGGCTAGTGGCAAATATAGAACAATATGTAATGTTATTTAATGCTTATCAATATTTTTTGCACACGGCTCACGGGACACAACGAAGATATCTGAACCAATAAGTAAAAGTCGAAAATCTTTCATTGATAAACTGCTGAATAGTAATTCTGTTTTAAACTACTCGGATTCATCTATATTAAAATAACAATAAATGTAGATTAAGGACGATGCGGTGTCAAAAAAATTAAGAATCCTTTACACGATCATAAACACAAAATTATAAATTTTCTTTAAATTAAATTTGTGTAATAGGTAAATAATGAATGACTGGACTAGAGGTTTTATCCTTCACCAAACAGTAAGCGTTTTTAAAGAAATTGAAAACATTTTTTACCAGATGAATTGTGATTAGGCAGCACTAAACCTTCTACAAGTTCATCCTTTCTGCTAATTATTTTAATGAAGATGCTTATTGGGAAGTTCTATTATTTTGTAGATGGACGTTTGGTAACCCGGCATTTGTTAATAGTTTAGGTTTTATACCTCGGAACTGAGGGAACATCACGAAATAAAGGTGTTTAGTGGTGGTTGCTCGGGTTTCTGCTTCAAATCGCTGAGATGGTACAGGAGCATCGCGGAATATTTAGTTCTTCGAGGGTTATATTAGGGCAAAGGTGAGACAGAACGAAAATACACACGTGTTGCGGGAACAAGACACGAAGTTCGCTGTGCTAATCGGAAAGTGAACCTGCGCCCTCATGTCAGATGACAAGAATCTAACCAATAGACGATCTGCTTTCATCTTTCTTTAGCAAGTAGTGTAGCGTCTAAAGGAATGTCGCGTTATGAGAAAACAAACGAATAACTAAGGAACCTGTTGGTGCTATTAGGAATTGTTCTACTATGGAGTACTTGGCAATGTTGGTAGTTTATGTAGTGTCATGTTTGTGAAAGCGGATGGTTTCTTAACTTGCAATGGATTTATATTTCAACTAACGAAAATAGTGAGTATATTCTAAGAAAAAATGGCCCTTTTTTCATTCGCTTTGAAAGCTTTTGACGAAGTTGTAGCTATTCTTTAAGCCGTTGATTAAAGAGTAGTACACATGCGGGCTATTACCTCCCTCTATTTGTGTGTGTGAGAAAGTTTACTGACACACACTAACCATACCAATCGTCTGCAATTAAAGCAGAACAAACAGGAGCACACCACCGTTCTCCTAATTTCTTAGTTAAACACGTTAAAATGTTCATCTTTATCATTTAAATATGATCCATTTCAAACTGTTTTATAGATGGCTATAAAAACAAAACAAAACAAAACTTTTTTTCTTTCTTTTTTCTAGTTTTTTTTGTTTTTGTTTTTTACTTTCCACAATACAGAAGCTATTTTAAAGTTTGAAAATAGACACAACAAGTGAAAGATATTTGAACGGATTTTAACACTATAATAATTAACATTGACTAAAGTTTTCCTTCGTATGTCATATAATAGATAGTATAAGGCTAAAATGCTGGTGTCGAGTAAGAATGGAACAGCTAAGAGATTTACGCACAGGTTGAGGAAAAATAAAAGTTCCCTACCGAGTTAACCTAAGAGACTGGTAAACAAATCTTCTCCCTTTTAAAATGTAATGGGAGACAACCACGGTAAAGGCAGTCGACGTTGTGTTATCGTTTCTTTGTTACTAAGTCGAAGAGTCGGAGTTAATTTTTTGCAGATGTATTATTCTTAATAAAATATAAAACACATTGAAATACATGAAAGCGTTTGTCTCACACATACTTCTGTGTTTTTTATTTGATAGTTCATTTTAAGAAATGTCCAACACGTGAGACTAATAAGTTATTCTCGCGCGTTTGTCTGTGTTTGTGTGTGCGTGTTTAGGGGAGTATGCTTTTGTCTGTGTGTTTGTGTCCTTTGCCCTCGTGGTAATAGGACTGAAAAGAGATCACATTTTCGTGCAAACGCGTCCTCGGAGAAATATAACTTGTAGACAAGAATGTTTTTACTTTGCACAGTCACATTCTGTTCGGATGGTCGTCAACAAGAAAGAGAAAAACTCTGTAAAATCAAAGTATTTCATTTAAAGTATACTTAGAAGTTGCTCTCTAATTCATCATGTATATATATACTTCCATTTTGTAGCTACAGAGTTTATTGTAGCATTACAATTCAATGATATACTTATAGAATGACTTTTGTCACTACAGAGTTAAAATGTAGACAGAACGAGGCTTTCTCGTTGGCATGTGTAGGAATCTTCTCCCCATCTCTGCACAAATCTTGCATCGTCACTGAGGTCCCAGCTCCTTTCCAGTATTTTTCTTAAAGCAGAGGCTTCTCACATTTCACTGTGATTGTTCTAGAGAGTGTCTCGCTGTTTCCAAGTGTGTTCCTAGCAGCGATCCCCTGGGATAATGACATCTACCTTTGTCCTCTCCCAGCCATTGATTAGTTCTTACCTCCCTCGGTCTCTCTGTTTTGGTTGCACGTTATTGTCGGCATTTTACTTAATTGTTAACAACTTTTAGAACTACGATTTGATAATACACATGTTATACCCAAAGATTCTCGTAAACACACACTAACACACACACACACACACACACACACACACACACACACACACACACACACACACACACACACACACACACACACACACACAACACAAACACACAAACACTAACACACAAACACACACACACACAAACACACAAACACACAAACACTAACACACAAACACACACACACACACACCGCCTCTTTTAAATATGAAGCTAACGGAATGCTTTAAAATTGTAGTGAGGTCTGTAGTTCTAAAGACACCATCGTGTCTAATAATATTTGTAAAGAGCGAACACACACTCAATAGGAAATGCTGTTAGATATGAAGAACTAACTTTCTGTCTTCATGGGAATGAGTTGAACATTTGACTGCATCTGTCATAATTACTCCAAAAATTGTGATTGCATATGCTGATTATGAATAACATATATACAGAAAGAGATCGACTTGCAGAAGTGTTTTTCAAATTGAATTGTGTTGTGAAATAACCATAGTTTTATTTAAAACAAATTGTTTTGATTCTGTAATAAATGACACCTGTCTTTTGACAGCTTCAATCCAGGGATCGCGTCGTTTACTTTTTTTTGTTCTCAATTTTGAATGCAAATAATATTTATGAATACGGGAAAAAGTTCAAAGAAATAGTCAGGGTTGGAGCCAGGAAAGAAAGTTTGTACTGGATGTCAGGTACGCGTTCACTTCACACTTTCATACACCGTCACACATCACTCGAACTCACTGAAGGCCATATGTATGCACGTCCCCACGCGTGTTCTTTTCACACAGATATCACAGAGATTTGTCGTGGGCAAATAAGATTTATATAATTCAACATTTAACATTAAACACATACATTATTAAAAATCATATACGGTGTAAATCGGTATTAATGTCTTTTTGCGGCGTCGTTCAATTAAATTGGTTGTCCGTTTTTCTTTGGAAAAGTTCTCAAATTGCTACTTACTGTTTGGCTTCTGTTATTCTCACTTATTCATACTTCCACACTGTCCACTGATCGCCCAAGAATAAACTTTCTGGTAAAATCCTCCCTGAATTTTACATACACTATATTGCATCCCAATGTTAATGATGGTATTCACTCTCCTTTTCTAACTACACATTAAACAAAGATAAGTATTTTCCATTACGACATGTCCTTTCTTAAAATCCACAGTTGTAGGATTCTTATGTTCTCCGTCTTATTAGAGTCGCACATTGATTAGTTTGACAGTTCTTTTCTGAAGACTCTCTCAATTTTCAGTTCTTATAAGGGGTAGATGCTTTCTTGGCCGACATCTAGGTGGCGACCACGAATAATTATTCTGGAACAACACACAAGTTCCCAAAACAGACAATCCATACACTCTGACCGCTTTTCGCCTCTTCTCCCAGCCGTCTGCTCTCTTCCAAAAAATTTTCACTCTCCAATCTAAAATTACGTCATAGAATGACGTCGGGTTCTGACGCGAAACCACGACGCAGCAAATACACCCATATACTGTTAAGGGCAATAATCCTTGACTAACAGCAGACAGGGGCAACAACCCCAGCACAAAACAAACAACCCCAAACACAGCAACAGACAGTTTGTACTGGAGGAGACAACTGATGGTTACATAGTGCAGATAACGAAGGAGAGGAGGAACATGGTCCCGTTTCCTAAGCACCAGACGTGCAGCAGACTTCTGTACTTTCCGTAGTTTGTGAATGAGGTAGGAGGGACAGCCTGCTAGCAAGGTGTTGTAATAATTAAGTCTGGATAAAACAAACAAACAGACAAGAGTGTTGGTAGTGTGTGTAGACAGAATGTGTCGTCAACAAGAAAGTCAAGGTCTGTACGCCAGTGGAGATACAAAATTAGGGGGAAGCGTTGACGAGAAGATGTTGGATGTTTTTCCATAACTTTTGTACAGAGTATACAAGCTGTGAGTGACAGTGAGCGTTAGGGAGAGGAGTAGTCGTAGTCGCAGCCGCAGTCAGTGTGTGGAGTAAACTGTAGAGAGTCGCGGAAGCTATTGTGTATGGGGCGCCAAGAGGAGAATTTTCTCTATTTTTCTCTCTATAGCCAAACAATGTATAATATTTATGTAATTCAATTCGATAGAAGCATTCTATAGGTATGCATTTCCCTCTATACTTATAGAATGCATTTTATAGTTAGAAAGAGAAAAATTCGGTGAAATCAAAGTATTTCATTTATATTATACTCAGAAGTTGCTCTCTAATTCATCATGTATATATATCTACTTCCATTTTGTGGCTATAGAGTTTATTGTAGCATTACAATTCAATGATATACTTATAGAATGACTTTTGCCAATACAGAGTTGAAATGTAGACAGAACGAGGGTTTCTCGTTGGCATGTGTGGGAATCTTCTCCCCATCTCTGCACAAATCTTGCATCGTCACTGAGGTCACAGCTCCTCTCCAGTATTTTTCTTAAAGCAGAGGCTTCTCACATTTCACTGTGATTGTTCTAGAGAGTGTCTCGCTGTTTCCAAGTGTGTTCCTCCAGCGATCCCCGGGGATAATGACATCTACATTTGTCCTCTCCCAGCCATTGATTAGTTCTTACCTCCCTCGGTCTCTCTGTTTTGGTTGCACACTATTGTCGGCTTTTTACTTAATTATTAACAACATTTTTAACAACGATTTGATAATGCACATGTTATACCCGAATATTCTCGTACACACACACACACACACAAACACACAAACACACACACACCGCCTCTTTTAAATATGAAGCTAACGGAATACCTTAAAATCGTAGTGAGGTCTGTAGTTCTATAGACATCATCGTGTTTAATAATATTTGTAAAGAGCGAACACACACTCGTAAGGAAAATGCTGTTAGATATTAAGAACTAACTTTCTGTCTTCATGGGAATGAGTTGAACATTAGACTGCATCTGTCATAATTACTCCAAAATTGTGATTGCACATGCTCATTATAAATAACATGTACATAGAGAGATAAACCTGCAGAAGTATTTTTTCAAATTGAATCGTGTTGTGAAATAACCACAGTTTCATGTAAAAAGAAAGTGCTTTGATTCTGTAATAAATGACACCTGTCTTTTGACAGCTTTAATCAAGGGATCGCGTTTTTTACCTTTTTGTTATCAATTTTGAATTCAAGTAATATGCATGAAGACGGGAAGAATAAAAGAGTCAGGGCAGGAGCCAGGAAAGAAATTAAAACACAGCAACAGACAGTTTGTACTGAATTAGAGAACTGATGGTTATACAGTGCAGATAACGAAGGAGAGGAGGAACATGGGCCCGTTTCCTAAGCACCAGATGTACACCAGACATCTGTACTTTCCGTAGTTTGTGAATGATGTAGGAGGGGCAGCCTGCTAGGATGGGGTTGTAATAATCAAGTCTAGATAAAACAAACAAACAGACACGAATGTTGGTAGTGTGTGTAGACAGAATGTGACGGATGGCGCTAATCTTATGTAGTTCATGACAGACAGATAGACAACTATGTTTATTTGTCATAAGAGACAGATTGACGGACAGCTGCAATTACTTAGCATAATAGGTTTACTGGCAGACAGCTGTTATTTGTTTAGATAATAGGCAGACTTACATATCTGTGGCTTGTTAATCGAGAGTCATGTCTGCAGTGACAATGAATCCCAGATTCCTGAAGGATGATGTAAAGGTGATACTGGTTTCCCACACCCTAATGGGATTTTTAAAAAAAAGACCTCGAACATAGAAGGACTTTTGCTTTATTAACTTTGAGTTTAAGTTTGTTTGTTACTATCCAGTCTTTGACATCGCTTATACGGTATTCTATGGTGCTAGTGGAGGAGTGAGACTGAGTACAGTAAGCATGTGAGTGATGAACAATCTGATGAGAATGGATGCAAGATAAAAGTAGTTTTGTGTACAAAGTAGGCAGAGCTGGGCCGAGTACTGAACGAGATGTTTGACTATCAATAAACACAGTCAGCGTCCTATCAGTCAGATGGTTCAAGCATACAGGTATATTGAGCACGAAAAAAAAAAAGGAAAAAATGTAACAAGTGAAAAAATATGAGACTCACCTTAGCAGCAAATCACCTGCCATTTGCATTACCGTGTTACCAACGAACAAGGAATAAAACGTGTCTGCTACGGTCAGCTTCTATCCTATTGCTGTATACATATTTTTCTTTTTTTTCCAGCTAAAGCGTGCATTTTATTGTGTGCTGCAACAAAGACCAGAAATGTAGAATATTCATCAAACCGAAATCCATTACGATCGACAATTGCACCGGACTGACGCAAGAATACTAAAACTGTTGAGTACAACCAATACTTTGGTACACATTGTACGGGGTAGGGGTAGGTTTGTTTTCGGTCTTTTCCATTTTTCCTCTCTTATTGGTCAGTCGACTTATACTGTTCTAGTAATATGTTTCTTACGAGTTTTGAAATGAGTATTCTCATAAAAAGAAGAGAAATTTACAGACGAGAACAGTTCCTCTTGCTCTTAGCCAATTATCAAAGTGACATCAATATCTAAGACATAGACATAACAAAAGTCTTCTGCTCCTGAGAAAGTTTCAACCATAGCGGACATCATACTACAGTGACGTAACGCCTTGTACCTGTTCTCGAGGCAACCTGCGGTGAGTACCTGTACAGCACGCCTACCTTGACACCCGTTGTTTAGCAAACAGGTGAGTGCGAGAAAAGCTGACATTTGAAAGATCGATTCAATAAAATGAAGAGCAACAGCGAAACACGCCTGCACCTTTAGTCTAATGTCTTCGCTCCGTCTGTCCTTCTCTTCTTCTGTCTCGCTTCTAAGTCACACACATCTCTCTCTCTCTTACTTGTCTTTCTCGACCATCTCACAAACCCGACAACAGCTTTGCAGAAACATTCTAATGTGGACAGGTGAGATAGTGTTTGTCTCGATGCACACAACACGCTGAGCTGCTGGGTATTTATCCACAAACTTCACGCGTGATTCTTCCACCCAGCCAATGAATATCCCTTTCTTTTTATTTTTTTCCCCACCACTTCTCTCTTTCAGAAAGCTCGTCATTCACTAAATGTACCACCTCCCGTTGACAAAGAGACATAAAAGTCAAGTTTTAAGGTGATTGTTAAAGGCGGGAGGATAAATATATCTACTACTTTCATTGTCACTGTTTCTAACTGGAAAAATGTTACGAACCGACGATTAACTTAAAACAAATTTACCTATATTTTTATCAGTAGAAAAATAAATTGTTTTTTTTGTGTAACCTTTCTCGCTTAAGCAAATCACTATCATTATTTTCTACAACAAATTTTGTAAGTTTCTTCCAAGCGCAAAAAAGAAATAAAAGAAAGGCAACATGTTATACTACCTAGCACATTCTTGATTCTCTCGATTAAAATCTTTTTGTTACAAGGATATTTTTGGTCTGAATTTCTTTAAACTACACTGTTAAAATATTCTTTTTTAATTGCCTTTTTCTATTCAGCGGGAAAGTAATAGGACGCAAAGATTCATTTATTGTAATTCGAGAAGTAAGAGCTTTTTTCAAGATTAGGAAAGCGACAAAATATTTTATTAGAAAATAAAATATTAAGGGCTACTGGTTTTTCAGTCATACGATGCCTTATGAAAAACAAATAGTTGTACCTTTTGAAATAAAAAAAAACAAATTTATTTCTTTTTGCCAAATACAGGAAAGTAGTTCAGGAATAAAGTTTTAGGGATCTTTTATAAGGGAGGTACTTTACAGTAAAGAATTTATTAGGGTAGTCGTCTCTTCCTCTGCTTGTGCTTCGAGTCGGTTTCTTTAGGAAGATTTCAGAGTAGACTTCTCAGTGTAATGGGCATAGTTGTAATACCGGTCATTAGACTACTTTTTCTTCATTTTTTATCCAGCTTGTCTGCTAGAAATGTCAGCATCACGACTAGTGTCGTCTGGTCAGGGGAGGCCGACATGACTGCACACAGGGCCACACAGCCCCGGAGCCAACATTCCTTAGGTTCTACTCGTGGTAATCACACGTACAGTACGAGTCTACACCCACCGGCGGTTAGTAACCATGGTGACACGGTCACACGGAGGTTTGCTGCTGTAAGTAACAACTCTGTTACCGAGATGTTAGGTACGGTAACAGTACACAACACGTCTCACAACACACACAGAAATGATGGATGGTCTGGCTTTCATTTAGAATTCGGAAACTGTACTAACCGTCGTGTGAGGTATCACGTGACCGATAGTAAGACTACCGTTCACTGGTATTTTAATCCCCCGGTAATTCGTAATATTTTGTCACCTGGTGATTGCTTTTGTGAACTGGAGATAAGTGTTCCACAAGGAATGGTGGCTGTCTTTCAAAGTGTTAAAAGAACAGGCTTTTTTTCTAACTTAGAAAACCTTACATTGCTGGACGACGCCAATGTGACTTTATTCACTGGCAGTCTAAGCCAATTACCAACCCCATTTGTTACTTATTCCCATCTCGTGACCTTTCATTTGGCGGTCGCTAAGGCTAATTTGAAGACAACAACTCGTATCAGGATAGTCATGAACATCACTACACTTCCAGACACCAGTCGCCCACAGTTTCAAATCATCTTTAATTCTTCAACATCAGGTATGTTACTTTGTATTCAAGATAGCAACACAAACGTCGACAAAACTTCACATGTACATGTACTTGTATTAGTAATTTTTATTTTTTGTAGCTGTTAAATAGCAGGCATTTGGCTAATGCCATCTAAAAGGTCTAGCAGATGCCATACAATGTTTGGAAAGTTTTTATCATGAAGGCTTTAATCCTGAAGTAATTGACCTTAGTAATCGGCTAGGAGGTACTTAAGAAAAATAAAGAGCTTGCTAACAAGAACTTTGAGAGGTCGAGACCCGACGTCAGCAGACAAGTACAGACTTGTCAACCAGCAGATCAGAACAAGGATGAAGGAGGCAAAAGAAGATTGGATCGAAGACCAGTGTTGCAGCTTGGAAATAGGCATGGCAAGCGGAGACAGCAAGAAGGCATATGAAACACTGAAGGCCCTCACCAAGACTCAGCAGCGACCAGCCACAGTCATCGAAGACAGCGCCGGACAGCTCCTTACGGAAAACGCTGCTGTACTAAGTCGTTGGACTGAATATTGCCAAGACTTGTTCAACTACAAGATCGAGCCAGACACCAGCATTCTCCAGCATCACCAGACTGGGACAAGAGAGGCTGAAGACCTGCCAGTCCTCACTGATGAGGTGAGAGAAGCTATGCACAGTCTGAAGGGAGGAAAGTCACCTGGTGTGGACAACGTACCTGCTGAGCTGCTGAAGCATGGAGGAGACGCAACAACCAAGGCCTTCACCACACTGTGTCAAAAGATATGGGAAGAAAAGAAATGGCCAAAAGAATGGGCTCAGTCTACCATCATCCCACTCCTTAAGAAAGGGAACCTGAGGCAGTGCCAGAACTACAGAACCATCAGTCTGATAAGTCACCCAAGCAAAGTAATGCTCAGAATCATCCTCAACCGCTTAAAACCTATTGCAGAGGAACTGCTGGCAGAAGAACAGGCTGGCTTCAGGGCTGGAAGAAGCACGGTAGAACAGATCTTTAACTGCCGTGTTATGATAGAAAAACACCTGGAGCATCAACGTCAACTATACCATAACTTCATCGATTTCAAAAAAGCTTTTGATCGTGTCTGGCACGATGGACTCTGGCAGGTCATGAGATCATTCAACATAGAGGAGGGACTGATCCAGATGGTAGCAGCACTCTACAAGAACGCCTCCAGCGCGGTACTACTCAACAACCAACTAGGCGAGTTCTTCGCGATGACGATCGGGGTCCGTCAAGGGTGCCTACTCTCTCCCATCCTTTTTAACATCTTCCTTGAAAAAATCATGCAAGACACCCTCCACAACCACCTTACCTCAATCTCCATTGGTGGCAGACCCCTGTGCAACCTCCGCTTTGCAGATGACATTGACCTCATGGCAGGCAGTAACAACGAACTTCAGGATTTGACGGACAGACTCTCCAGGCGAGCGGGGGCCTATGGCATGGAAATAAGCTCAGAAAAAAGCAAAGTAATGATTATTTCCACCACCGACAGCAGCAGCAACATCGTCATGAACGGCCAGAAACTGGAGGAGGTCAACAGCTTCAAGTATTTGGGTGCCACCCTGACTAGAGATGGTTGCTGTACAGCAGAGATCCGTATCAGGATTGGTATGGCAACATCCGCAATGTCCAGGCTGGATAGGATCTGGCGAAGCAACTCAATCAGCTTCAGTACCAAGCACAGGCTGTACAAGTCCCTCGTAGTGTCAATCCTACTCTACGGCTGCGAGACTTGGACGCTGCTTGCCGCAACGGAAAAGAAGCTCCAGGCCTTGAGAACAAGTGCTTGAGAAAGCTGCTCCGCATCTCGTACCGCGAACACAAGACCAACGCATACGTACGGAGCACCGTAACCTCCCTCGTGGTCCCACATGAGCCCCTTCTGGCAACAGTGAAGCGGCGCAAGCTCGCCTGGTTCGGTCACGTCACCCGCCACAACACCCTGTCCAAGACGATCCTACAAGGAACCCTCGAAGGGAGCCGTCGTCGTGGTCGTCCGAGGAAAAGCTGGGTCACCAACATTAAAGAATGGACCGAACGCGAGATGCCAGACCTGCTCTCATCTGCTCAAGACAGGACCGGGTGGAAAATTCTGTCTGTTGCTGCTGCCGGACGGTCCCCCCTACGCCCGGACCGGGCATGGGACTGACCTGACCTGACCTAACAAGAACAGGAAGACAGGAAGAGGCGGTCGCATGTCCCCAAATGCAGCGGCAGAGTGTGTAACCTAGAGGTTGTGTCTATAGTTTAAGATTTTTTGCGTGTGGAAAAATATATATCTATTCCTGTATCATTACTTCTCAGTAACCTTTTCTCAGTTATTGTAAAGACAATGAGTACTAGGTGACTAAAATTAAAACTATCGTCAAAATATTCATTACTGCAAGGTCAGTGACTATAAAATTGAATTTTAGACTGAAAATTTTTTGTCTTTTAGGACGATGTTTACATGTAGAGTCATTAGATATAAATAATAATTGATTGATGAATGTATATTGAAAAAACATTTTCTACATTTTATCGTGTATGCTTTAAGACCTTAGATGCTTTAATTTTATTTTAAATTGAGACATAGTCTGCAAAGTGAAAGTGCTAAAGACAGTTTGTTTTCATCATTCGACACAGACAGAAGAATATTAGAATTTTTAGTTTGACACAAGGTTACTTTAACAACGTGCACTTTTGAGACTGTTGTAAATATACTTTTTATTACAGTCACTGCCGACCGATGTTCCACTAAACTGATTATACTCCGAGTAGTAATTACTAAGAACTAATGTTCAAGGAATCCACTATATATATCGTCCATGATATCTCAAACCATTAGGAAACAGGCTCGATAAACCAATCGGTGTTATCTCTTGGAGGACGAGTGACTACATTAACTTGTCCCTGTCTTGCCAGCTGTTGGCTCAGCAATTTTAGCAAAGTTCCTCCGTCGGAGGTTAGTAACTCCTTGTTTACTAACGCTGAATACTTATAAAGTTCTTCCGAGAGCAAACACCTCCAAGCTAAATACTCCATGGTATCAGCCAGCCTCAAATACTGCGCCTACTCAAAGGTTATACAGACAAATTACTGATTTTTGAATCTATATAAAATATAAGAAAAAAACCCAACTTGCACATAAAATCCAGAGTATAAAAGAAATGTGATTACAACATCCCATTTGTAGAAACACTTCGTAGCTCCACTTTGTGATGGGCGGTGTCTCGGCACTTGCCGTGTCTCCCTGGCAAGTCAAGCTCTGTTCAGGGACAATTAATTATTTTGTTTTGCCCCTTTCTAGGATTTTCAAACTATATTTGAAAAATAAGGTTTGTTTCTTATTCCACAGGTGTGACAAGCCCCATACCCCACCCCGTTCTCACTCACTCTGTCACTCTTGTATTCTTCTTCTTCTTCGTCGTCGTTCACTCAAATGGACACGCCTGCCTCCTGCACAAATGATGCTGTGCGCCGCAGGTCCTCCAGGTTGCCGTGTAGCTTCCTCGATACTGGCGTCTCATCAGTCCAAATGCGGTGCCTGAGTTCTTCGTGCATGGGACATTCTTGCAGTAGATGTGTTGTTGTCTGACTGCCTGTCTGGCACGGGCACTGGTCTGTCTGGCCGATCCGGAGCTTGTTGTATAGGTGGTGATTGAGACGGTTGTGGCCTGTCCTCAGCCTGAAAATAATGACCTGCTCAGCCCTTGTAAGCAGGTAATATGGGTCGTTTCGGTTGAAACGTGGGTGCTGCTGCAGCCACTTGTTGTGCTGTTTGGCCTTGATGATGGTTTTGACTTCACTGTAGGTGGTGGACCTGTCTTGCTGCTCTTTTGTGGATCCTTCCTTGGCAAGAGTGTCTGCGGCTTCATTGCCAAATACACCACAGTGGGAGGGAATCCACTGTAAGACGACTGTGTAGTCTCCGCATAAGGAGGAGAGAGCAGTGGACAGGTTGTTCAATTTCTTGTCTCTGGCAGTCTGTAAGGCCTGCAGAACAGACAGTGCATCTGTAAAGAAGACGACGTTGTTGGAGGTGTCTGGACTGTTTTCAACGTAGGTTGCACCAGTCTGAATGGCAACTGCTTCAGCCTTGAAGTTGGTGGAATAGAGTCCGGTTGCGAGGGAAAGACGGTCTTCTCTTCCTCCTGGGTACCGGATGTAGACTCCGGCGCCACCATTCTTCACGGCTTGTTCAGCTGACCCGTCAGTGAACACGTGAGTCCACCGATCTTGTGGGAAGTTGTTGTGGATATACTCCATAGTACAGGAACTCTTGTATGACAACAAACTTGTTCTCTTGTGTTTTATTAAATAAATTTTGTTTCTAAATGATTTATAGGGAAAGTCGAAATAAATGACTGGATGATCGGCGAAGTGAAGCCACCATTTGTAAAAACGTCTCTCTACCTGCGAGCACCAGCCGACCACATAATTGTCATTCATTTGATCTTTCATTATAACCCATGCCTGAGGGAAGAGGACATCCCTTATGACATCAGCTACCGTACAAACGGCAGCACCGTAACGTACAAGTTGTGTGACACACCACCAGACGTGTGCAATGGCATTGTCTTTTATTCCGGGTGGGTACTTATAGAGTTTATAAGATTTAGGAGTTCACTGGGAAAAGAGTTTACAATAACTTTTGAGTTTCATCACATCTCACAACCACTCGCTGCGCTGTCAGGAGACAGGTGGAACTGCTCGGTTAGCGACTGGCCGGAAATGTGGCAAGGTGTTCCCTGTATCTTCGTCTTTGACTGCCACGACAGGGAAGCAGAAGGTGGATGCTGGCAAGGGGATGGTACATTCAAGCAAGGAGTATTTCAGGTTGACGGTAGATGTCTTGCTCTCTCGCATAAAGAACAGAAATCGACCTGGAACCTTGACAGCCAATGGTGTCAAAAACATGGAGGACAGCTGGTCAGTCTGAGTACGCGTAGCATGACAGATGGTATCCTGGGATGGTTACTAAGGGTTAACATACTGGCCAGAGGTGCCATTGGTCTGACGACAATGTCGCACGTAAAATCACCAATGTAAGTACACTTATACTGTTTACACTAAAGGTTTCTTAAATACATTTTTTTTTCATCGAATATGCAACGTTTATCGCTGATTACGAATATTTTGTCTGACTAAACAACCGACTATTTTTTTCTTTACCAGGTATAAACACAGTCTACAGTGGCTTGATCAAACTGTCGCACATACCAGCAAGAAAGAATATAGAACGGGTCTAGAAAATTGTTTTTATTTCGAAGTTTTTTTAAAAAAATTAGACTTAAGTAAATCACTTCTTAGAAGAAATTGTAATGATTATCATCCTGTAACATGTCTCTTATGCCAGCTTAACAAACCTCCTAGACAACACCGTGACGTTCAGCTGCCAGTGATTTTAACAAACAGACCCCGTGACAGACTGTCAAAGGTCAGTAATAGACTTAAGGTGCATTTAAGGAACCATACCTTGTAAAGATAAATAATGATTAGCTTATTGCTGTCTTTTAATCTTGGTTGCTGGTCAATTAGTTAGAGATAGTTATTAATTATATATTCATAAATGAAAATTGAAAAAAAAATTTCAGATTAGAGAGAAACAAGCAAAATTATTGGTTTTGATATATTTATCAGTAAGTCAGCTTATTGTTGTAGCTACGTATGATATATTATAATGTATTTAGTGTTCATATTGCTGTGTCTAAAATTCACACATCCCACTATTCAACAGGCTGCGTACATACGGTGTCCGGCCAATCACTTCACTCACGTCTTCCTGGCTTGTGATGACGTCTCTTCCTGTTGGTCCAATAAGTCTGGCGCCACGCCTTCCTGTTCCGCACCACTGACGCCACTTCCGCCGTCGTTTAAGTGTGGCGATGAGGATAGTGTCTCCTACACACTCGTGTGTGACCATCGGCCTGACTGTAAAGACGGAAGTGACGAAGATTTCTGCGTTTTCCCGCCGTGCGACAGCCCGTTAGCTGTAGTCTGTGGCGAAAAAAAGGTTTGTTTGCTTCTGAAAATCTTGTAAAGTGAAAGTAAATAAAGGTAAGCCTTCATAGTAATACTATTCCTTTCATAATGTTTATTTTCAGAGGAACTATTTACTTATTTGTGATCTAAATTCAACTTTGTAATAATTCTAGGAGAAAAGTATATTACTGATACTTTGTAAAGAATAAAAACAAACTAACCAAAGAGGTGAAGTAGAAGTAAACGTTTTGTGTGACTCGTCTCATTTTTGCTATAGCCGCAGGTGAAATTGCACGATATTTTCCTCCATTTCTTCATTGTTTTTAGGATAGGACAATGGTAACTGAAAGGAAAAACGGTTTTTATAAGTGTTTCAATAGTGTCACTTGAGAGCGAAAGTTTTTTAGTCTACCTGTACCACGGAGAGCTCCTACACTTCATTATAAGAGAAAATTCTTTTGAGAAATGCGCTTTTTCAGACTTAATAAACTATATAGAGGTAATGTTTCTCAAAGTTTTTCTCTGTAAATTTCGTGCCTTGCGCACATTACTGTTGGTGGCACCACCTGGTGGTACAACGTACCTTGTTGTGGTGTGGTGGCTTGTGCGTCTTGTCCATCCACAAGATGTCGGCGGAAGCCTTGTGCTCCTGGCAGTTGCTACCTAGCCCGACAGGTCTATCAGGGGAGAGGCTAGGCTAAAAGGTTGCATCCTGGATTAACAACCCACTCATGTAAAAACAAAAGCTTTTACAGAAACTGCAGCAGTTTCACAACAAGGGCCTGGTTGAGATGATTCCTGTCTAGATGAGCATATGACGCGTGTTGGTGAAAGCCTTAGGGAAGACAGCTTGTCGATACATCTTTCGTTAATATAATTTTAAAAAGAAACTTTTAAATTTACACTTATAAAACATTTTAAGTAACATCGGGTTAAATGATTGATGTCCTTATATTTAGTTGTTTCGTAAAATAACTAAATGTAATATGCAGTTGTGCTTTTGGCAGTGTGTTGACTACAAGATGGTCTGTGATGATAAAGTAGACTGTGATGACTATGCGGACGAAAATCTCTGCAACATAAACTTTGTGCAGAAAACTGAATTCAGCTTCCAGGAATTAAATTTTACGTCTTCTAAACTTGATTATCGAGATGGACGGCTGGTGTTGACTGATCACAACATGTCTGACATGTCGACGTTTACTTGTCCTGTTTCCCACTTCATGTGCGCCAGTCTTCACCAGGTTTGTCTTCCTGTCTTCCTTCGTTGTAACGGGCTGTACGACTGTCCTGATCACGAAGACGAGGCGGAATGCGACAGGTACACGTGTCCCGGCTTTTACCGCTGCCGTCAGTCTCAGGTGTGTGTTGACGAGAGTCACGTGTGTGACGGGGTGTACCATTGTCCTCAACGCGATGACGAACTACTGTGTAACGACACCTGTCCACACAGTTGTGTCTGCTACGGTCTGGCCTTCATTTGCTCGGATACTTTCCGTGCCGCTGACTATTCTAACCTTCGATATCTGGATGGCAGCGACACCTTGATGACCCTCGCTGACCTGTGGAACAATACTTTTCTCGTTCATCTCAGTCTGGTCCGTTGTCATCTGACTAAACTGCATGAAGTGGTTTTGCCTAATCTCCACACTCTGGATCTGAGCTACAATAAGTTAACTGAAATAAGTGGCCGGTTCTTTGCTGGTCTCAACAATATAGTGTTTCTGAAGATAAGCAACAACCCTTTGACAGGCTTCTACCTCCACAATTTAACTTACACAAGTGCTCTCAAAATATTTGACATGTCTAATGTCCAAAATTCAGAAATCGACTTTGCAATAATAAGCTTTTTCCCAACCTTAACGAGTCTTAATGTCTCCGGTAATCAAATAAAATATGTGACAGGACAAGGATTCCCTAGAATGATTAACTTGCGCGTGCTCGATCTGCGTCAATGCCCAATCACACATTTCCCAAAAGCAATATTTCAGGCTCTTCACCGACTGGAGAATGTTTTTGCTGAAAACTACAAGCTGTGCTGTCCGGCGACACTACCCAAGGGCTTCAACGTGCTCAACTGTCACGCTCCTTCGGACGAAGTGTCTTCCTGTGACGATCTGCTGCGCTCCAACGTGTACCGCGTCGCCCTCGCTACCTTCGCCTCGTTATCGTTACTGGGAAATGTCGGCACGCTGCTTTACCGCTTTATCTTCCACAAAACAACGGGCAACGTGGGCTATGACGTCTTCGTGTCCAACTTGTGCGTGGCGGACTTTCTGATGGGTGTGTATCTGTTGATCATCGGAATAGCTGACCACAGGTACCGAGGGGCTTACGTGTGGGAGGACGTGAGCTGGAGGAACAGCCACTTGTGCAAGGTCACAGGTTTTGTGTGTTTGTTGTCCATGGAGGTGTCTGTTCTGATGATCTTCTTGATAACTGTTGACCGCTTTTTGGTTCTTCATTTTCCCTTTAGTTACTTCCATTTCAGAAAACGTTCAGCACAGCTTACATGCGGGGTAGTGTGGGTGGCAGGTCTTGTCCTAGCGGTAACCCCTTGTCTTCCTATGACGTCACACTGGCAGTTTTACAGCCAGACTAGCATTTGTATTCCCCTTCCTACATCGAGGGTAGAATTTCCTGGCCGTAAATATTCTTTTATCGTTCTAGTTGTCTTTAATTTTATTTGCTTTCTTTTTATTTTTGTGGGTCAGGTGCTAATTTACTGGTCTATTCGCTCAAGCTCCATGTCTGTGTCCAACACATCCAAAGCTGTTAACGACATCACCATAGCCCGCCGTCTAGTCACCGTAGTGATGTCGGACTTTCTTTGCTGGTTTCCTGTGGGTTTGACTGGAATTTTGGCGTCGTACGATGTTGCCGTGGCAGGAGAGGTCAACGTGGCGATGGCTATTTTTATTTTACCCGTCAACTCTGCTCTCAACCCTTTTCTTTATACACTTAACATTTATTTGGAGCGTCGTCGCCGAGCACGAGAAGAACAAAGGCAAAAACGTATTTTGTGCCAAAGTCGTAAGAATTGTTGAAGAGATTGAGGCATGAGTGACAGAGGGAAAATCGTCCTCTTGTCCTTTTAGCTACTTTGTTAGTGCTATCAATGATGAAGTTAAGTAACATGGCATGAAAAAATTAAACCAAAATATTTCTTGCAATAATTTTTTACACCTTTTGTCATATACGGCGAAATTCCCAATTAATGAACCTCCTTACAGGGAAATAGATAATTTCTAAACTTAAAACTAAGATAAATATGAGGGTTTGCATGCGTGTATACGTGCGTGAATACGTGCATTTGTTCTTGTGTTCATGTGTAAGCGACTTGATAGGTCGATGTGCATGATATGAATTTTTTTTTCAACAAAGACTAAATACTAAGTTTCTAACGTTTCTAACAGTTATTTACAATAAGTTTTCTCTGGACCTGTCTGTTAATGTGCCACTGACAACAGTTATGGACAAATATAACGGGTACTGTTAGTAGCATTCATTAGCCAATGCTATGAATATATTCGTATCTCATAATCAAGTTATATACATGGAATACAAACTTCTAAATCCGTTGTAATACTACTGTATTACCTGTATAAAACTGTGAGGTTATTAGTTCAGTCGAGACCGGATAACATTGATGTTTAGGAACATACGTATGTGTGTAGGAATTAGATGTAATCAGTGTCTAACATCTTACATATTGGAGTAATAAGCAAAACATTGTGGTAATGTGCGCGATGTAGCTACTTTAGTTGGTGATAGAGGCAAGTGGCATATATAGAATGATATGTAATGTTATGTAATGCTTATCATTATTTTTTGCACACGGCTCACGGCACACAACGAAGGTATCAGAACCAATAAGTAACAGTCGAAAATCTTTCATTGATAAACTGCTGAATAGTAATTCTGTTTTAAACTACTCGGATTCATCTAATATTAAAATAACAATAAAAGTAGATTAAGGACGATGCCGTGTCAAAAAAAAATTAAGAATCCTTTACACGATCATAAACACAAAATTATAAATTTTCTTTAAATTAAATTTGTGTAATAGGTAAATAATAAAGGACTGGACTAGAGGTTTTATCCTTCACAAACAGTAAGCGTTTTTAAAGAAATTGAAAACATTTTTTACCAGATGAATTGTGACTAGGCAGCACTAAGCCTTCTACAAGTTCATCCTTTCTGCTAATTATTTTAATGAAGATGCTTATTGGGAAGTTCTATTATTTTGTAGATGGACGTTAGGTAACCCGGCATTTGTTAATAGTTTAGGTTTTATACCTCGGAACTGCTGCAACATCACGAAATAAAGGTGTTTAGTGGTGGTTGCTCGGGTTTCTGCTTCAAATCGCTGAGATGGTACAGGAGCATCGCGGAATGGTTAGTTCTTCGAGGGTTATATTAGGGCAAAGGTGAGACAGGACGAAAATACACACGTGCTGCGGGAACAAGACACGAAGTTTGCTGTGCTAATCGGAAAGTGAACCTGCGCCCTCATGTCAGATGACAAGAATCTAACCAATAGACGATCTGCTTTCATATTTCTTTAGCAAGTAGTGTAGCGTCTAAAGGAATGTCGCGTTATGAGTAAACAAACGAATAACTAATGAAGGAAACTGTTGGTGCTATTAGGAATTGTTCTACTATGGAGTACTTGGCAATGTTTGTAGTTTATGTAGTGTCATGTTTGTGAAAGCGGATGGTTTCTTAACTTGCAATGGATTTATATTTCAACTAACGAAAATAGTGAGTATATTCTAAGAAAAAATGGCCCTTTTTCATTCGCTTGGAAAGCTTTTGACGAAGTCGTAGCTATTCTTTAAGCCCGTTGATTAAAGAGAAGTACACATGCGGGCTATTACCTCCCTCTATTTGTGTGTGTGAGAAAGTTTACTGACACACACTAACCATACCAATCGTCTGCAATTAAAGCAGAACAAACAGGAGCACACCACCGTTCTCCTAATTTCTTAGTTAAACCCGTTAAAATGTTCATCTTTATCATTTAAATATGATCCATTTCAAACTGTTTTATAGATGGCTATAAAAACAAAACAAAACAAAACTTGTTTCCTTACTTTTTTCTAGTTTTTTTTTTTTTTTTTTTACTTTTCCACAATACAGGGGCTATTTTAAAGTTTGAAAATAGACACAACAAGTGAAAGATATTTGAACGGATTTTAACACTATAATAATTAACATTGACTAAAGTTTTCCTTCGTATGTCATATAATAGATAGTATAAGGCTAAAATGCTGGTGTCGAGCAAGAATGGAACAGCTAAGAGATTTACGCACAGGTTGAGGAAAAATAAAAGTTCCCTACCGAGTTAACTTAAGAGACTGGTAAACAAATCTTCTCCCTTTTAAAATGTAATGGGAGACAACCACGGTAAAGGCAGTCGACGTTGTGTTATCGTTTCTTTGTTACTAAGTCGAAGAGTCGGAGTTAAATTTGTGCAGATGTATTATTCTTAATAAATATATAACACATTGAAATACATGTAAGCGTTTGTCTCACACATACTTCTGTGTTTTTTATTTGATAGTTCATTTTTAGAAATGTCCAACACGTGAGACTAAGAAGTTGTTCCCTCGCGTTTGTCTGTGTTTGTGTGTGCGTGTTTAGGGGAGTATGCTTTTGTCTGTGTGGTTGTGTCCTTTGCACTCCTGGTAATAGGAATGAAAAAAGATCACATTTTCGTGCAAACGCGTCCTCGGAGAAATATAACTTGTTGACAAGAATGTTTTTACCTTGCACAGTCACACTCTGTTCAGATGGTCGTCAACAAGAAAGTCAAGATCTGTACGCAAGTGGAGATACAAAATTAGGGGGAAGCGTTGACGAGAAGATGTTGGATGTTTCTCCATAGCTTTTGTACAGAATATACAAGCTGTGTGGAGTAAACTGTAGAGAGTCGTGGAAGCTAATGTGTATGGGGCGTCAAGGGGAGAATTTTCTCTATTTTTCTCTCTATACCCAAACAATGTATAATATTTATGTAATTCAATTCGATAGAAGCATTCTATAGGTATGCATTTCCCACTATACTTATAGAATGCATTTTAGAGCTAGAAAGAGAAAAACTCGGTAAAATAAAAGTATTTCATGTATATTGTACTCAGAAGTTGCTCTCTAATTCATCATATATATATATACTTCCATTTTGTAGCTACACAGTTTATTGTAACATTACAATTCAATGGTATACTTATAGAATGACTTTTGTCACTACAGAGTTAAAATGTAGACAGACCGAGGCTTTCTCGTTGGCATATGTGGGAATCTTCTCCCCATCTCTGCACAAATCTTGCATCGTCACTGAGGTCCCAGCTCCTTTCCAGTATTTTTCTTAAAGCAGAGGCTTCTCACATTTCACTGTGATTGTTCTAGAGAGTGTCTCGCTGTTTCCACGTTTGTTCCTCCAGTGATCCCCGGGGATAATGGCATCTACATTTGTCCTCTCCCAGCCATTGATTAGTTCTTACCTCCCTCGGTCTCTCTCTTTTGGTTGCACACTATTGTCGGCTTTTTACTTAATTATTAACAACTTTTTTTTAACAACGATTTGATAATACACATGTTATACGCAAAGATTCTCGTAAACACACACACACACTCACAAACACACAAACACACACACACCGCCTCTTTTAAATATGAAGCTAACGGAATGCTTTAAAATTGTAGCGAAGTCTGTAGTTCTAAAGACACCATCGTGTCTAATAATATTTGTAAAGAACGAACACACACTCTTAAGGAAAATGCTGTTAGATATTAAGAACTAACTTTCTGTCTTCATGGGAATTGACTGCATCTGTCATAACTACTCCAAAAGTTGTGATTGCATATCCTGATTATAAATAACAGGTACATAGAGATATAAACTTGCAGAGGTATTTTTTAAATTGAATTGTGTTGTGAAATAACCATAGTTTTATTTAAAACAAATTGTTTTGATTCTGTAATAAATGACACCTGTCTTTTGACAGCTTCAATCCAGGGATCGCGTCGTTTACTTTTTTTTTGTTTTCAATTTTGAATGCACATAATATTTATGAATACGGGAAAAAAGTTCAAAGAAATAGTCAGGGTTGGAGCCAGGAAAGAAATTAAGACACAGCAACAGACAGTTTGTACTGAATGTCAGGTACGCGTTCACTTCACAATTTCATACACCGTCACACTTCACTCGAACTCACTGAAGGCCATATGTATGCACGTCCCCACGCGTGTTCTTTTCACACAGATATCACAGAGATTTGTCGTGGGAAATAAGATTTATATAATTCAACATTTAACATTAAACACATACATTATTAAAAATAATATACGGTGTAAATCGGTATTAATGTCTTTTTTTTGCGTCGTTCTATTAAGTTGGTCGTCCGTTTTTCTTTCGAAAAGTTTTCAAATTGCTACTTACTGTTTGGCTTTGGTTATTCACACTTATTCATACTTCCACACTGTCCGAAGCGATCGCCCAAGAATAAACCTTTTGGTAAAATCCTCCCTGAATTTTACATACACTGTACTGCATGCCAATGTTAATGATCGTATTCACTCTCCTTTTCTAACTACACATTAAACAAAGATAAGTATTTTCCTTTACGACATGTTCTTTCTTAGAATCCACAGTTGTAGGATTCTTATGTTCTCCGTCTTAACAGAGTCGCGCATTGATTAGTTTGACACTTCTTCTCTTCTTGAAAACTCTCACAATTTTCAGTTCTTATAAGGGGTAGATGCTTTCTTGGCCGACATCTAGGTGGCGACCACCAATAATTATTCTAGAACAACACACAAGTTACCAAAACAGACAATCCATACACTCTGTCCGCTTTTCGCATCTTCTCCCAGCCGTCTGCTCTCTTCCAAAACATTTTCACTCTGCAATCTAAATTTACGTCATAGAATGACGTCGGGTTCTGACGCAAAACCACGACGCAGCAAACACACTAATATGTAAAGGGCAATAATCCTTGACTAACAACAGACAGGGGCAACAACCCCCTGTTTCCTAACACTGGGTGAGAAAAGTGATGGCTACATAGTGCAGATAACGAAGGAGAGGAGGAACATGGTCCCGTTTCCTAAGCACCAGACGTGCAGCAGACTTCTGTACTTTCCGTAGTTTGTGAATGAGGTATGAGGGGCAGCCTGCTAGCAAGGGGTTGTAATAATCAAGTCTGGATAAAACAAACAAACAGACAAGAGTGTTGGTAGTGTGTGTAGACAGAATGTGACGGATGGCGCTGATCTTATGTAGCTCATGATAGACAGATGGACAACTATATTTATTTGTCATAAGAGACAGATTGACGGACACTGCAACAATTATTTATCATAATAGGTCTACTGGCAGACAGCTGTTATTTGTTTAGATAATAGGCAGACTTACATATCTGTGGCTTGTTAATCGAGAGTCATGTCTGCAGTGACAATGAATCCCAGATTCCTGAAGGAGGATGTAAAGGTGATGGTGGTTTCCCACACCTAATGGGATTTTTAAAAAAAGACCTTCTCGAACATAGAAGGACTTTTGCTTTATTAACTTTGAGTTTAAGTTTGTTTGTTACTATCCAGTCTTTGACATCGCTTATACGGAATTCTATGGTGCTAGTGGAAGAGTGAGACTGAGTACAGTCAGCATGTGAGTGATGAACAACCTGATGAGAATGGATGAAGATAAAAGTAGTTTTGTGTACAAAATAGGCAGAGCTGGGCCGAGTATTGAACGAGATGTTTGAGTATCAACGAACACAGTCTGCGTCCTATCAGTCAGGTATATTGAACACGAAAAAAAAAAAGGAAAAAATGTAACAAATGAAAAAAATATGAGACTCACCTTAGCAGCGAATCACCTGCCATTTGCATTACCGTGTTACCAACGAACAAGGAATAAAACGTGTCTGCTACGGTCAGCTTCTATCCTATTGCTGGATACATATTTTTTTTCCAGCTAAAGCGTGCATTTTATTGTGTGCTGCTACAAAGAAAAAAATGTAGAATATTCATCAAACCGACATCCATTACGATCGACAATTGCACCGGACTGAAGCAAGAATACTAAGACTGTTGAGTACAACCGACACTTTGTACACATTGTACGGGTAGAGGGTAGGTTTGTTTTTGACCTTTTACATTTTTCCTCTCTTATTGGTCAGTCGACTTATACTGTTCTAGCAGCATGTTTCTTATGAGTATTGAAATGTCTTTGTCATAACAAGAAGAGAAATTTACAGACGAGAACAATTCTTTTTTGCTCAGCCAGTTATCAAAGTGACATCGATATCTAAGACATAGACATAACAAAAGTCTTCTGCTCCTGAGAAAGTTTCAACCAAAGCCGACATCATACTACAGTGACGTAACGCCTTGTACCTGTTCTCGCGGCAACCTGCGGTGACTACCTGTACAACAAGCCTACCTTGACACCCGTTGTTTAGCAAACAGGTGAGCGCGAGAACAGCTGACATTTTAAAGATCGATTCAATCAAATGAAGAGGAACAGCGAAACACGCCTGCACTTTTAGTCTAATGTCTTCGCTCCGTCTGTCCTTCTCTTCTTCTGTCTCGCTTCTAAGTCACACACATCTCTCTCTCTCTCTTACTTTTCTTTCTCGACCATCTCACAAACGACAACAGCTTTAGAGAACATTCTAATGTGACAGGTGAGATAGTGTTTGTCTCGATGCACACAACACGCTGAGCTGCCGGTATTTATCCACAAACTTCACGCGTGATTCTTCCACCAAGCCAATGAGGATATCCCCTTTCTTTTTATTTTTGTCGATCCACCCTTCTCTCTATCAGAACAGCTCTCGTTCACTGAATGTACTATTGACAAAGAGACATAAAATTCAAGTTTTAGGCGTTTTTCGTTAAAGGCGGGAGATGAATCTACCTACTTTTCACTGTCACTGTTTACAACAGGAAAAATGTTAGGGCCGACGATTATCTGAAAACAAATTTACGTATATTTTAACAAATTATCAACAGAATAGAAGTAAAGTAAAAAAATTGTTTTTTCGTTTTTTATTAAAAAATATATTATTTTTACAACAAATTTTGTAAGTTTCTTGCGCCAAGATCGCAAAAAAAAATAAAGACAACATGTATTTTCCCTTGATTCTCTCGATTAAAATATATTTGCTACGAAGGTGTTTTAACTCCGGCTAGAAAGTTTACAATATTTTATTTTAATTGCTTTTTCTTTTCAAATGGATTGAAAGTTGTCAAAAAAATTCGTTTGTTGTAATGCGAGAAATAACAGCTGCTTTTCTATACTGGAAAAGCGACAAAATATTTTTATGCAAAATGAAAATGTAGCTAGGTTTCAGTTACACAAAGCTGTTATTGGCCCTGTTGTACGCAAAATATTTGTCTCTTTTGAAATAAAAAAACAAAACAAATTAATTTCTTTTTCCTGAAAATACAGGAAAGTAGTTCAGGAATAAAGTTTTAGGGACTCAAGAGGTCAAAGACTTTTGAAGATATATATATATGTTTTCTGTTTCTGTTGTGCTTCGGTCAGGTTTCTTTTAGAAAGGGTCTAGAGTCGAGAACAAACACTTTGCTTTCTACGCTTTTATTAAATTTCAAACAGAGTGACAGTGAAATGGGTAGGGTCGTGATTTTCATCATAACTACTCTTTCTTCATTTTTTCATCCAGCTTGTCTGCAGACATGAGCATCACGACTAGTGTCGTCTGGTCAGGGGAGGCAGACATGACTGCACACAGGGCCACACAGCCCCGGAGCCAACATTCCTTAGGTTCTACTCGTGGTAATCACACGTACAGTACGAGTCCACACTCACCGGCGGTTAGTAACCATGGTGACACGGTGACACGGATGTTTGCTGCTGTAAGTAACAACTCTGTTACCGAGATGTTAGGTACGGTAACAGTACACAACACGTCTCACAACACACGGACAATTGATGGATGGTCTTATTTTAATTTAGAATTCAGAAACTGTACTAACCGTCGTGTGAGGTATCACGTGACCGATAGTAAGGCTACCGTTCACTGGTCATTTATTCCATCTGGATTTTATAATATTTTGTCACGTGACAATTGGTTTTGTGAACTGGAGCTTAGCGTTCCACGAGGGATGGTGGCTGTCGTAGAGGTAGTTAAAGTAATTAGCTTTTATGACCTTGAAAACCTAACCCTGCTGGACGACGCCAATGTGACTTTATTCACTGGCAGTGTAAAAGAATTCCCATCCACATTTGTTACTTATTCCCATCTAGTGACCTTTCATTTGACTGTCGCTAAGACAAAACTGATCAGAAAATATGGTTTCACCATGGTCATGAACATCACTTCCAGAGACCAGTCGTCCACAGTTTGAAATCACCTTTAATTCTTCAACATCAGGTATGTTACTTTAGTGGACATTACACTAGATGCATGCAGACAGTCTCATACAAAAGTGCACAAAACTTTAGGAAATTAACTAATTAGCTGAGCACTAGTCATTTTATAATTACTGTCAGGTCGTTACGTGCCGGTGATGATCTAAAATAAATAAGCTAACACGAACATATTTTTTTATTTTATATTCTTTCCCCGTTTCAGTCGGGCGCCATCAACGTTAGCTACTAGGGTTGTCTTTACATTTTCTGTGTCCGTGTCCATCGTTTCTTCCCTCACTACATTTTAGGAGTTTGGGGAATGCCATATTTTGTAAAATTTATGTTTATTTACCTTCCCCCAGTCAACACCATAAACAATGTAGATCACATGGTGTAGTTTCTTGATATGATCTTGTGCATAGTGTGGATGTTCCAAACACTTTCCTTTCCAGTAATAGTTTTAATAGCTGATGACTTTTTTCTCTATTATGTCTTATATCTGTAAGTGTCCGCGTTATTTACGCGTGTTTGTGTTGTGTGTGTTTTGTTTGTGTTTGTACGTTAGTGCGTGTGTATTAGTGTGACCGGGATATCGATAAGCCCATTAATCACATCAATAATATTAGTATTTATTTTCACACACGAATACGTGGAAACAATTCTGTTATTATGATTTCAATATTGTCCTACGGATAGTTATTTAAAAGTCTGAGTTTGGTTAACAGCAATAAAATGTGATAAATAAACTAAAGGCTTAAATTTAAATAACTTTAGATGTATTTACATTTTTAAAAGACTTTGCCCTTTTCTTTTTTACTTATTACTATTATATAAAAAAAGAGTAACCTAACAATGAAAATGAGGATTTTATTTGGAAATGTTTTACAGGCAAAATCGAAATGAAAAACTGGAAATTCAACGATCCCTATCCACCATTTGTAAAAACATCTCTACTTCTACAGGCTCCAGACGATCACATTGTTGTAGTTCATTTTATCCTTCGTCGTTATATTTGCTGGGACATCGATAAAACTCGTGATCAGGTGACCTTCCGTACAGAAAACAACACTGTAACAAACGAGTTATGCCAATCACGACCAAATGAGTGCAGTGCCCTAGTTTTTGATTCTGGGTGGGTACTTATAGAATTTTTCAGCTACCAGATGTCTTCGGATAAAGACTTTACAATAACTTTCGAGTTTCATCACATCTCACAACCACCTGTTGAGCTGTCAGGAGACAGGTGGAACTGCTCGGTTAGCGACTGGCCGGAAATGGGCAAGGTGTTCCTTGTATCTTCATGTTTGACTGCTACGACAGGGAAGCAGAAGTTAGTTGCTGGCAAGGTGATGGCAAATTAAAGAAGGCAATATTTCAGATTGAAGGTAGATGCATTGGTATTTTGCGAGAAAATGTGACAAAATCGTCCTGGTACCATGAGAGCGAATGGTGTCAACAACGAGGAGGACAACTGGTCAGTTTGAGTACGACAAAGATGAAAGACCGTCTGCCGGCATTGTTGCGAAGGTTTAACCTGATGATCATCAGCGCCATTGGTCTGACAAGAATGTCACACGTAACATCACCGATGTGAGCACACTTGTATTGTCCACACTATACGTTTTCAAATATGTTGTTGGTCCATTGTGTCTGAAGTGTTTATCTAATGTGAATAACATTGCAAACATGTTAAATACCTGATCACTTTTTTTTATACTACCAGGTATAAACACAGCCTACAGTGGCTTGACAAGACTACCGCACATACCCACAATACAAAGTACAGCACAGGTAAACAATACTGTTTCCATTTCCTGGCGATGTCGTATCGATATACATACTTTTCGTTCTCCCTTACGAAAAACGATTGTGATCACGATTTACGCCATTACCTATCGACTATGCCAGTTTTCTGACGATACTAGACAACATCATCACATCAAGCTGCCAGTCATCTCAAAACATCAACCTGGTGACAGATTCTCAAATGTAAGTAACAGTAACAGTAACAGTAAGTAACAGCTGCAAATACGTTCGTGTGTTACAAGATGTTTAATTTACTTTTCATCTGGACTTGTAGGAAAGTCGTTATATCTAGTTATTTCCTGACCTATATTTATATATTGACACACCTGACAGGGTAAGGAAACTTAAGGCATTGCAAAGGTATCAAAGAATGAGCATGATTAGTCATCCATTTATGCCAACGACCAGTCGTAATCAACATTACCTGAACTAAGAAAGGGGAGATCAAGATGAAAGTAGTGCAGCTGTATCACGAGAAGCCCTTCAAGTACACTCATTTGAAACGAAGACAGCTTCGTGGTGAGTTATGTCTAGGATCAGGGAAGGAACAGCAGCGACAGCAGCTGAAAAACATTTGGGACAGCAGACCTTCAACAGGAAACTAGGACTTCACAATTTTCAGTCCTGTTGTATGGCTGCAAGGGGTGGATACTGCTCACGGACTCTGAGCGACGGGTCCAATCGTTTAAGGGTTTAAAAAGAGTCCTTCAAATCTCCTACAGGGAACAAAAGACAAATGTCGCCCGCAGCCTAATTACTTACTAGGTGGGTCTACACGAGCCGTCCAGCGATGAAAGCGGGCAAGCAGTCATATAGTTTGAGATGAAACATTGCCAAAGAAGTGTTTTTGAGGTTACGATGAAGACTGTCGATGCCCCTGTATGCAAAAGAGAAGCTGAGTGTCTTACTTGAACTGGACAGGCTTCTCATGCAGTTGTATGATCGGCCTTCAGTTGACAGTTTGCCTCTAGTCTGTCTCGTTGTTAATCCCTACAACTGGTATTTGCGGAACTATTCAAGAAATTAAAAGATAAAAACAACTATATATAGGGAACGTCACGCAAAAAGCATCATACTTTAATATTTTTATGGTAGAATACAAATAAAGTTACACTATGTGTTTGATACGTTGCTAGGTATTCAGCAGGTGAGTGTTGTGTCTACCAGTAAGTACCAACGGTCTATATAGCGGACAGTTTCTGTGTCTACAATTCACACATCCCACTATTCAACAGGCTGCGTACATACGGTGTCCGGCCAATCACTTCACTCACGTCTTCCTGGCTTGTGATGACGTCTCTTCCTGTTGGTCCAATAAGTCTGGCGCCACGCCTTCCTGTTCCGCACCACTGACGCCACTTCCGCCGTCTTTTAAGTGTGGCGGTGAGGATAGTGTCCCTTACACACTCGTGTGTGACCATCGGCCTGACTGTAAAGACGGAAGTGACGAAGATTTCTGCAGGTTTGCGCCGTGCAACAGTCCCTTAGCTTTACTTTGCAGCGGTAACAAGGTTTGTGCTTGTTTTTGAATATCAGTTTGTCTTAACCCAAAAGTAAAATAAAGGGAATAGATTTAACTATACATGCTAATGTTCTCAGTTTAGAAAATTTTTTTTTTAATTTAAGAATTATTATTTAGTTTTGTCATTTTAAAAATAGTTCTTCAGTGATTCTAAAAGAAAACCATATTATCTACTCTTTTGCAAGGTAAGAAAAATAAACTGACCCCTAACCCGCGACTAGAAGTATCTATTAGACGAATTCTACGACACTTGTGTTTTCTCTTTTTTCTTCTGACAATATTTGGAAGTTACATTACATGTAATGGACAAATCATGCACATCCACTGTAGACTAACTTGTGTTTAAACATATTACCATTATCCCATGGAAAGGAGGAAGCTATTTGTCCTCATATGAATGCACTTTACATTTTTAAGTTTCTGACACTGTTAAAAAAAGGAGTTCTGTTGAGAATATCCCAGTATAACACATTCTTATTTTTTTTTTTTTGTAAAACGAGGCGTCATTACTGATTGTATGTAAATACATAAAATGTTGCTGTTAACATAATTTGTTTTAAAAAGATATGAAAAGAACTAAAGTGTTTATGAAATTTGCAGTGTGTTGATCATTCAATGGTCTGTGATAATCAAACGGACTGTGATGACGATGCAGACGAATACCTGTGTCACACAATTTCTGCGGAAACAGTTTCTCTCCAGGACCTCATTTCGACATCTACTAGACTTGATTATCGAGAGGGACGGCTGATGTTGACTGATTACAACATGTCTGACATGTCGACGTTTACTTGTCCTGTTTCCCACTTTACATGTGCGCCAGTCTTCACCAGGTCTGTCTTCCTGTCTTCCTTCGTTGTAACGGGATGTATGACTGTCCTGATCACGAAGACGAGGCGGAATGCGACAGGTACACGTGTCCCGGCTTTTACCGCTGCCGTCAGTCTCAGGTGTGTGTTGACGAGAGTCACGTGTGTGACGGGGTGTACCATTGTCCTCAACGCGATGACGAACTACTGTGTAACGACACCTGTCCACACAGTTGTGTCTGCTACGGTCTGGCCTTCATTTGCTCGGATACTTTCCGTGCCGCTGACTATTCTAACCTTCGATATCTGGATGGCAGCGACACCTTGATGACCCTCGCTGACCTGTGGAACAACACTTTTCTCGTTCATCTCAGTCTGGTCCGTTGTCATCTGACTAAACTGCATGAAGTGGTTTTGCCTAATCTGCGCACTCTGGATGTGAGCTACAATGAGTTAACTGAAATCAGTGGCCGGTTCTTTGCTGGTCTCAACAATATAGTGTTTCTGAAGATAAGCAACAACCCTTTGACAAACTTTTACCTCCACGATTTCACCTACACAAGTCCTCTTCAGGCTTTTGACATGTCCAATGTCCGAATTTCAGAAGTTGATCTTTCAGTAATGAGCTTTTTTCCATTTTTAATAACGCTTAATCTCTCTGGTAATGAAATAAAATCTGTAACAGGACAAGGATTTCCTAGGATGATAAATTTGCAGGTGCTCGATCTGCGTCAATGCCCTCTCACCCATTTCCCAAAAGCAATATTTCAGGCTCTAGAGCGACTGGAGAGTGTGTTTGCTGACAACTACAAGCTGTGCTGTCCGGCGACACTACCCAAGGGCTTCAACGTGCTCAACTGTCACGCTCCTTCGGACGAAGTGTCTTCCTGTGACGATCTGCTGCGCTCTAACGTGTACCGCGTCGCCCTCGCTACCTTCGCCTCGTTATCGTTACTGGGAAATGTCGGCACGTTGCTTTACCGCTTATCTTCACAAAACAACAGGCAACGTGGGCTATGACGTCTTCGTGTCCAACTTGTGCGTGGCGGACTTTCTGATGGGTGTGTATCTGTTGATCATCGGAATAGCTGACCACAGGTACCGAGGGGCTTACGTGTGGGAGGACGTGAGCTGGAGGAACAGCCACTTGTGCAAGGTCACAGGTTTTGTGTGTTTGTTGTCCATGGAGGTGTCTGTTCTGATGATCTTTATGATCACTGTTGACCGCTTTTTGGTTCTTCGCTTTCCTTTTGGCTCCCTCCATTTTAGAAAACGTTCAGCACAGCTTACATGCGGGGTAGTGTGGGTGGCAGGTCTTGTCCTAGCGGTAACCCCTTGTCTTCCTATGACGTCACACTGGCAGTTTTACAGCCAGACTAGCATTTGTATTCCCCTTCCTACATCGAGGGTAGAATTTCCCGGTCGTAAGTATTCTTTTATCGTTCTAGTTGTCTTTAATTTTATTTGCTTTCTTTTTATTTTTGTGGGTCAGGTGCTAATTTACTGGTCTATTCGCTCAAGCTCCATGTCTGTGTCCAACACATCCAAAGCTGTTAACGACATCACCATAGCCCGCCGTCTAGTCACCGTAGTGATGTCGGACTTTCTTTGCTGGTTTCCTGTGGGTTTGACGGGAATTCTGGCGTCGTACGATGTTGCCGTGGCAGGAGAGGTCAACGTGGCGATGGCTATTTTTATTTTACCCGTCAACTCTGCTCTCAACCCTTTTCTTTATACACTTAACATCTATTTAGAGCGCCGACGCCGTGCGAGAGAAGAAGAAAGACAAAAACGCATCTTGTACCAAAGTCGACTGAAATGTTGTAAAGATTGAGGTGTGAGTGACAAAGGGAAAACCGTCCTCTTGTCCGTTATATCTTCTTTGTTAGTGCTATCAAAATGAAAGTTAAGGAACTTAGCTTGATAAAAAGTAAACTAAAATATTGCTTGCAATAATTGTTTACGGCTTTGGTTAAATACGGCAAATTTCCTAATTGATTTAGTTCATTAAGAGGCAAATAGATAAGTTTGGAAAATGTGTGATAAATGTGTGTGTTTGCAAGTGTGTATGCGTGCGCGAATGCTTGCATTCTTTCGTGTGTGCATGTGTAAACAACTCGATAGTTTGATGTGCGTGATGTGAAAAATTTTGTAACGAAGACTAAGCTTCTAACATTTCTCACAATCATTTGAATTAATTTTTTCTCATAAGTTGCCTGTAAGTGTGCTACTCAGAACGATTAGGGACAAATTAAACGGGTACTGTTAGTGGCATTCATTTGCTGATACTATTAGTATACTCGTATCACATGATCAAAAAATCTATCTTTAATACAAGGTTTAAATACGTTTTAATACTTCTTCGTAGCATATACTAAAACTGTGAAATTATTATTTCAGTTGAAACCGGAGAACGGTGATATTAACAACAAAGTATCTGTGTAGGAATTAGAAGATGTAGTCAGTGTCTAACATCGAACTAATCAGAGTAGTAAGCCAAACATTATGGTATTGTGTACAATGAAGATACTTAGCAATAGAAGTTAGTGGCGTATACAGAATGATATGTAATGTTATGTAATGCTTATCATTTCTTTGCACACGGCACACAACGAAGTGTTCTGAACCAATCTGTAACAGCTCGCCTATCCACCGGGATGATCAAAGTCACCGGTAATATCTTCTAGAAATTCTACTTATTGCCTCTTGCTATTTGTAACAGACATGTGCTTTTTTGTAATTCACTGGCGTCGAACCAAAGTGTAGATTATCTGTGTGAGAACCACTTTGCAGAACTCACAATGAGCTTATGAAAATCTTTAAAATTGGTTTTATATTTTTTTCTTTGTAATTGTCATTATGTAACCAATGCAATTCCAATATTTAATCAAAGAAACCATTGTGAATAGCAGAACAATGTGCTGGCACGAACTAAAAATCTTTTCATGTATCTTATTGGTAAAGTTAGATATATAAAAGTCAAACATCTTTCATTGATGTACTGCTGAATAGTAATTCTGTTTTAAGCTTCTCGTAATCATCTGGTAATAACAATCAATGTATATTAAGGACGATTAAAAAATAATAATCCTTAACACGATAAATGATACAATAATGTAGCTTAAAATATTTTAACTATATTTAGTGACTCTTATGATCTTCTTTTCATGACCAGCCACAAAGTGTACTTTCTGAAAGAAATGCAAAATCTTTGTGATATTCTGGTTATTAATATTTTCTATACTTATGTTTTCCAGAAACAAGTGTATAAATAAGGGGAACACTGCTGTGCTAGAAAGGTAAACAGAAAGTTTGTTTGAGTTTGTGTAATAGGTAAGCAAATAAAGGACTGGCCTAAAGGATTTGCCTTCATCAAACAGTAAGCGTTTTTAAAGAAATTGAAAACCTTTTTTACCAGACGAAGGATGATTAGGCAGCAGTAGGCTTTCTTCGAGGGAAAGGTTATGACAAAGGTGAGACAGGACGAAACGACACGGTTGCGGGTAGTGGAGCAACACATGAAGCAACTCTACTTCGAGCGCGTACTACTTGCTTTTTGCAAGTAAATAACAAAATGGACAATAACAAATACAAACACTGCCCTCGAACTTTTCCAGGTGGTTGAGGAGTGAGGTGAAAGCTTAAATTAATTGCCTTACCTTCCCCAACGCTCTATGGCGCCAGGTACCCAATCCCGGGAGGTGAGTCACTTTCGGGGAAGCTCGCTGTGCTAATCGGGAAGTGAACCAGCGCCCTCATGCCCAACGACAACGGTCTAACCACTCGACGATCTGCTTTCATCTTTCTTTAGCAAGTAGTGTAGCGTCTAAAGGAATGTCGCATGATGAGTAAACAAACGAATAACTAAGGAAAGAAGCTGTCTGTACCATTAGGAATTGTTTCTACACTGGAGCACTTAGAAATCTAAAAAGAAAAGCTCAAACATTAGTTATTTTATTGTACCTGTAAGTTGGCAATGTTTGTAGTTTATGCAATGTGATGTTTGTGACAGCGGCTGGTTTCTTAACTCGAAATGGATTTATATTCCAGCTAACGAAAATAGTGAGTATATTCTAATAAAATTAATTATTTGGCACTTTTTCATTCACCTTGACCGCTTTTAACGAAGGGTGGCAGTCGTAGCAATTTTTAATGTTCGAAAATAGGTACAGCAAACAAAATACATTTTAAGAGTCTACTAACAAAATTGACGGAGGTATCAGCTTTTTAAAGTGTTTGATGGGCGCCTTTTTGGATTGTTTCCATGACAACCGATAGTGTGACAAGTGCAGAAAACCATTTTTGAAACTTCAAGGGCTAAACAGGTGATACAAAAAATCCGTGCTATCTGGTGAAAACTAAGTTTTTTTTTTTTGGCAGGTACCTGGCCTTTGATTATCCTTTTTATCTCAGTAGTCTAACAGTATGTCGATCTACAAACAGGAACTAAATTACTACTTCAACATTCTTTCCTTTACAAATATGTATGGGCATTGCAGTTTACTTGATCAGTTATCAACATATGATGCGCATTTGCTGCAGTCAGGAGAGGAATATTTATCGACAAGCAACGATGTCAGCGTCAATAAACATATTGGCTACTTCTCTGCAAACAGAAGGGGACAGACTAACGGGCGGACTGACAAGCTACATCCTTCTCCATGATACTCCACCGTCCATTGTTGGGAGGGGGGGAGTACTCACAGCATCTCTGCACACAACCTGCATTGTCACCGAGCTCACAGCTTTTCTCCAGGATTTATTTTTAAACAGAGGCTTCTCAAATTTCGATCACAGCGTGATTCTTCCTCATGAAGACTGTCTCGCTGTTTCCACTTTTGTTCCTCAACCGATCCCCGGGAATATTGCCATCTGCCATTGTCCTCTTCCAGCCAGTGACTAGTCCTTACCTCACTCGGTCTCTCTGTTTTAGCTGCAAGCTCTCTTCGTGTTATTTTTATTTTTTTTTTGCTAAATTATTAGTAACTTTTTAAAAAGCAGAACCATTTCACAATAACCGATTTATACGTAAAGATGTTAATAAACATGAAACATTCGTCTGCCCATATATATATATATATCGCGCTTATGGAACAGCTAAGAGGATAAATCACCGGAAGAATTTGTCGGTTTTATGCTCCGTGTACCGCAACATACCTGCCACAGACCACCCAGCTGTTGAATGGGTACCTGACCCCTTTGGCGACAACAAGACTCACCCCGAGCAAAGTGTCTTCCCAGTGTTTGAGTATTTGACCCCTTAGACCTCATCGAGGTTGGCCGCGAGACCGTTACATAAACTTTTTTCATTAGTAGGCTTTATATATATATATAATTCATATATATATATACTGTATATGATTAGTGTTTTTCAAACAACCCGATTACGACATTCGCTTGCTTATGATCGGATTAAGTTCATTTTAAAATTATTATTTCCAAACTATGGGTCCATAATTATGACTAATTTTAAAGTTATAAGCCTACGGACATGACATCGGTATTCTCACCTGTAACTAGGAAAATAGAAAAAAATATACTCTCTTATACTGTAGAGTTCTCTTAGGTATAAGTAGTGTGTGTATCAGTGAGGCTCAGTCCAGCAAATCTCTGCACTTCTTCGAGAAGAAACTTAGGTGAGGTTGTTGTGTTCATAAAACGAGTTTTGCTCAGAAAATAAAACGCCTAATTTTGGAATACAGCCCTGCATATTTACACTTTATATAAAAGCTTTCACTAAAGTTAAAAGAATGAATACAAGTTCCCAATCGAGTTAATAGACTGGTAAGCAAATCTTCTCCCTTTAATGGGAGACAACCACGGTACTTGCAGTCTGCGTTGTGTTTTTGATTCTTTGTTACTAAGTCGGCGAATCGGAGTTAATTTTTTCTGGTGTATTATTGTTAATAAAATATAAAACAAATTAAAATTCATATAAGCGTTTGTCTCACATATACTGCTGTGTTTTGTGATTTGATAGATGGTTAATAGGAAGAATTGCGTTTTTATTTTATGGTTACAATTGGCTGCTAATTATGACTTTTTCTACTTCAAAATATATTATGATAATATATCGATGTAAAATCTTACTGTTTATCATTTAGCTGGATGCAACATTACTGATGCACTATTAATTGATTTCACACTTTTTCCGTATCTTTTTTCCTGTTCATCTAGCAGCAACACAAAAGTATCCATACTGTGTTTCATATCAATAAAGCTTAAAAAATATAGTTGCCTCATCTGTGCTTAAGCTTTCGAGAAAGTAGTTTGCCTTGCTGTGTTCACTCATGATTTCACTGGTGCTAATGTCACAGAATGTTGCAATGTCTGATATGGTGCTACACAAAGACTAGACAATGAGCGGATTAGGTATTAGGCAGCCATAGGGTCACGTTTGTTAAATAAGACAGGAAACTGCAATGAATTGTAATCGAGATATGAAAAACAGATAAAAAATAGGAGACTCACCTAAGCAGCTGTCAGTTTTATTGTACAGTTAATTACCTGCTGTTTGCGTTATTGAATTGTTGACCAGTTGGTATCGAACAACGAAAAAAAAAACTTGTCATCATTGTCAGGTCCTTGCTAGTGCCGGATGCATATTTTTCTTATGCGTGCATTTTATTGTTTGCTGCTAGAACGACAAGAAATGTAGCATAATGGCTAAAACGATTGGCACTTTGCACCGGACTGAAGAAAGAATACGAAGATTTTTTAATCAAAATCGAAACATTTGTACGCATGGTACGGGGTAGGTTTGGTTGTGATGACTTTTATCTTTCCTCTCATATTGGTCAGTCGACACTCAACCTAAATGTTCTACTAGCATGTTTTTCGAGAATCTTGAAATTAGAAGAAGAAGAATAAGGAATAAAAAAAGCAAGAACAAGGAAACAAAGAAAAAAAAGTAGAAAAAAGAAGAAACAAACCAAAAGAAATTTACCGACGAGAGCACTTCTTTGTTCACTTAGCTACTAATTAAAGTAAAATCTTTATCTGAAGAATAGACACGTTAAACCAACATAAGTCTTCTGCTCGTGACAAAGTCATCAGTCACGTGACACCTTCTTCCTGTTCTCGCGACAACCTGCGGTGAGTACCAGTGCAAATGGTTGCTTAGGAAACGGGTGAGAGCGAGAAAAGTTAACATTTTAAGGATCGATTCAATCAAATGAAAAGCAACAACGAAACACGTCTGCACCTTTAATCTAATGTCTTCTCTCCGTCTGTCCTTCTCTTCTCGAACTTTTCAGTCACACTCACCTCTCTCTCTTACTTGTCTTTCTTGCCCCTCACAAACACAGCGAAAACGATTCGGATCTGGACAGGTGAGACAGTTGTTTTTTTTCTAAGAGGCTCACAACACGCTGAGCTGCTTCTGATCCCATTCTGCAAAACGACAGTCAACTGCCGGGTATTTATCCACAAACTCGTGATTCTTCCACTCAGTCAATCGGGATACCTCCATCTCTCCTCTTTGTTACCCACCATCATCTCCTTTCAATCAGACAACTCCTCATTCACTAAATGTACCACCTCCCGTTGACAAAGAGTAATAAAAGCCGAGTCTACCATTTTCGTTGTCACTATTAATAACAAGAAAAAAATTAAAGCCAACGATTGTCTGAAAACAACGTGCCTATATTTTCGTCAAATTAAATTTAACAGGAAAAAAAAACATAAAAAAGTAAATTCACATTGTTCATTCATTATTCTGTGGGTAAAAATATATTTGCTAAGAGCTTTTAAACTGCACCCAGAAAGTTAATAAAATTTATTTTAGTTGTTTTTTTCTGTTGGAATCGAAGTTGTAAGAAAGGATTCTTTTACTGTAATACGAGAATTAAGAAATAATGAAAAAGCGAAGAACATTTGCAAAATATAAAATTAATTATTGGCTACCTAGGTTTAGTTAAATAATGCTGTTTTGAAACTACTGTACACAAAATAGTTGTTGCTCTTGACTTGACATACAGAAATTAAAATTTAATTCTTTTCCCAAACAAAACATCTCTAAAATATTTTCGGAGGTTTTTTATAAGGCAGAAAGTTTAAAAACTAAGTGGTGCAGTTAGATGGCCGTCTGTTTCGGTTCTCGATCCCAGATCTTTCAGGAAGGTTCTCAGTAGTGACAGAAGGAATTGTTTGATTTCTACACTTTAGTTTTGAACAGACAAGAGGTAACAGCGTAATGCGCAGGGCAATTACACCGATCATTAGCCTACTTTTCTTTCACTTTTTATCCAGCTTATCTGATGAAACTTTGAACATCACGACTAGTTCAGTCTGGTCAGGGGAGGCAGACATGACTGCACACAGGGCCACACAGCCCCGGAGCCAACATTCCTTAGGTTCTACTCGTGGTAATCACACGTACAGTACGAGTCAACACCCACCGGCGGTTAGAAACCATGGTGACACGGTGACACGGATGTTTGCTGCTGTAAGTAACAACTCTGTTACCGAGATGTTAGGTACGGTAACAGTACACAACACGTCTCACAACACACGGACAGTTGATGGATGGTCTTATTTTAATTTAGAATTCAGAAACTGTACTAACCGCCGTGTGAGGTATCACGTGACCGATAGTAAGGCTACCGTTGACTGGTCATTTGTTCTAACGGGATTTCATAATATTTTTTCACCTTACATTTGGTTTTGTGACCTGGAGCTGAGCGTTCCACGAGGGATGGTGGCTGTGGTGCAGGGTAGAATAACTAGCTATTGTGACTTTGAAACCATGACCCTGCTGGACGACGCCAATGTGACTCTATTCACTGGTTGTCCAAGTAACTTACAATTGCCATTTGCTACCTATTCCCATCTAGTGACCTTTCATTTGACGGTCAATAAGACACAAGTTAGGAAGAAACATGGTTTCATCATGAACATCACTACACTTCCAGAATCCAGTCGCCCACAGCTTGAAATGACCTTTAATTCTCCAACATCAGGTATGTTACTTTACAATTCATTTTATTATCCATACAGTCGTAAACAAAATTGCACAAAACTCTATGTAGAAAATTAACTAATTGAAGCAACCGTAGTTTATATGGCATTAGTTATTGTTTATCCTACACTTCTAATTTCAGTAGAACAGGAAAGATAATGATAATAACTATAGTAATAGTATTATTCTCAAATTAAAAGCGTTACATAACGGGCGTATAACAACAATAATAATAATTGATTGTCAGTACTTTACACTATCACTGCATTTAAATTTCTCATAATAAACCTACGCATCGTTGTATACGTGCCAAGGATTCCGAAACCGTGCCTTTGAGGCCTGTGAATCCTGTTGGCAAAACTGATCTACTTGCCTAGTTTGAGCAAGACATTGGCAATATTTAATCACTGACACCCCGTCACGTGACGGTGGTAATCTAAAATGAATAGAGTCACCCGGGCAGATTTTCTCTATTTTACTTTCTTTGCCCATCACGGGCGGGTGCCATCGACGTTGACCACAGGATTGTCTTCACATTTTCTGTGTCTGAGTTGGGGAATGCCCAGTAATCGTTGTGTTTATTTACCTTCCCCCAGTCAACACCATAAACAAGATTAAAAGCTAAGTATTTAACAGTGCGCTGTGTTAGTCATTTCAATCTGACTCAACAAGAGGTTGGTACACAAATAAAAAAGAAATTTATACATATAAACGACATGTTTTCAGTATTAATTCAGTTTTCTAAATATTCTAGAAGGAGTCTAAATAGCTATCACAGTATTTCATTATCATACATCAGCATAATTCCTCGTCGCTATACAATATTTTACTTTTATTATCTTATAACTTTATCTTTATTATCTTTATAACTTTCAACACGCGAATTAATCTGTGTTTGTGTGTGCGTGTGTAGGTGAATATGCTTTTGTCTTTGTGGTTGTGTCTTTTGTCTTTATTAGAACACACTCGCCGAAATATTATTTATTTTAATCAAAGATTTATGTGCAAAATGCATCAGTGATGGTAATTGATAACTCGTTTATCGGACTGGCGGCGTTTTGTAAAAGACATATACAACGGCATAAGCTTCATATGTAAAAGAATGAAGTGAGAGATTTTGATTATATAGGAAATAAAGTTTACCACATTTAACTCATTTCTATGTCCTCTGCTTTTTAAAATTTCTGGTTAATCCATGAAAGTCACAGCAGATTTTGACATGTAGATCACGTGGTGTAGTTTTTTGACATTCTGAACTAGTGTGGACCTTTTACACACTTTCCTTTCGGGAAATAGTTTTAGAAGCTGTTGATATTTTTCTGTTACTTCTTTCATCCATGTGTCTTTTTGTACCCGGTAATTTCGTGTGCTTGTGTGTGTGTGTGTGTGTGCTTGTGTCTGTGTATGTGTGTATGTTTGTGTGTTTTTTACTTATGTGAGAGCGTGCGTAGGTCCGTACATTTGTCCTGACTGCGATAGCGATAAGACCAATAATGATATCAAAACATATTAGGGTTTATTCCGACAGGCTAATGCCTAGTAAAATATAATGTATTTCCGATTTTAGTGATATTGAAGGGATATTAATTTAAATGTGCGCGTTTCTTTTAGATGGATAAAATGTAAAAATGTCGTGTGTATACCTTTTGTAAAGACTTCTACCCTTTTTTGTAAAACACTTTTTTATTTTACGCTTTTCTAAAATTCAACGTTTCTATAAACTTTTCAAATATTTTACAGGGAAAATAGAAATAAGCAGCTGGAGAATTAATCAACGCAATCGGCCCTTTATAAAAACATCTCTACTTCTACAGGCTCCAGATGATCACATTGTTGTAGTTCGATTTATCCTTCATCATTATATTTGCTGGCAAGATGATAAAACTGGTGATCACATGACTTTCCGTACAGAAAACAACACCGTAACTAACGAGTTATGCCAATCACCAAGAAATGTGTGCAGTGCATTAGCTTTTTATTCCGGGTGGGTACTTATAGAATATTTGAGTTATTATAAGAATTTGGATAGAGACTTTACACTAACATTTGATTTTCATCACATCTCACAACCACCTGCTGAGCTGTCAGGAGACAGGTGGAACTGCTCGGTTAGCGACTGGCCGGAAATGTGGCAAGGTGTTCCCTGTGTCTTCATGTTTGACTGTCACGACAGGGAAGCAGAAGGTGGATGCTGGCAAGGTGATGGCTCATTTAAGCAAGGAATATTTCAGGTTGACGGTAGATGTATTGGTATTTCGCTAGCAGATAGGATACATTCGTCCTGGTACAATGAGAGCGAATAGTGTCAACAACGAGGAGGGCAACTGGTCAGTCTGAGTACAACAAAGATAAGAGACCGTCTAAAGGCATTGCTGCGAAGCTTTAACCTCAAGATCATTAACGCCATTGGTCTGATGACAGTATCACACGTGAAATCACCAATGTAAGTACACTTGTATTGTCCACACTACACGTTTTGAGATAATTTGTCGTTTCATTTCGTCTTCAGTATTCATAGCTAAAGACATAAATAATTTGAATGAAATTGCAAACCTGTTAAACAAATGATATCTCTGTTATTTTATATTACCAGGTATAAACACAACCTACAGTGGCTTGATGAGATTATCGCACATACCAAGAATACATATTATAACACAGGTAAAAAATACTGTTTTCGTTTGGAAGCATCTTCTTATCCAAATGGACACTTTTCGTTTTTCCTCGTAAAAAACTATTGTGATTTTGCATTAGTCAATAGCAATCGATTATGCCAGCTTCCACACGCTTCTAGACAACATCCTCATGTGCAACTTCCAGTGATTTCCTCAAATCAACCTGTCTACAGACTATCAAAGGTAAGTAATGATCTACAGCTTTATACAAGTCCACGTGAGCCACATGGTTGATAACACTAATACTTTTTATCTTAGCTGGTGGGCAAGTCCCTGTATGTAGTTATTTCGAGATTTATATTGATATATTCATATACCGTCCATAGAAAGAAAATCGAAGCAGTGCCTATCAATCAAACAGTAAACCTGATTAGTCACCCAAGTAAGGTCAAGCTAAAAGTTATCCAGAATAGAATCACGAAATCGGCGAAGTAGCTGGACCTCAATACTTTTCTACAGGCAGGTGGTAAAGCTCTCCGTCACTGCGGTGGCTGTGAGCTAGGGATGACCTTTGTAGCCAGTATTAACATCCACTCGTAGACAATAAAGTCCCTTCTCACCTTCCTGTCCTTCCTGGATCTCTATGATACTGTGTTTTATATCGTTAAGCAACAGGGGCTGGCAATCGGTTATGTCGTCCAACATGACACTTTACTAAAGAAGGTTTTCCAAGGGTACGTTGAAGACCGACGACGCAGTGGAAAAAAAAAGAAAAGAAAAGCTGGGTGTATTATGTGAAGGAGTGCACAGGTTTCTCGCGAAGGAACATGACTGGTCCTCTGGCGTACGTTGGGCTCTGCTGTGTTCCGTCGTGTCTCCCTATGACTGGTACTTCTGGAACCAGCCAATAAACGAGACGAAGATCCACACTACATAATAGTTTAATATTTTAAAGTTAAATAAAATAAAGTTGAACTATGTGTTGCTGTATTGCTAGGTATTGAGCAGGTAAGTGTTGTGTCTACCAGTAAGTACCAACGGTCTATATAGCGGACAGTTGCTGTGTCTACAATTCACACATCCCACAATTCAACAGGCTGCGTACATACGGTGTCCGGCCAATCACTTCACTCACGTCTTCCTGGCTTGTGATGACGTCTCTTCCTGTTGGTCCAATAAGTCTGGCGCCACGCCTTCCTGTTCCGCACCACTGACGCCACTTCCGCCGTCTTTTAGGTGTGGCGGGGAGGATAGTGTCCCTTACACACTCGTGTGTGACCATCGGCCTGACTGTAAAGACGGAAGTGACGAAGATTTCTGCAGGTTTGCGCCATGTAACAGTCCCTTAGCTTTACTTTGCAGCGGAAACAAGGTTTGTGTTTGTTTTGAACTTCAGTTTGTTTCCTAAACCCAAAAGTGAAATAAAAAATAAACTTCAGCTATAGATATAAACGCTTCAAATCTTTACCTTTTAAAAATTTCGGTTTTAAAAATTTTATTTACTTTCCCTCATATAAGTACAGGTCTGGATTGACTACAGCAGTACATTTCTCCAACCTAAGAAAAATAAACTGACCCTATCCTGTAAACTAGAAGTAACTATTTGACTCATTATACGACACTTGTGATTTCTCCTCTTCTTCTGACAATTTTTGCAACTAGCAATCCAAATCAGACGATTTTTACCTGCATAGTAGAAGCATTTCAAAGACGACAAAAATCCGTTAGTATATCTTGGTATAATACAACTTTTTCTTTCCATAGAAGAAAGTGCGCTTTCCTACCAGCTGGCGAAACAAAAAGAGAAATTTCAACCGGTTTAAAATTTTTTTTTCTATGAACCTTCAACGTTGACAATTCTCGGTAATAATCCGTTTTGAAGAGCATTTTCATGGAAGTTTTCTTTGGCTTTCATAGATACCTATATGTTTGTCATTTGCTTAAAAAGTTTACTTTCTAACTTTAAGTTTTATCACTAGAGCACTTTTCTATGTTCAAACTGCACGTTCGAAGGAAAAAGTTTGTCATTTTAATTGTTATTGTCAAATCTTCATATCAATAAAACAAGTCCTTCAAATTAACACCTTTTGCTAGAAAACTGTTATGACATTTTTTCACTGATCTAATTGCTCAACAGTGGAAAATATTGTTTTTGATTAACACATAATAAACATTAGTTAAGTGTTATGTCAGTTCTTTTGTAAATACTTTAGCTTCTATTCTTACTATCATCATTTATATAGAAGGGTGAAATGAATAAAATGATTTGTGTTTGCAGTGTGTTGATCACACGATGGTCTGTAATAATCAAGCGGACTGTGATGACGATGCAGACGAATACCTGTGTGACACAGGTTTATGGCGAACAATTTACATGGAGGACATCATTTACACATCTGCTAGACTTGTTTATCAAAAGGGACGGCTGATGTTGACTGATTACAACATGTCTGACATGTCGACGTTTTCTTGTCCGGTTGCTCACTTCATGTGCGCCAGTCTTTACCAGGTTTGTCTTCCTGTCTTCCTTCGTTGTAACGGGCTGTACGACTGTCCAGATCGCGAAGACGAGGCGGAATGCGACAGGTACACGTGTCCCCACTTTTACCGCTGCCGTCAGTCTCAGGTGTGTGTTGACGAGAGTCACGTGTGTGACGGGGTGTACCATTGTCCTCAACGCGATGACGAACTACTGTGTAACGACACCTGTCCACACAGTTGTGTCTGCTACGGTCTGGCCTTCATTTGCTCGGATACTTTCCGTGCCGCTGACTATTCTAACCTTCGATATCTGGATGGCAGCGGCACCTTGATGACCCTCGCTGACCTGTGGAACAATACTTTTCTCGTTCATCTCAGTCTGGTCCGTTGCAATCTGACTAAACTGCATGAAGTGGTTTTGCCTAATCTCCGCACTCTGGATCTGAGCTACAATGAGTTAACTGAAATAAGTGGCCGGTTCTTTGCTGGTCTCAACAATATAGTGTTTCTAAAGATAAGCAACAATCCTTTTACAAACTTCTACCTCCACAATTTCACTTACACAAGTCCTCTGAAAGTTTTTGACATGTCCCATGTCCGAATTATAGAAATTGACCTTTCAATAATGAGCTTTTTTCCAACTTTAGTGACTCTTAATCTCTCAGATAGTCAAATAAAATATGTGACAGGACAAGGATTTTCTACTATGATGAACTTGCAGGTGCTCGATCTGCGTCAATGCCCTCTCACACATTTCCCAAAAGAAATATTTCAGGCTCTAGAGCGACTGGAGAGTGTTTTTGCTGACAACTACAAGCTGTGCTGTCCGGCGACACTACCCAAGGGCTTCAACGTGCTCAACTGTCACGCTCCTTCGGACGAAGTGTCTTCCTGTGACGATCTGCTGCGCTCCAACGTGTACCGCGTCGCCCTCGCTACCTTCGCCTCGTTATCGTTACTGGGAAATGTCTGCACGTTGCTTTACCGCTTTATCTTCCACAAAACAACAGGCAACGTGGGCTATGACGTCTTCGTGTCCAACTTGTGCGTGGCGGACTTTCTGATGGGTGTGTATCTGTTGATCATCGGAATAGCTGACCACAGGTACCGAGGGGCTTACGTGTGGGAGGACGTGAGCTGGAGGAACAGCCACTTGTGCAAGGTCACAGGTTTTGTGTGTTTATTGTCCATGGAGGTGTCTGTTCTGATGATCTTCTTGATAACTGTTGACCGCTTTTTGGTTCTTCACTTTCCTTTTAGCTCCTTCCATTTTAGAAAAGGTTCAGCACAGCTGACATGCGGGGTAGTGTGGGTGGCAAGTCTTGTCCTAGCGGTAACCCCTTGTCTTCCTATGACGTCACACTGGAAGTTTTACAGCCAGACTAGCATTTGTATTCCCCTTCCTACATCGAGGGTAGATTTTCCTGGCCGGAAATATTCCTTTATTTTAATAGTGGTCTTTAACTTCATATGCTTTCTTTTTATTTTTGTGGGTCAGGTGCTAATTTACTGGTCTATTCGCTCAAGCTCCATGTCTGTGTCCAACACATCCAAAGCTGTTAACGACATCACCATAGCTCGCCGTCTAGTCACCGTAGTGATGTCGGACTTTCTTTGCTGGTTTCCTGTGGGTTTGACGGGAATTCTGGCGTCGTACGATGTTGCCGTGGCAGGAGAGGTCAACGTGGCGATGGCTATTTTTATTTTACCCGTCAACTCTGCTCTCAACCCTTTTCTGTATACACTTAACATTTATTTAGAGCGCCGACGCCGTGTACGAGAAGAAGAAAGACAAAAACGCGTTATGTGCCAAATTAAAGTTGCAAAAATTGTGTAAGTAATAAATGAGAGAACGGCCCTCTTGACCTTATATCTTTATTTCATAGTGCTATCAATCAAAAAACTTGAGAAAAGTGGTCTTCAAAAGATTACATTTTTTTTCCGATAACATTTAATACTTTAGATTAAAATTGCAAAATGAATATTTGATTTAGTTTATTAGAGGAAATACTTAATTTTTTAAACCTAGAACGGATAAATGTGTCTTCGTTAGCATGTACGTGAGAGTGTGCCATTGCGTGCACTAATTCCTGATTGCATTCGTAAACAAGTCACTTGTTCCCCCTGCATGAAATAAATTTTGTCTAGCGAAGACTAGAGACCGAGCTTCTAATGTTACTAGCAACTATTTCTAAAAAGTTAACTTCTGAGTTGTATGTTAACTGTACGGGTACTATTAGTAATGTTTATATGCTGTTATTAGGTTAGTTTCATATACAGAATGATATGTAATGTTATGTAATGGTAATCACTTCTTTGCACACGGCACACAACGAAAGATTCTAAACCAATCAGACACAGCTCGCCTATTCACTGAGTTCATAAAAGTCACTGGCAATATCTACTTGATGCCTTTTGAAAATCTACTTGATGGCTATTGCTTTTTGCAAAAGACCTGGTTTGTATTTGTAATACCTCAGTTAAAGAGTCTTATCAAAGCTGCAAATTATCTGATGAAAACCACTTTGCAGAAATCGAATAAATTCATAAAAAGCTTAAAAACAATTTCATATTATTTTGGCCTACAGTATTTTTGCCATATATTTTTTTCTTAGCTTTTCTTAATTTCCATTGTGCTTTCTATTATGTAGCCAATGCATTTTTGACTACTAATAGTAGAACATAGGATGCTTGCAAGAATCAAAATTGCGGTCTTTCGTCTTATTTGCAAGTGATAGCTATGTCAATGAGTAAGTTCTTTCATTGATATACTGCTGAATAAAAATTTCTTTTTAAGCATCACGGATCACGGAAGCATCTTTTATCAACAGTAAATGTATGTTAATAATAACCCTCAACAAAATCATCAATGCAACAATGTAGCTTTAAATATTTAAAAATATTATTAGTCACTCATAAACTTTTAATCAGATCTGCCAGAAAGTGTGTATTTCTGAAAGAAAATTCAAGGCTTTGGGCAATGTTTATAGATTCTGGTGAAGTTAAAATACATGCATGAGGGAAACACTACTGTGCTAAAATGTTCCACAAAGTTACAAAGTTTGTTTGATTTTCATTATGTAAAATTTGATAATAAGTGAAGCTATAAAGATGTGGTCTTCACCAAACAGTAAGCGATTTTAGAGTAAAATAAATATTTTACCAGACGCAGGGTAACCGTAGATTATCTTATCTTTAGTAAACCGGATACAACAAAAATGAGAACGATGTGTATATGAAAGTCATTTTGTCCAAAATATTTAGAACAGAAGTTTTCCTAAAGTTTGTCTGATAGTCCAGTCTACATTATTTTTTTAAATACTTCAAACGATTTTAATATACGTATTTGTGGATAAATTTAATTTATTGGTGTGCATGGCTCATAATGACGAGTCTAAACATTTACCAATTTATTGTTTATGGTAGCTGCGAGAAACTCAATTTTACTTTGATTAGTACTTTATTAACCACAAATTACAACAAAATAGTAAACATTATTTAAATTTTAATATCGATTCTAATAAATTATATGTTTATTTAGCGCTATATGTTTGGATATAATGTATAAATAATGTTTTGAGAAATGTTTTCACCTACTTTCCCGATCTTCAGCCCAAAGTCACACGGAGCGAATGAGTTAAAATGTATTTATGACTATCTGTTTGTATGCAGTCAGGTGTGGTTGTTTATTTATCTCGTTCATGGATTAAAAAATGCTATTGATTCATATATTTCGAGTACAATCCCAAAATGAAAAAGTTATTAACATCCCATAACTTCATATAGTAATTGCATATATATATATATAAACACAGCTACAGATATTTAGCTACTAAATCAGGAAACGCAGTAGGACAAAATTTGTAATAAATAGTTTTTCTGTTTTACTTTCAACTCTTTTACATCTTGAAACATTTGTGCTCACTCACAATCCTAAAAGCTCTTCTCAAATTAGGCAGCACTAACCATTCTACAAGTTCATCCTCTCTGCTGACCACTTAGATGACGATGCTCATTGGTGAGTTCTATTTTCATGTAGATGGACGGTCGGTCGTTTGTTGTTTATTTAAGTTTATTCAAGGTGGTAATTGCTATAAGGGACTTGCTCCAAATCTCTAAGGTGGTACAGGAGAATCTATGACCGCTTAGCTCTTTGGAGGGGTGGGGGTTATTAGGGCTAAGGTCACACGAGACGAAAAGACAGATGTGTCGCGGGTAGAAGAGCGACACACGAAGTTGAACATTTCTTTACTTCCTGTACGTACTACTTGCTTTTGGCAAGTAAACAACAAAGGAGCCCCCTAGCCTTTTCAAATAGTTGGGGAGTGAGGTGTTAGAGACCTTATTGTTCTCGAAGCCAGTTAAGTGCCTTACCTTCCCCAACACTCAATGTAGTCAGGTACCCATTCATGTCAGGTGAGTCATTTCAAGGAAGGTTGTTGCGCCGATCGGGAAGCGAACCAGCGCCTTTAGATCGTTCGCCAGTGTTCTAACTACTCGGCGATCTGCTTTCTCCTTTCTTTAGCAAATAGGGTGGCGTCAATGAGCATGTTCCACTTTGTGTTCATAAACGAATAGCTAAGCAAAGAAAGTGTTTGGTATCTGTACAAATTGATCTACTATGGGCATAAAAAACTATTTGAAAGTAGGTAATGTTTGTAGTTGTTGTTTCGCAATATTTATTACAGATTCTGGCGTGTAAATATTACATGGATTTATCTTCCATACATCGAAAATAGTAAGTACATGTACATTTTTAAGAAAAAAATATGTTGTGCACTTTTGGTTTGTATATATTATAATTTTTTTTTTTTTTTTTTTTTTTTGCTGCCTTTGGCCTAATTCCCGATTTGAGTTTTCCGTCCCATGCGGTAAATCTTTCATTTGAGTGTAGTACAAGAAACTAGACTCTATATTTCTTGAAACCACATAACGTACATAGTGTATTACAGATAGCTGTCTATAGTGTAAGTTAATAGATATAAATATTCAAAGAGCAAACCTCGGTTCCTGACCGCCTCTGACATTGTCCCTGAGGTCGGTGTGAGGGAGGCAGTCGTGACCACTGTTCTACCCGGTGATGACAGTCGTAGATAAGCTGGTTACTACCTGTCTATGAGGGTGTCAGAGAAAGTTTGGTGACACACCATAGCCCCACCACTCGGCTACAGTTAGAATAGAACCAAGCTCCAGTTCTCTTTTTTTCTTAGGTGTACTAAGTTCTTCGTAATTATCCTCTAATCATATGATTCATTTTAAGAGTATATATTTTAAGAGTATTTTGGAGAATGCAAAACAAAAAAAGAAAATTTTTTTTTCTTTGAGGAGAAAGTTATTTAGTGTTTTTTTTTTATTACAGTACAGAAGATATTTTAAAGTGCGGAAAATGTATACATAAAGGAAAATATATTTAAAAGGAAGGTTCTGACAGTATAATAAAGGACATTGACACAAACTTTGCTCCGTAACTATAGGAAGTTCTAAAACTCTTCCGGAAATTTCCAATTCTTTCTTTTTTTCTTTGTTTTAAAAATCAAATAAAGTGGTTTAGCGAGATGGCGACTAAAAATGCAATATTGTAGTCGGCTGTCTAAATTATGGAATTAAACATTTACCTACGTAAAAGCGGTTAAACAGAAAGAATCGCACTAGAAAAGTCGGTGGGATTTTTCTCAAAATTCCTTTTAAAATATCCGGTCCTACTGCTGTCTTTTCAAATCATACATGTGTATCCTCATATTTAATCTGCACGAATAAGTACTTCATCATGGCCATGAAACTATAAAGGTAAGGGCCATCCCCTTTTCAGGTCTTTGGGGGAGTGAGGTGTTGGAGTTACTTTTCTCCGTGCCAGCTTTACGTGAAGGCGGTGCCCATCTTCTCTCCCTCACTACCTTTCCTTCCCCATCCCTCTGTGGACTGAGGTATCCATTCCCGCCAGCGATGTCGACTGACGAAAGTTTGCTGCACTTAATCGGCGTTTTTATTGCGGACACCAGCGCTCTAACCACTGGGATATTCGCCTCCCATGAAGTCATAGCAAGAAGAGGACTCTTGTATAAATCTTTACTTATCTCCTTTATTTGGGACTAGTGATGGCAGATGGGCAAGCCAAACTAGCGATGATTCATTCGAGTGAAGAATTGGAAGGTCAAAATTACAAAGAGGACAAAGAAAGAACGATGGTCACTACATCAGTCATTAAAAAGATAAGAAAAAAACAACTCGTCGTCATTTGAATACTTCTCGGAAGAAAGCAAACTAACCACGTCAATATCAGTAAGAATTTCTAACAAATGTCGAACATGTTTTGTCACATTTTCTACAAGTTGAGCTGCTCTGCTGAAACCGCACCAAGAAGACGACTCAAGTAGTGTCTTCTCTTATCGCCACTGCTTGGTAACTAGATGAACATGCAATGTTGTTACTAGCGATGATTGTAAATAACGCTTGGGGTGAAGGTCAGAATGTAAGCAATTAGAGAGAAAGAACGATACTACGGGGACCAAAACTCCATCACCAAGTATAAAAAAAAATTGCCACGTGAACATTCTAGGTTGACTCGCAAAAACAATGCAGATTGTCGAAACTTACTATCGCTTTCTTGTTACATGTAGCAGTCATTTTTTTCATATAATGATTATATTATTTATCGTGTCCCCAGTCCGCTATTATTTTACATCCTGATAATTGTCGTTAGAACCATGGAACATTATTTTTTTTCCCACGCCACCTCCAACACCAGTCTAGTACCACCAAAAATACCTCTTAATAATATCTTTCCAGTTTAGTTTTACTAAAATTAAATTTTTGACATTTGGAGGGGGAACTTGTTTCAATGACTGAATTTATTTCGCATCTATGAATTATAAGACAGTCTTTATACAGGCTTAAATTTTTTGTTATCCACAAGAAACATAAACATAACCGAGACTTTTATGTATTAATGGGCATGGTGTCAGCAAAGTGCTGGCTGCAGGAAATGTTTCTGACGATGTTAAAATGTGTTTATAGACTTCCTCACACGACTAATTAAATGTTGTATGAACGAGTCAGATATCAGATATCTAAATATCGTATTGTTAAAAGCTATACACAGACTGAGAGATATGTAAATATACTATCAATGATTCAGGGTAGCCTCTATCGCTGTAGAGATTAGTGTGTCCCTTCGTTGATATGTTTTAATTGTCAAGATGTCTTTTCAGACAACTTGCAAACAACGATAAGTAAAAAAATGAACATAATTGACGCGCTTCAGAAACGAAATAAAAATAATATGGAGTGAGTAGAAATGGTAAAATGTGAAAGGATGTTATTTTATATAACACGCTAAATACATGATTGTAGAGGCTTGTATGTATTCCCCTCTTGGAACTAAGTACGCGTTCTCTTAATAAAGAATTCGACATTTTTCTGGTTTCCTGTGTATGAGATAGAGAGTGATGTCCCCTTTCCATGACGTGTCTAGTGGACTACTCATTATTGTGTGTTGTTTCTTGATTTGTGCTTTTTTCTCACTCGTTAATCTCCTTTTTTTCTTTAATACATACGTTTGACCACTTCATCCACAAACGATCTCCAAAGTCAATTCCGGCCAAAATAAAGGTTTACAGAGCTAAGTCTTTACACTCGACTGTAAATTTTTAATCCTCCTCCTCCTCCTCCTCCTCCTCATCATTATCATCAATCTTCTTTTTCTTTAGACAAGTGCGCAGACGTTGAGACAAATAGACAGTCCAAGACTCATAGGAAACCTCTTACCAGCACAGCATATGTTGTCAGCTAACCAATGGGAGAGGGAAGGTAAAAAAAAAAGTCAAAACAAAAGCTAACCTTTACAATGGCTACAAAAGTCTCGGATTGTACACAAAATCTTTGTATTCTTGAGTCGATTATATTAAGGCCCCTGCCATCTGAGTGACACAGAGATGGAAAGCCGGAAAAATAAGAGCAGTATGAGCTTAGTAATAGCCCAGTAGCTAACCATAGCTGAGAGTTTGTTTTGTTTTTGTTTTGTTTGTTTTTTTTTGCCTTGTTCTTTGAAAACACGTCTGACAACAATGCAATAACAAAGCTGCCATGGGATTCGTTGAACCATAGATTGGCAGCTGCTAACGCGAGTCTTGTATTTTTTTTTTTATTTGCTGCACTTCTCGAAAGCTATTTCTTTATTTTGTGTTTAATTTAACATACCTATCCCCTTCGCTGTCTGAATAACGCTTATTGTATACTCTCCGTCTAGCACCATATCAGATATTCGAGAATTCGTAGCCGTGGTGTTCACCCGGGATGAACTCTGACCAGCTTTTGACCACTCTCTCACTACAGACACGGCTCTTGATAAACATGTCACAGCTGTCTGTCAGTCTGCCTATTATGCTTAATCACAGCTGTCTGTAAGTCTGTCTTCCTTCGCAACATCACGATACTCTCAGTCCTTGTTACATACTTGCTTCTTCTTTTTCTGTATTTGTACAAGTATTTGTCTCGGAGCCAATCTCAATGGGGTCTAAAAGGTCCAATACTCAACAACTGGGAAGACACTTAGCTCGGAGCAAGTCTTGTTGCCGCCAAAGGGGTCAGGTACCCATTCAACAGCTGGGTAGTCTGTGGCAGGTATGTTGCTGTACACCCAGAACAAAACCGACAAATGTGTGCATCTTCGGTCGGTGGTTTAACTGCTTGGCACGCGCACACACACACAAACTCACACGCGCGCGATATATGCAGAGAAGTGTTTCATGCTCATGAAAATCTTTACACATAAAAATAGTATTATCAACATTCTGAGCTTTTACAATGATGCTAAAATTTTATTTAAAAAAACACTAACAGAATGTACAGATAAAACAGAAAGAGCGAGTGAGGTAAGAGCTAGTCAATGGCTGGGAGAGGACAGAAGTAGATGTCATTATTCCCGGGGATCGCTTGAAGAACAAAAGTGAAAACAGCGGGACGCTCTTTACAAGGACGAATGAGGCCTGATCGAAACCTGAGAAGCCTTTGCTTCAAAAATAATCCTGCAGACAGCAGTCACGTGTGTGACAATACATGTTGTGTGCAAAGAGGAGGAGATGAGTCACCGCCTCCCACTATGGAAGCTCACGTGTGAGGGACAAGGATGCAGATTTTGGTTGATATAGATGTCTCTCCTGACAAACACGCATCATGCTTTCATAAACAATCAAAGCGATTGCAATATCCACACATATTGTTAAAGGGAAGAATGTGGAAGTAGCGACCGACTGAAGTTGGAACAGTTCCTCAAAGCAGTTAGCGATCGACAGACTGACTGTCATACAGTGAAAAGGATGATCTACCTCACTACAAACACACATGGACACATCAGCATCCAGGGGGGACAATACTAGAAGCTTTAGGAATTGTTCACCATGGATTACTTCCCTTTAACCGCTGTCAAAGTCAACCAGTCAGTTGTTTCGTCAGGTTTGAAAGTTCAGTTTCTCAAGAGCAATATTAAACTCGCTTGACTGGTACTCAATTCAACATGAATTTATGTTAAAGCAACCAAAACTGGAAAAAGCAGTCAGTAGTATTTAAATTCTGGTGTGTATTCTAATAAAATATATATTTGTTTGGCATCTTATGTTTGTATATATTGCGTAAATATTTTTTTGTGTACTGAGGACTAAAAACGGTAAAATGGGAGACGGTGCTATTACATGTAACACGATGAAATTTATGGGTGTAGAGACTTGTATGTATTTTCTGACAAAAAAAATGTTCTTGATCTGTGTTTTTTGCTCCATCCTTAATATCTCTCTTCTTCACATATTAACTCTAGATGAAAATTTATATCAATTCAAATAGCAAAATCAATGCAGTAGAAAATAATTAGATGATAATTAGGTGATGATTAGGTGTAACAAAAAGCGTTGATAAGTTTAAGCCAGTGATGCCCAACCTTTTTCGGCCTGCGGGCCATATCCATTTCGGACAGCCGTGTCGCGGGCCACTTCACCGCAAAAATACAAAAAAGAAAAAAAAAATAGAGCAGATACCATTTTTTATTAGAGACAAGTTGTACTTACCATTAATTATGTAGTAATTAGTAGGATATTTGAAGTTGTTTACCCGAAACCAACTTCTGAATGTCCGGCCTCATCGTAGAGACGCCAAGTCGGAGCACTGAATCGAAATGTTCGTCCATCGAAAAAAAGATTGAGAGACGTACCTACGTGGGGATAAATACTTCTTCTTCCCTTTTTTCTTTTTTTTTTTTTTTATTACTAACATGCCGATTTCCTGCACTGTGGGCATATGGCCCGCGGGCCGTAAGTTGGGCATCCCTGGTTTAAACATTGTTTTTCATGTCAACCTAGAATGCTTATAAATTTGCTCTCTTATTGGTCAGTTGACACTCAACCTATAATAATCTTGTATAGTTTTGGCCATGAATCTTGAACTTTCTTCGCAGAAGAAGAATTAAAATGACATCGACATTTGAAGGAAAGATGCGGTACAACAACAAAGGTCATTGCCGACACTGGCCTGTAGTGTGGAGGATACCGTCCGCTGAACAGCGACATTTTGACGTAACCTTATTTAGATGTCATCTTATTTTGTCGCCATCTTATTTTGATGTCAACTTACTTTGACGTCACATCGCCTTCTGTCATGTGTCAGGAGTCTTGAGGATAAGGCGCTATACAAGCGAACACTTATCCTCCTCCTCTTTCTCCTCCTCATCATCATCCTACTGTAAGGTAGCTCCGTGTTTCTGTTCTCGCGGCAACCTGCGGTGAGTACCCAACCAGTGAGTATGTATACTTTCAAACCGGTTGCTTAGCAAACAGGTGAGCGCGAGAAAAGCTGACATTTGAAGGATCGATTTAATAAAATTAAGAGCAACAGCGAAACACGCCTGCACCTTTAGTCTAATGTCTTCTCTCCTTCTGTCCTTCTCTTCCTCTGCCTCACTTCTCAGTCACACTCACCTCTCTCTTACTTGTCTTTCTCAACAACCTGACAAAGATGGAAAAACCTTTAGAGAACCATTTGGATCTGAACAAGGCGAGATAGCTTTTTTTTTTTCCAAATATGCACATAACACGCTGAGCTGCTTCTGATCGCATTCCTCGAGACGACAGTCAACTGCCGGGTATTTATCCACAAATTTCACGCGTGATTCTTCCACCCAGCCAATCAGGATACCTCCCCTCTTTATCTTTTCCTTATTTTTTTCTACTCACGCACACTTTCTCTAAATCAGCTCGTCATTCACTAAATGTTCAACCTCCCGTTGAAAAAAAATATTAAAAGTCGAGTTTTCAGCTTTTTTAGTTTTCAGCGAGAGAAAAGTCTACCTACCTTTCTCACCGTCCCTATCTATAACAGGAAAAACGTTAGCAGCCGACGATTGTCTGGAAACAATGTGCCTATATTTTCATCAAATTAAATTAAACAGGAAAAAAAACATAAAGACAACATGGAAGTTTATCTTGTTCATTCATTATTCTGTCTGAAAAAATATATTCACTATAAGTATTTTAAACTACTCCCAGTTCGTTAATAAAATTTATTTTAGTTGCTTTTTTTCCTTTCGAATGGAAGTTGCATGAAATGATTCTTTTACCGTAATACGAGAAATAAAAGCTTCTTTCCGATAACAAGAAAAGCGAAGAACACTTTAATGCAAAAGAAAAAATTATTGTGGTCTACCTAGGTTTAGTCACGCAATGCTGTTTTGACAATACTCTACACAAAATAGTTGTCACTCTAGTGAGTAAAGAAATTAAAATTGTAATTCTTTCCCTAAAACAATAAAATAATTTTAAAAATTTTTCGAAAAGATCTGTTATAAAGCAGAGAGTTTAAAGGCTAAATAATTTAATTATATAGTCGTCTGTTTCGGTATTGGATCCCGTCAGACCTTTCAGAGTCTGAGTAATGACTAAGAACGAACCGTTTCCTTTCTACGCTTTTATTTAATTTCAAAGAGACAAGAGGTAGCACCGGAATGGACAGGCTAATAATACCGATCATGAGTCTACATGTCTTTCACTTTTCATCCAGCTTCTCTGTTGAATCTTTTAACATCACGACTAATTTCGTCTGGTCAGGGGAGGCAGACATGACTGCACACAGGGCCACACAGCCCCGGAGCCAACATTCCTTAGGTTCTACTCGTGGTAATCACACGTACAGTACGAGTCCACACTCACCGGCGGTTAGTAACCATGGTGACACGGTCACACGGATGTTTGCTGCTGTAAGTAACAACTCTGTTACCGAGATGTTAGGTACGGTAACAGTACACAACACGTCTCACAACACACGCAGAAATGATGGATGGTCTTATTTTTATTTAGAATTCAGAAACTGTACTAACAATCGTGTGAGGTATCACGTGACCGATAGTAAGACTACCGTTGAGTGGTCTTAGATTCCACCGGTAATTTATGATATTTTGTCACCTGACGATTGCTTTTTTGAGCTGGAGATTAGCGTTCCACGAGGGATGGTGGCTGTCATGCAAAGTGTTAAAAGAACAGGTTATTTTACTAAACTCGAAAACCTTACACTGCTGGACGACGCCAATGTGACTTTATATACTGGGAGTATAAACGAATTACCATCCCCATTTGTTACTTATTCCCATCTAGTGATTTTTCAGTTGGCAATCGCTAAGGCTAATTTGATGAGAACATCTCTTCTCGGGATAGTCATGAACATCACAACACTTCCAGAGGCCAGTCGCCCACAGTTTCAAATCATCTTTAATTCTTCAACATCAGGTATGTTACTTTAGCAACCTTTGTATTCAAGACATCAACACAACGGTAGACAAAAGTTCACAGCCTTCACAGACACTGCACGTGCAGAGACACTACCTGTAGGGTCGGTCACTCTAGGACCTAGAATGTCGAGGTATTCGTATTTTTTATGTGTCTGATTTTTTTGTAAAATTTGAGTTTTTTCCTTTATATTTGCATAGCCATGAACTGGTATTAGTAATTTCTTTTTGTGTCAGCTGTTAATAGTCGCTGAAGACAAGTCATGTAGGACGCGGCGGCAATGTTTGGCATTTGGCTCATGCCAGGAAGTAAAAGTTCTGGCACTTGCCATAGAATATTTGGAAAGCTTTTATCATGAAGTTTTTTTTTATTCTAAAGTATTTGACCTTAGTAATCGGCTAGGAGGTACTTAAGCAAAAATAAAGAGCTTGCTAACAAGAATAGGAAGATAGGAAGAGGTTGTGGTCACACGTCCCCAAATGCAGCGGCAGAGTGTGTCACGTCTGTCCCCTAGAGATGGCGTCTATAGTTTGAGGTTTCTTGCCTGTGGAAATATATATATAGATTCCTGTAGCATTACTTCTCAGTAACTATTTCTCAGTTATTGTAAAGACAATGAGTACTAAGAGACTAAAATTAAAACTATCGTTCATCTATTCATTAGTGTAAGCACAGTGACTATAAAATCGAGTATCAGACTAAAAATAGATTGTCTTTTAGGACTATGCTTGCAAGTACAGTTATTGTATAATAATAAGAATTGATTGAGGAAGGTATATTGAAAACTAGTTTTCTACATTTTATCGTGTATGCTTAATGACCGTAATTTTATTTTAAATTGAGACATAGTCTGCAAAGTGAAAGTGCTAAAGACAGTTTGTTTTTATCATTCGACACTTAGACAGAAGAATATTAGAATTTTTAGTTTGACACAAGGTTACTTTTGAGACTGTTGTAAATATACTTTTTATTACAGTCACTGCCGACTGATGTTCCACAAAACTGATTATACTCCGAGTAGTAATTACTAAGGACTAATGTTCCAGGAATCCACTATATATATATATCGTTTATGATATCTCACACCAGATGCCTCCACCAAGAAACAGATTCAGAAAACGAATCGGTGTTATCTCTTGGAGGACGAGTGACTCATTAACTTGTCCCTTGTCTTGCCAACAGTTGACTCAGCAATTTTAGCAAAGTTCCTCCTTCGGAGGTTAGTGAATCCTTGTTTACTAGCGCCGAATACTTATAAAGTTCTTCCTAGAGCAAACACCTCCAAGCTAAATACTTCATGGTATCAGCCAGTGTCAAATACTGCGCCTATTCAAAGGTTAAAAAGAGAAATTACTGATTCAAATCTATATAAAATATAACACAAAAAATCAACTTACACATAAAATCCAAAGTATAAAAGAAATGTGATTACAGCATCTCATTTGAAGAATTACATCGGGATGGGTTGGGTCTAGACACTTGCCGTGGAAAGTCAAGCGCTTTGCAGAGACAATTAATTATTTTGTTTTGTCCCTTTCTACGATTTTCAAACTATATTTCAAAAGTTTTATTTCTTATTCAACAGATGCGACAAAGCCCTCCAACCCACCCCGTTCTCACTCACTCTGTCACTCTTGTATAACTTCAGACTTGTTCTCTCGTGTTTTATTAAAAAAATTGTTTCTAAATTATTTATAGGGCAAGTCAATATTAATAACTGGATGAACGGCGAATTGACTCCACCATTTGTAAAAACGTCTGTCCACCTGCAGGCACCAGCCGACCACATTGTTGTCATACATTTTATCTTTCATTATAACCCATGCCTGGACTACGATGAAACCCGTTCTTACATCAGCTTCCACACAAACAGCAGCACCGTAAAGTACGAGTTGTGTAGAACACCACCAGACGTGTGCAATGGCCTTGTCTTTTATTCCGGGTGGGTACTTATAGAATTTATAAGATTTCAGAAGTCACGGGGAAAAGAATTTACACTAACTTTTGAGTTTCGTCACATCTCACAACCACCCGCTGCGCTGTCAGGAGACAGGTGGAACTGCTCGGTTAGCGACTGGCCGGAAATGTGGCAAGGTGTTCCCTGTGTCTTCTTTGACTGTCACGACAGGGAAGCAGAAGGTGGATGCTGGCAAGGGGATGGTACATTCAGGCAAGGAGTATTTCAGGTTGTCGGTAGATGTCTTGCTATCTCGTATAGAGATCAGCTATCGTCCTGGTACCTTGACAGCCAATGGTGTCAAAAACATGGAGGACAACTGGTCAGTCTGAGTACGAGTAGCATGACACACCGTTTTCTGGAATTGTTACGGAGGCTTAATAGGTTTGCAAGAGGTGCCATTGGTCTGACGACAATGTCGCACGTAAAATCACCAATGTAAGTACACTTATACTGTTCACACTATAGGTTTCTCAGATACATTGTCGTTTCATCCGGTATACAATGTTTATCGCTGATGACATATAATTTAACTGACTAAACAATATGACTATTCTTTTGTTTACCAGGTATAAACACAGTCTACAGTGGCTTGATAAGACTGTCGCACATACCAGCAAGACAGAGTATAGAACAGGTCAACAAAATTGTTTTTATTTCGAAAGTTATTTTGCTTTGTATAGCTTCAGTGAATCACTTCATAGATTCAGTTGTAATCAAACTTATCCTATGAAATACCTCTTATGCCAGCTTAATGGAGGTTCTAGACAACACCGTGACATTCAGCTGCCAGTGATTTTAACAAACGATCCCCGTGACCGACTGTCAAAGGTCAGTAATAGACTTAAGTTGTGTTCAAGGCGCCAGACATTGTTAAAGGTAAATAATGATTGGGTTATTGTTGTCTTTTAATCTTGGTTTCTGGTCAATTAGTCACAGAAAGGTATTAATTATATATATAGAAAGAAATTCAAATAAAAAAACATTTTAAGATCAGAGAGAAACAAGCAAAATTATTGGTTTTATATTTATCAGTAAGTTTATTGCTTTAGTGTTAGAGTTGATGCTTATAAAATTCACACATCCCACAATTCAACAGGCTGCGTACATACGGTGTCCGGCCAATCACTTCACTCACGTCTTCCTGGCTTGTGATGACGTCTCTTCCTGTTGGTCTAACAATTATGTCGCAACGACTTCCTGTTCCGCACCACTGACGCCACTTCCGCCTTCGTTTAAGTGTGACGGTGTGGAAACTGTTCCCTACACACTCGTGTCTGATCATCGGCCTGACTGTAAAGACGGAAGTGACGAAGATTTCTGCGTGTTCGGGCCGTGCGACAGCGCGTTAGCTGTAGTCTGCAGCGGAAAAAAGGTTTGTTTGCTTCTGACAACCATTTGGTTACATTGAAGTGAAAGTAAATAAGCCTTTATTACAGATACTTTTCCTTTAATAATGTTTTCTTTCAGACGAACTATTTACATATTTGTGATTTAGAATAAACTTTGTAATAATTCCTGGAGAAAAGTATATTACTGAATACTTTATAAGGGAAAAAAACCAACTAGACCTAAGTAAAAATTTTGTGTGACGCGCCGTTTCTTTCCGAAAGTAGCAGGTAAAATTGCACTCTCTTTACTCTGCACCTCTTCATTGTTTTTATGGTAGTACAATGGTCGATTAAACTAAAAACGGTTATTATAAGGGTTTTAAAAGTGTCACTTGAAAGCAAAGTATTTTAGTCTTTCTGTACCGCCGAGAGCTCTTGCACTTGCTTATATGAAAAAAATCTTTGGAGCAATGTGCTTTTTAAGACTTAATAAATTATAGAGAAGTAATGTTTCTCAACGATTTTCTCTGTTAATTTCGTGCACTGCGCACATCACTGTTGATGCCACCACCAGGTGGTACAACCTACCTTGTAGTGGTCTGGTGGCTTGCAAGTCTTTTCGATCTACAGACCTATGGCGGCGGGAGCCTTGTGCTCCTGGCAGGTGTAACCAAGATAAACAGGTCTGTAAGAAGAGAGGACAGACTAAAATATTACACGCTGACTTTCCAGGTTGGAAGTTTTGCTTTGAGGTAGCAACCCCCTCATGTAAAAAAAAAAGCAGTTACCGAAACTACAACAAAATCACAAGGACTTGGTCAGGAAGTTTCCTCTCTACACAGCTTATGATGAGTGCTGGTGGAAGCCTTAGGGAAGCCAGCTTGCAGACTCATCCTTAATTGATATAATTAAAAAACTTTAACATTGAAACACAAGAAACATTTTAATTTACATCGGTTTAGATGTAAGCACTTTGATTGTTGTCCTTATTTTAATGTGCTTAGTAAAATGAGAACATGAACGAAGATGTTGTGCTTTTGCAGTGTGTTGACTACAGGATGGTCTGTAATGATAAAGTGGACTGTGATGACTATGCGGACGAAATCCTGTGTCACATAAGATTTTATCAAGAAAGTACATTTAGCGTCAAGAACTTTAATTTTACATCTACTAAACTTGATTATCAAGATGGACGACTGGTGTTGACTGATTACAACATGTCTGACATGTCGACGTTTACTTGTCCTGTTTCCCACTTCATTTGCGCCAGTCTTCACCAGGTTTGTCTTCCTGTCTTCCTTCGTTGTAACGGGCTGTACGACTGTCCTGATCACGAAGACGAGGCGGAATGCGACAGGTACACGTGTCCCGGCTTTTACCGCTGCCGTCAGTCTCAGGTGTGTGTTGACGACAGTCACGTGTGTGACGGGGTGTACCATTGTCCTCAACGCGATGACGAACTACTGTGTAACGACACCTGTCCACACAGTTGTGTCTGCTACGGTCTGGCCTTCATTTGCTCGGAGACTTTCCGTGCCGCTGACTATTCTAACCTTCGATATCTGGATGGCAGCGACACCTTGATGACCCTCGCTGACCTGTGGAACAACACTTTTCTCGTTCATCTCAGTCTGGTCCGTTGTAATCTGACTAAACTGCATGAAGTGGTTTTGCCTAATCTCCGCACTCTGGATCTGAGCTACAATGAGTTAACTGAAAAAAGTGGCCGCTTCTTTGCTGGTCTCAACAATATAGTGTTACTGAAGATAAGCAACAACCCATTAAGAAGCTTTCACCTCCACAATTTCACTTACACAAGTCCTCTTAAAGTTTTTGACATGTCCAATGTCCAAATGTCAGAAATAGACTTTTGGACACTGAGCTTTTTTCCAACCTTAACGACTCTTAATGTGTCCGGTAATCAAATAAAATATGTGACAGGACAAGGATTTCCTAGAATGATGAACTTGCACGTGCTCGATCTGCGTCAATGCCCTCTCATACATTTCCCAAAAGGCATATTTCAGGCACTACACCGACTGGAGAGTGTGTTTACTGACAACTACAAGCTGTGCTGTCCGGCGACACTTCCCAAGGGCTTCAACGTGCTCAACTGTCACGCTCCTTCGGACGAAGTGTCTTCCTGTGACGATCTGCTGCGCTCCAACGTGTACCGCGTCGCCCTCGCTACCTTCGCCTCGTTATCGTTACTGGGAAATGTCGGCACGTTGCTTTACCGCTTGATCTTCCACAAAACAACAGGCAACGTGGGCTATGACGTCTTCGTGTCCAACTTGTGCGTGGCGGACTTTCTGATGGGTGTGTATCTGTTGATCATCGGAATAGCTGACCACAGGTACCGAGGGGCTTACGTGTGGGAGGACGTGAGCTGGAGGAACAGCCACTTGTGCAAGGTCACAGGTTTTGTGTGTTTGTTGTCCATGGAGGTGTCTGTTCTGATGATCTTCTTGATCACTGTTGACCGCTTCTTGGTTCTTCACTTTCCTTTTAGTTCCTTCCATTTCAGAAAACGTTCAGCACAGCTGACATGCGGGGTAGTGTGGGTGGCAGGTCTTGTCCTAGCGGTAACCCCTTGTCTTCCTATGACGTCACACTGGCAGTTTTACAGCCAGACTAGCATTTGTATTCCCCTTCCTACATCGAGAGTAGAATTTCCAGGCCGAAAGTATTCTTTTATCGTTCTAGTTGTCTTCAACTTTATTTGTTTTCTTCTTATTTTTGTGGGTCAGGTGCTAATTTACTGGTCTATTCGCTCAAGCTCCATGTCTGTGTCCAACACATCCAAAGCTGTTAACGACATCACCATAGCCCGCCGTCTAGTCACCGTAGTGATGTCGGACTTTCTTTGCTGGTTTCCTGTGGGTTTGACGGGAATTCTGGCGTCGTACGATGTTGCCGTGGCAGGAGAGGTCAACGTGGCGATGGCTATTTTTATTTTACCCGTCAACTCTGCTCTCAACCCTTTTCTGTATACACTTAACATTTATTTAGAGCGTCGTCGCCGTTTACGAGAAGAAGAAAGACAAAAACGCATTTTGTGCCAAATTAAAGTTGGTAAAATTATGAGTGGTCAATGAGAGAACGGTCCTCTTGACCTCATATCTACTTTTGTTAGTGCTTTAAATGAGAAAGTGGAAAAAAGTTTTATAAAAAAAGTAAAATATTTCTTCCAATAATAAGTAAGGATTAATAAAGTTTATCAGAGGCTAATGAAGTAACTATGAAACCAATGAAGTCATGAACAATCTAACTAAACTAAACGGGTAGTATTATTAGTATTCGTGTGCTGATATTAATAGTATAAATATATCACCCTTTAAATCCTTTTATAATCATCGGCGTGTAATAAAAGCCAATCGACGATTGTCGGATGTTTTAATACTTTTGTGTTGTCTGTACTAATAATGGGCCAGAGAACGGTGATGACTAACATGTGTAGGAATTAGAAGCTGTATCCAGTGTCTAATGTCTAATGCCTAACACACCGGGGTAGTTGGGTAAGTAGTAATGTGTACGATGTAGCTACCTCAGCCTAGAGGTTAGGGGAGTTACAGAATGATATGTAATGTTAAGTAATACTTCTGATTTATTTTGCACACGGCACACAACAAATTGTTCTGAACCAATCAGACAATCAGACAGAACCAATTCACTGTAGAACAGTGAATGTAAGGACAAAATAAAACCGCAGTCCTTCATTTCATTTTCAAAACCTAGCTGCGTAATTGTCCAAGTTCTTTCATTGAGATATTGCTGAATACTAATTCCTTTTGGAGCCTGACGGAATCATCTTGCATTAACAGTAAGTGTATAATTAAGATGATGCAGTGTACAAAAAGTAACTCTGAACACATTCTTAAATGCAATAATGAAGCTTGAAATATTTTAAAAATTTTTAGTGAATCTAGTTATCTCGACTTTTAATAAGATGAGCTTGAAATTGTTTCTTTCTGAAAAAAACAATCGAAGCACTTTTCAGCGTTTTATAGATTCTGGTGATCGACGTTTTACCCCTAAATATAATTGAAAATACATAAATTAGGAAAAACACTACTGTGCTAAAGGGCTAAACAAAAAGTTATAAAGTTTCTTTAATTTTCATTTTATTCAATTTGATAATAAATGAAGAACGAGCTATAAAGGAGTGGTCTTTACCAAGAAATAAACGTTTCTAGAGAATATTTCCTTCCAGACAACGGGTAATGTAGATTATCTTATCTCCATGTAAAACAGGTTTAAAGAACGAGAATGAAGTGAATAGGAAGTAACTTTGTCTAAAATATTTGTGAAGTAAATTGTCATAGCGTTTGTCGGATAATCCTCTATACATTATTAAAAAAAATTATATGAATTAAATATAAATATTTTACGATAAATTTAGTTTATTGCATTTAGTGTACACACACATAGGTACAAATATTTAACTGCTAAATCAGTAAACGCATAAATGACATTATATCTTCAGGGCCAAAATAATAATTGCACCTCCTTTAGACCACTTTTTGACATATGTAATGGAATGACTGGAATGTACAAGACAATGCACGTGCACGCCGCCTGTCCTGCTTCACAGCTGCCTCAATTGTTTTGTGACTAATTTGCTAACAAGATTTCAGACATTCGATCACCAATGGACTCGATATCGGTGCCTGACATCTCCTGTGACATTCTTCTAGGATGCTCTCTGACCAAATGTCGACCAGTCTCTGATGCCTATATAAAGGCGATTGTTCTGAAAGCCAACATCTTGCCAGATAGACCCTATTCCCGCAAGTCTTCTACTTCATGCATAGATATTTTATTTCTGGTGTTTAAGACAGATTCTAGCGTGTACACGTGACATTTCTAAAACCATAAGATAGTAAGTACATTCTGAGGAAAACATGTGTTCTGCACTTTTGGTTTGTACATATTGTGTAAATGTCTTTGTTCCCTTTGACCTACTTTCTGATCGGATCTCTCCGTCCCAAAAGGTAAATCTTTCATTTTTAAATTATTACGAAATAAAGAAACCCTCTATTTCTTAGTCACCCCACTTAAATGTTTAAACAATTATCTTTAAAACGGTGTATTACAAATGGTCTTCTTTAGTGTAGTTTAATAATTATTAATATGATCCATTTCAAGAATATTTTGTAGAAGGCTAAAAAATGTTTTCTGTGTTGAGAAAGTAAACTAGAAGCGTTCTTTTTCTTTGAAGAGAAAGCTGTCTAGTTGTTTCCTTTTTTACAATACAGGAGATATTTTAAAGTGCGGAAAATGTGTATACAAAGCAAAATATATTTTAAAGGAATGTTCTGACTCTATAATAACTGACATTGAAACAGAATTGTACTAGTCCATAGGATTTGTCTCAAGTTTGTATTTAAAGTATTCTGAGCTTCTATTGTCTTTGTAAAGCAGAAATATTTTATCCTTATATTTAATATGAACAAATACGAAATTCATCATGGCCATGAAACCATTTCATCTCCTGTTCAGGTCGTTGGGGTAAAGTGTGGGAGTTACTTTTGTTGATGCCAGCTTTACTTAATTTAAAATCTTCTCGGTGCCAAAAGAAACTAAGGCCGGCAGTATGTTGCCTTGTTCTATCTGCTTGTACTTTCATCTGCTTACATGCTAGTACTTAATGTGAGAGTTTATAAACATCATATGTTGACACGCACAACAATGCAGATAGTGTTAGTCAGCGTTTCAGTGTGACATTCTATTATCAGAGAAGATTTTTCTTCACAAACTCTCGTCATCTGTCCTCAGGATCTCTCACCACCTGGTAATTACTAGTGTCTTGTGTTAGAATTATGACACAAAAAGTTAATATTTGTCCACACCACTTCCAGCATCCGGCGAGGACTACCAGAAATACCTCTTGCTTTTTTTTCTTAAGTACTAGCCTGTTTAGTTTTACTAAAATTACATTTTTATATACTTGGTAGAGATTTGTGTTAAATAACTGAATTCATCTCACATTTACAAATGACAAGGGAAGTTTTGGAAACGTCCACAATAGGTTCGGATATTTAACATGAAATTGGTAAACAAACCTGAGAGTTTGATGTATTGATGGGTTTTGTATGTGCTGCTTCGAAAAAATGGTGGTTTTAAGAACTTTTGGTGAAGTCTTGTGTATAGACTGTAGTTATCAAGCCTATAGTACAATAATGTATGCATGAGTCGTGTATTCAAACCATATTCTTTTAATCCGATAAATCCCATAGTATCTTTTTGAGCAATTTTCTTTCTTGGCTTTTACTTGTCCTTTGACATCATGAGGTGGCTGAAGTAAATCGTGATTAGGGACAACTGTTGCAATGTTATTGTTGTGCCAAGACACTAGAAGTACTTCTAATGTTCTGTCGTGGACATACTGCCTCATCAATGCTGATGTTGGGTGTAAAATAGCCAAACGTGTAGAAATTCTCATTCAAGAGTTCTAACAACGGCTTCACCTTCAATGATCAATCATTTCTGTTGCTGTCAGCAGAAGAATTGTCTACGAAATAAATATTACTATTCAATATATGAAATCGGTTTCGAGACAGAGTATTCTTGGCAAGACAAACAACAAGATTTTCTGCATCTTTGAGGCACTACTGAAAAAGCTCTTCTAGTTCCCACAAGGAAGTCGACTTTCTTGGCCTTTTTTTTTAGTACAAAAGTGGGATAAATAAAGCTCAGGTTCGATCAACGCACTGTATGGAATCATCATCCTAATGTCCTATTGTCAGGACGAGACATTGCGCTTGTCTTCTGTAATTGGAATAAAATTTATCAACGTGGAGAATATGGACTGTGAATAGTGTACTAATACGGCATCAGTCTGTCTCTGTCTCTGCAAATAACCACAGCAAGTGTAGAGTTGCTTTCACCTGTAGAGATCGTCAAAGGTTGTCTTCCAAGACACAAAACACAGCCTGCGGTATATACCACCTCCGCGGAATTACTACAGCAGACAACTCAGTCTCCTCTCAACAACAGATAGAGGCCTGTAATTAACTGTCCTCTAATTAGGGAACTAGAAAAAAAACGAGTTAAATACTATGTACAGACTGAGAGATATGTAAATATACTGATCATCTGGTGTCTCAGGGTTGCCTCTACTAGGTTTGGTTATTTCCTCACCAGCGAACACCAACATCGCTATGATAAAATTATATCCGTTAGTTTAAACTGTCGTGTGTGTTTGTTGTTTCAATGATTGTTTACAATCAAATTAAATCTAGAGGTGATATGTTAAAACTCACAAGGCCATAAGCAATGATAATATCATTGATGTGTCTTCGGAAAACTCGCATACAACGAAAAAGGAAAGGTGAACATCACCGACGCGCTTAGCATGGAAAATATAACTATTTAGTTCTGACGACACAATGTTAAAATGTGAAACATTTTTTGATGTAGTAAGCTGAATTATTGATTGGAGACACTTATTTGTATTTACTCTTGGAATAATAGGTTTTTCTTAATAAAGAAGATTTTCCAAGGGGACTGTTGTGTTTGTCTTATTCTTGTTTGTTGTTTGATTTGCATTAATATGCCTACACTTGACCTCTAAGTCAGTCAACAATATCTTCAGCCAAATCGTCAGGCAAGAGGTGGCCCTGATTGATTACACGGGATGAATTCACTTTGCTAGTATATGAACTAGCTTTGTGCTTATAATGTCTTTTACTGTAATTCCTGAGACATCTAATAATATAATGCATGGAAAACTTGCACGGTGGCTGGATGCTGATGTGTCCATGCATGTCTGTACTGAGGTAGATCATCCTTTAGTCTGACAGTCAGTCTGTCGATCGCTAACTGCTTTGAGGAAATGTTCCAACTTCAGTCGGTCGCTACTTCCACATTCTTCCCTTTAACAATATGTGTGGATATTGCAATCGCTTTGATTGTTTATGAAAGCATGATGCGTGTTTGTCAGGAGAGAAATCTCTATCAACCAAAATCTGCATCCTTGTCCATCACACGTGACCGTCCATTGTGGGAGGTGGTGACTCATCTACCCCTCTTTGCACACAACATGTATTGTCACACACGTGACTGCTTTCTGCAGGATTATTTTTGAAGCAAAGGCTTCTCAGGTTTCGATCAGACCTCATTCTTCCTTATAAAGAGCTTCCCGCTGTTTTCACTTTTGTTCGTCAAGCGATCCCCGGGATTAATGACATCTACTTCTGTCCTCTCCCAGCCATTGATTAGTTCTTACCTCACTCGGTCTTTCCGTTTTATCTGTACATTCTGTTATAGTTTTTTAAAATAAAATGTTAGCATCATTGTAAACACACAGAATTTTGATAATAATATTGTTATGCGCAAAGATTGTCATGAGCATGAAACATTTCTCTGCATATATCGCGCGTGTGTACATGTGTTTGTGTGTGTGTGTGTGCGCACGCGTGCCAAGCAGTTAAACCACATACGTAAGATGCACACATTTGTCGGTTTTATGCAAGGTGTGCCGCAACATACCTGCCACAGACCACCCAGCTGTTGAATGGGTACCTGACCCATTTGGCGACAACATGACTCACCCCGTGCCAAGTGTCTTCCCAGCTGTTGAGTATTGGATCCCTTAGACCATATTGAGATTTGTCCCGAGACCGTTACATAAACTTGCTTTCGTAGTGGACTTTATACATATATATCCATAGTGCTTTCTTACGACTTTTTTGTTGTATCGGGTAAGGTAATTTAAAATTAATGATTCCCAAACTGCGAGTACATACTTATGCTTAATTTTAAAGATTTGACTTCAAACATTTTCGTATCTGCTACCAGGAAAGTAGAAAAATAGTCCCCTATACCAGAGAGTTTTCTGATGTATAAATAGTGTGTGTGTGACCGTGAGTGCAGCTCAGTTCAGCAAACCTGTGCAAGTCTTCGAGTCAAAAGAAGAAACATCGCTCAGCTTCTGGTGTTGAAGAAGCGATTTTTATCCAGAAAATAAAGCGAATAATTTTGGAACACAGTCCTAGAGATTTAAAATTTATATTAAATATTTGACTGAAATTTAAAAAAACATAATTAAAAGGTCCAAACTGATGGTAAGTAAATCTTCTCCTTACTAAAATGTGATATGGGACAATCCTGGTCATTGCAATCTACCGTGTATTATTATTGCTTCTCTGTTACTAAGTCGGTGGGTCTGAGCTGATATGTGCAGGTGTATTATTGTTAATAAAGTATAAACACATTGAAATACATGTAAGCGTTTTTCTCGCATACACTCCTGTTTTGTTTTTGTTTTTGTTTTTTTTTTGTTTTGTTTTTTTTTTGTTTTTGTTTTCCATTTGATAGATGGTTACTTGCCAGCATTGCGTTTTACAACTTACTCATGACAATGACTTTTGTACACTTAAAAATACAATATAATAATATGTGGATGTAAAAACGTATTTCCTCGTTGAGATGCATAAGCTGTTTAGTATTAACTAACTGATACTCGTATGTATTCCTGTTTAAGATCCTCATATGTTTGTCATCATCATTTTTTCTTGTAGTTATTTCCACCTCGCACACCAATAGCGTCCTCACACTGTGAGTTGCTTTTAACACTTATTCCGTCTTTACCTTTCCTGTGCATTCAACAGCAATACAAGAGTGCCCATACTGTGTTATATATTAAGAAAGTTTTGTATCTTATAAAAATATAGTTCACATATCTGCGTTTGAACTTTCGAGAAAACACTTTGTAAGCAACTTGTATCAGCCATCATATCACTGGTGCTGACGTCACACAGGGTATCAAGCCCTAACGGAAAATCTACCAGGCCAGGAAATTATTTTTATTTTATTTATCTAGATTTTCCTTTCCATTTTTTTCAGTGCATTAATACGTGTCACGAATGAAGTAAGTCTAATACGCAGGGGAACGAGCACAAAGGTTTAAGAGTAGGAATCAGGAGGCTGAAGACACAAACACTCACAGCCGCTGTGAGATACCAAAGTTCTATACACAAGAAAATGTCTAACAATAAACGCAGATTTGTATAGTACATACAGTCACGGGCTAACAACGAGAACGTGACATGGACAACATACCAACGGCAAGAGGCCTAACAAAAATATAGAAACGACGGAAGAATAAAGAAAAGTACGAAATGATGATTTAAAAAAGACAAATACAGAAAAGGAGAAGCAAGTGTGTAACAAAAACTGAGAGTATCAGTATGTTGCGAAGGAAGACAGACTGACAGACAGCTGTGATGTAACATAATAGGCAGGCTGACAAACAGCTGTGACATGTTTATCACGAGCCATGTCTGCAGTGACAATGAATTCCATCATCCTACTGAGAGGTGGCACCTTGTTCCTGTGGTGAGTACCAGTGCAGCACACATTCTCTGAAATCAGTTGTTTATTACCAAAAACTGACATTTGAAGGATCGATTCAATAAAATGAAGAGCAAACAGCGAAACACGGCTGCACCTTCAATCTAATTTCCTTTCTCCGTCTGTCCTTCTCTTCTTCTCTTCACCTCTCAGTCACACTCACCCATCTCTCTTACTTGTCTTTCTCGACCTTCTCACAAACAGCAACAGCTTTAGAGAACCGTTCGGATCTGGACAAGGCGATTTTTTTTTTTTTTTTGCGCGGTGGGAGGTTAGTTTGTTCACAACACGCTGAGGTGCTTCTGATCGAATTCTCCAAGACAATAGTCAGCTGCCGGGTATTTATCCACAAACTTCACTCGTGATTCTTTCACCTCCTAGCCAATCAGAATCCCTCCTTCTCTCTTCCCACCCAACCACCCCCTTCTCCCTATCAGACAGCTCGTGATTCACTAAATGTACCACCACCCGTTGACAAAGAGTCGTAAAAGTCAAGCCTGAGGCGATTCTTGTTTCAGGCGGGAAATAAAATGTTCTCACTTTAACTGTTTATAACAGGAAAAAGTTAGGGACCGACCATTGTCTGAAAACAACGTGCCTATGTTTCCATCAAATTAAATTTAAAATAAGAAAAGTATCAAGAAAACATGTAAAATTAATTTGTTCATTCATTATTCTGCCGGTAAAAATATACTTACTACGAGGTTTTATTTAACTACACCCAGTAAATTAAATAAAATTTATTTTAGTTCCTTTCTTATGCTCAAATAAAAGTAAGTTGCACGAAGGAATTATTGTAATTTAAGAAATAAAGAAAAAGCGACAAAATATTTAAATGCAAAATGGACAATTATTTGTGGACTACCTAGTTCAGTCACACAATGCTGTTTTGATATTAGTGTACACAAAATAGCTGTATCTCTTTAAATAAAATAGAGAAAATAAATTTTATTTTTTCTTCTAAAATTAGCAAAATAATTTTTAAAATTGTCTAAGAAATCTTTAAAAGAAAGGAGGTTTAGAGACTAAATAATATAAGTATATGACCGTCTGTTCCTGTTCTCACTCCTGCAAGATCATTCAGAGAGGTTTTCAAGTAGTGACTGAGAACTAAACATTTGCTTTCGACGCTTTTATTTAATTTCAAACACACAAGAGGTTACAGTGTAATGGGCAGGGTCATAACACCGATCATTAGACTACTTTTCTTTAACTTTTCATCCAGCTTATCTACTGCCACCATGGGCATCACGACTAGTGTCGTCTGGTTAGGGGAGGCAGACATGACTGCACACAGGGCCACACAGCCCCGGAGCCAACATTCCTTAGGTTCTACTCGTGGTAATCACACGTACAGTACGAGTCCACACTCACCGGCGGTTAGTAACCATGGTGACACGGTGACACGGATGTTTGCTGTTGTAAGTAACAACTCTGTTACCGAGATGTTAGGTACGGTAACAGTACACAACACGTCTCACAACACACGGACAAATGATGGATGGTCTTATTTTTATTTAGAATTCAGAAACTGTACTAATCGTCGTGTGAGGTATCACGTGACCGATAGTAAGGCTACCGTTCACTGGTCATTTATTCCACCGGGATATTCTAATATTTTGTCACCTGACCCTTGGTTTTGTGACCTGGAGCTTAGCGTTCCACGAGGGATGGTGGCTGTCGTAGAGGTAGTTAAAAGAAATAGCTTTTGTGAACTTGACACCATGACCCTGCTGGACGACGCCAATGTGACTTTATACACTGGTGAACCAAACAATATCCCATCCCCATTTATTACCTATTCCCATCTAGTGACCTTTCATTTGACGGTCGCTAAGATACAATTTATGAGAAAATCTGGCTTCAATATGGTCATGAACATCACTACACTTCCAGAGACCAGTCGTCCACAGTTTGAAATCACCTTTAATTCTTCAACATCAGGTATGTTACTTTAGTAGACATGACACTGGATTCATGCATACAGTGTCATACAAAATTGCACAAAAGGAAATTAACTAATTAGGCGAGCAATAGTCAGTATGTAGCACGTTTTGTTTATCCTACACTCCAATTTAAGTAGAATAATAATGAGGATGATAATTATAGTAATAGTATTTTGAACCAATTCAATGTTATGTAAGCAAAAAAGTAGCGCGGCGTAACAATAGTAATTGTTTTATGTACTAAATCGTTATCTCACTAATGGAATCTAAAAAAACTCAAGTTATTTATATCAGTTGGTTCTACAAAATAAATATGCAAGTTTACTTAAAACTATTTGAAACAATCGCTTTGGAAATGTTAATAATAGTCGTGTGCATCGGAAAGGACGTGCTAGAGATTCTGAAACCTTCTCTTTGAGGCCATTGAATCCTGTTTGAAAAGCTGATTTAATTGCTGACTATGAGCATAAAACTGACATTTTCTGATTACGCAGTACTTCTTTATCATATATCAATATTATTCGTCGTTGTTATACATCACTCGTTTACTTCATTCACAGACCTTCCAGAAATGCTCAACACGTGAGACTCAGGTTCTTTCCGCCAATTAATCTGTTTGTTTTAAAATCATTTTATTTTTTATTTAATTCCATTATAAAGAACAAAGTGTAACTTAACAATATTCGCATTTTATTTCCAAATGTTTTACAGGAAAAATCAAATTGAAAAACTGGAAATTCCAGGAAACCTATCCACCCTTTGTAAAAACATCTGTACTCCTACGGACTCCAGACGATCACATTGTTGTAGTTCGTTTTATCCTTCATCGTTATATTTGCTGGGACATCGATAAAACTCGTGATCACGTGACCTTCCGTACAGAAAACAACACAGTAACAAACGAGTTATGCCAATCAAGACCAAATGAGTGCAGTTCCCTAGTTTTTGATTCAGGGTGGGTACTTATAGAATATTTCAGCTACCAGATGTCTTTGGATAAAGACTTCTCACTAACTTTTGAGTTTCATCACATCTCACAACCACTCGCTTCGTTGTCAGGAGACAGGTGGAACTGCTCGGTTAGCGACTGGCCGGAAATGTGGCAAGGTGTTCCCTGTATCTTCGTCTTTGACTGCTACGACAGGGAAGCAGAAGTTGGATGTTGGCAAGCTGATGGCTTATTCATGAAGGCAATATTTCAGATTGAAGGTAGATGCATTGGTATTTTGCGAGAAAATGTGGAATTGTCGTCCTGGTACTATGAGAGCGAATGGTGTCAACAACGAGGAGGACAACTGGTCAGTTTGAGTACGACAAAGATGAAAGACCGTCTGCCGGCATTGTTGCGAAGGTTTAACTTCAAGATCATCAGCGCCATCGGTCTGATAACAATGTCACACGTAACATCACCGATGTAAGCACACTTGTATTGTCCACACTACACGTTTTTAAATATTTTGTCGGTCCATCGTGTTTGTAGTGTTTATCGCTAAAGACTTTAAAAAAGTGAACAAGATTGCAAACACCTTAAAGAACTGATCACTTCATTTTGTATACTACCAGGTATAAACACAACCTACAGTGGCTTGACAAGACTACAGCACATACCCACAATACAAAGTACAGCACAGGTAAACAATACTGTTTTCATTTCGTGGCGATGTCGACTCGATATGGACACTTTTCGTTTTCCCTTACTACAAGCGATTGTGATCAGATTTACGGAATTACCTATCGACTATGCCAGTTTTCTGACGCCCCTAGACAACATCATCACATCCAGCTGCCAGTGATCTCCACACATCAACCTGCGTACAGACTCTCAAATGTAAGTAACAGTAACAGTAAGTAACAGCTGTATGCAAGTTCATGTGTTACAAGATGTTTAACTTTTAGTTTTGATATGTACGGTAGGAAAGTCGTTATATCTAGTTTTTTTGTTACATATATTTATATATATTTACAAACCGGCTTGTTGAATTAGCAGGATTAGTCATTGAAATATGCTCACCACTATTTATAATCAACACTATCTGAACTAACAAAGTGGAGATGTAAGTGAAAGTAGTGCAGCTGTATCTTCATTTGAAGAGATTGTAGCTTGGGAAGGAGAACAGCAGCGACGGCAAGGCTGTAAAACACTTGGGATAACAGACCTACTGCCCAAGATTAAGTCTTTACAAGTGTCAGTCCTTTTGTATGGCTGCGAGGGGTGGATGCTGCTCACAGAATCTGATCGACGGGTTTAATCTCCTACAGGGAGTAAAAGACAAACGTCTTCGTCCGCAGCCTAATCACTTACTAGTTGGGTCTACCGTCCAAATATGTGTTGCTATGTTGCTAGGTATTCAGCAAGTGAGTGTTGTGTCTACCAGTAAGTACCAACGGTCTATATAGCGGACAGTTGCTGTGTCTACAATTCACACATCCCACTATTCAACAGGCTGCGTACATACGGTGTCCGGCCAATCACTTCACTCACGTCTTCCTGGCTTGTGATGACGTCTCTTCCTGTTGGTCCAATAAGTCTGGCGCCACAACTTCCTGTTCCGCACCACTGACGCCACTTCCGCCATCTTTTAAGTGTGGCGGTGTGGATAGTGTCCCTTACACACTCGTGTGTGACCATCGGCCTGACTGTAAAGACGGAAGTGACGAAGATTTCTGCAGGTTTGCGCCATGCAACAGACCCTTGGCTTTACTTTGCAGCGGTAACAAGGTTTGTGTTTCGTTTTGAAGATTACTTTTCTGTATTAACCCAAAATTAACTTTAAATTAAAGTTCAATTATTGAAATTAACGCTATAGATCATTACCATTTGAAATTTTCAGTAATAAACAACTACAGAGTATTGCACACATATGTTGTCAGATAAATGCTATCAAACAGAGAAATGTAGATTTTATCTGGGACAAAAAAAAAAAAACACACATAAGGGATGATTCATGCTTTTTTTCATTACATGAGCATGTACTAACGAGAGAATTGTATTATTAAGCTTAGGTAAACAGAATGTCCTGCCTGTATTTTAAAGAAATAGGTAAATGAAATCGTGTTTTTCATCCAATGTCCAGCTGCATAACAAATATCCCTTGTATTTACAGATAATAAACATTTGTTCAGTTTCATATATATATATATATATACATTTTTGCTCTTAAAATAATTATTGTTCATAAAGGGATCAAAAAAATAAAATCAGTTGTGTTTGTTTGCAGTGTGTTGATCACAAGATGGTCTGTAATAATCAAGTGGACTGTGATGACAATGCAGACGAATACCTGTGTCACACAAGGCTTTCGCAAACAATTTACTTGGAGGACCTTATTTCCACATCTACTAGACTTGATTATCGAGAGGGACGACTGGTGTTGACTGATTACAACATGTCTGACATGTCGAAGTTTTCTTGTCCTGTTTCCCACTTCATGTGCGCCAGCCTTCACCAGGTTTGTCTTCCTGTCTTCCTCCGTTGTAACGGGCTGTACGACTGTCCTGATCACGAAGACGAGGCGGAATGCGACAGGTACACGTGTCCCGGCTTTTACCGCTGCCGTCAGTCTCAGGTGTGTGTTGACGAGAGTCACGTGTGTGACGGGGTGTACCATTGTCCTCAACGCGATGACGAACTACTGTGTAACGACACCTGTCCACACAGTTGTGTCTGCTACGGTCTGGCCTTCATTTGCTCGGATACTTTCCGTGCCGCTGACTATTCTAACCTTCGATATCTGGATGGCAGCGGCACCTTGATGACCCTCGCTGACCTGTGGAACAACACTTTTCTCGTTCATCTCAGTCTGGTCCGTTGTCATCTGACTAAACTGCATGAAGTGGTTTTGCCTAATCTCCGCACTCTGGATCTGAGCTACAATGAGTTAACTGAAATAAGTGGCAGGTTCTTTGCCGGTCTCAACAATATAGTCTTTCTGAAGATAAGCAACAATCCTTTGATAAGCTTCTACCTCCACAATTTCAATTACACAAGTCCTCTCAAAATTTTTGACGTTTCTCGTGTCCGAATCTCAGAAATCAACTTTGCAATAGTGAGCTTTTTTCCTCTTTTAACAACTCTTAATGTCTCCGGTAATCAAATAAAATATGTGACAGGACAAGGATTTCCTAGGATGATAAATTTGCAGGTGCTCGATCTGCGTCAATGCCCTCTCACCCATTTCCCAAAAGCAATATTTCAGGCTCTAGACCGACTGGAGAGTGTTTTTGCTGACAACTACAAGCTGTGCTGTCCGGCGACACTACCCAAGGGCTTCAACGTGCTCAACTGTCACGCTCCTTCGGACGAAGTGTCTTCCTGTGACGATCTGCTGCGCTCCAACGTGTACCGCGTGGCCCTCGCTACCTTCGCCTCGTTATCGTTACTGGGAAATGTCTGCACGTTGCTTTACCGCTTTATCTTCCACAAAACAACAGGCAACGTGGGCTATGACGTCTTCGTGTCCAACTTGTGCGTGGCGGATTTTCTGATGGGTGTGTATCTGTTGATCATCGGAATAGCTGACCACAGGTACCGAGGGGCTTACGTGTGGGAGGACGTGAGATGGAGGAACAGCCACTTGTGCAAGGTCACAGGTTTTGTGTGTTTGTTGTCCATGGAGGTGTCTGTTCTGATGATCTTTATGATCACTGTTGACCGCTTCTTGGTTCTTCACTTTCCTTTTAGTTCCTTCCATTTCAGAAAACGTTCAGCACAGCTGACATGCGGGGTAGTGTGGGTGGCAGGTCTTGTCCTAGCGGTAACCCCTTGTCTTCCTATGACGTCACACTGGCAGTTTTACAGCCAGACTAGCATTTGTATTCCCCTTCCTACATCGAGGGTAGAATTTCCCGGCCGTAAGTATTCTTTTATCGTTCTAGTTATCTTTAACTTCATTTGTTTTCTTTTTATTTTTGTGGGTCAGGTGCTAATTTACTGGTCTATTCGCTCAAGCTCCATGTCTGTGTCCAACACATCCAAAGCTGTTAACGACATCACCATAGCCCGCCGTCTAGTCACCGTAGTGATGTCGGACTTTCTTTGCTGGTTTCCTGTGGGTTTGACGGGAATTCTGGCGTCGTACGATGTTGCCGTGGCAGGAGAGGTCAACGTGGCGATGGCTATTTTTATTTTACCCGTCAACTCTGCTCTCAACCCTTTTCTTTATACACTTAACATTTACTTTGAGCGCCGACGATTTGCACGAGAAGAAGAAAGACAAAAAAGAATTTTGTGCCAAATTAAAGTCGCAAAACTTGTTGAGAAGATAGATATGTAAGTGATAAATAAGAGAGTTGTGCTCTTGACCTTTTAGTTACTTTTCTAATGCTTACAATAACAAGAATTAGGATGAAGCTTTGATAAATTTTTTTAATTGATTTAGTTCATTAGAAGCAAATATATAATTTTGAAAGCCTAAAACGAAGAGAAATGTGTGGGCGTTTGCACGTGCATAAGAGTATTTTAATGCGTGCACTATTTCCTTAAATGTAAATATATTGATAGCTCGATGTTCATGAAATGATTTTTAGCCTACAAAGGCTAAAGACGGAGCTTTTAAAGTTACTCAAAATTGATTATAATAAGTTTCTTTCTGAGTTGTTTGTTTATGGCGCCACTCACAATGATTAGAATGAACGGGTACTATTAATAGCATTAATACGTTAATATTAATAGAATATTCGTATCGCGAAATAAAAGTTGTATTTACAAAATTTGTCCGATCATCGGTGTCTAATACAACCGTCTGAATAGGTTTTAATACTTTTGTGTAGAATGTCATAAAACTGGAAAATTATTATTTCACTCAGGACCTGCGAACGGTGATGTCTAACAACATTCGTATAAGGTAAAGGAATTCAAAGCATAGCCAGTGTCTAATCTCTAACTTATCTAAGAAAACAACCTGGTAATGTGTACGATATAGCTACCTTGATAGAGGCTTGTGGCCTATACAGAATGTTATGTTATGTTATGTTATGTTATGTTATGTTATGCTATGTTATGCTATGCTATGTTATGTTATGTTAATCAGTTGTTAGCACACGGCACAGAGACACAGCTTGTCTATCCCTCGAGATCACCAAAGTCTCCGATAATATTTTTTCGAAAAGCTACTTTTTGCCTCTTGCTATTTTGTCAGTCCCCGTTTTCGTATTTGTAATGGATAGCATCTCAAGACAATTATCTGGGTGTGAACCACTTCGCAGAAAGTGCTCATAACAAACAGCCTCCTATATTTTGGCCATAAATTTTTCATTTTGTTTTTTTTTTACGATGAAGTTTATATTATATAGCCAACACTCTTTTGACTACTACTACAGCTAAAAATAGTAGAATAGGAAAACAGTGGGTGCTGGCACAATCTTTTTACAGTTTTTTCATTAATCTAATTAGGGAAACCTAGGCGCGGAAATGTCCAAGTTCTTTCATTGATATACTGCTGAATACTAATTCCTTTGTAAGCCTTACGGAGTTATATCGTAGTAACATTAAGTTTATATTGACGATGAACTGTCCGAAAAAATAATAACCCTTGACACGATTATAAATGCAATAATGTCGCTCGAAACAATTTTAAATATTTTATTGACTCATGATTTTTTTTATAAAAACAGACAGGAAATGTGTATTTCTGAATGAAGATTTAAGCTCTTTGTCAATGTTATGTTTGTCATTATCAATCTGTAAGCGTTTCTAGAAAAGTCGAAAACACTTTGTGACCAGACGAAGGCTGACCGTAGATTAACTTATCTCCATGGAAACCACGCATAAACAGAGAGAATGAAGTGTACGTGAAAGTAATTTTGAGAAAAGTGTTTTTAATGTAATTTGTCATAAAAAATTGTCTGCCACTTTAGCCCACATTATTTTTAAAACAATTTAAATTTAGGGTTTAATTTACTTCATTGGTTTATATATCTGCCTCATTATGACGCATATAGACATCTATCAATTTATTTCTTTAAAAAAACCTACTTCTATGTGGCTTTGTTAGGCGCACTTAGTAGATTATATTGGTTTCTGAATGTAGCCTATATTTTTCTGTTTCTTATGAGCATTTATTACTTTGGTTTGTTTATTGTTTGAAAAAGCCGAATGATTTATACGTTTTTTAGTACAAGATTCAAACGAAAAATTATTTTCAAAGCCCATAATAGCATACTGTGTATTCACACGCACACACACAAGAGCAGACATTCAGTTACTAAATAAGTTTTTTTTCTGTAATTAGAAAAATGTAATAGAAGCAGCACAACAATTTCTAAATAATTGTTTTTTATTGTTTTATTTTCAAGCCTTTTACTTCTTAAAACATGTCTGCTCCCTTTTCATCCTAAAAGTTCTTAAATTAGGCAGCACTAACTCATTCTTACTGCTGATCCCTTTGAAGACGATGATCATTAGTGAACTCTATTACTGTGAAGATGAACTGTTTAGATGAAAAGTTTAGCTCTTCAGAAGGGTAGGGGTTATTAGGCAAAAGGTGAGAAGGGACGAAAAACAGATGTGTTGCGGAAAGTAGAGCGTCACACGAAGTTGAACACTTCTTTGCTTGACGTGCGTGCTACTTACTTTTAGCAAATAAAACAAAAAAGAAAAAGTCCCCCCCCCTCAGCTTTTGCAGGCCGTTGGGATGCGAAGTGTTAGAGACCACTTTTCATCGGTGCCAGCTTTAATTATGTACCTTTCCTTCCCCAACACTCTACGGAGTCAGGTACCTATTTACGGCAGGTGAGTCATTTCGGGAAAGGTTGCTGCGCTAATGGGGATGTGAACCAGTGCCTTTAGCTCGGTTACCAGCTCGACGAACCACTTTTCTCTTTCTTTATGAAGTAATATAGCGTCAATAAGTATGTCACACTTTGTGTAAATAAGCAAATAACGAAGGAAAGAAACTACTGATACCTTTAGGAGTTGTTTTACTATAAAGTAGTTAAAAAAAAACTATTTCAAATAGGTAATGCTTGTAGTTGATGTAGCGCCATGTTTGTGACTCCTGCTAGCGTATACACTCGACATGGATTTAAATTCTGAAAAGCAAAATAATAATAATAACATTCTAAGGAAACAAATATGTTTATTGTTCGTATATATATATATATATATATTGTTTATTTTGTTTGTTTTGTTCCTTTTGACCTTCACGATCTGAGCTGTCCGTCTCACAGGGTTACAATTTTTTATTTGAATTTATTACAAGAAAACAAAAACTTTACCTCTTAAAGTCTCACCACGTAAATGTTTAACACAATGCTCTGTAGAACGGTGTATCACAGATGTTTGTCCCTATATTGGGTTAATAGATAAAAATGTTCAATAACTTCTAGTCGAAATGTTACATCTCGGGCGTTGACCTTTAACCCCTCTAAACGATGCCATGCTGAGTGGCTGTCAATGGATGCACGCGTAGCAACTGTTTGAGCAGTTTATTAAAATAGTCTACTACATGCTGGTTATTTGATGCTTTTATTTCACTGTGTGTTAGAAAATTTGGCGACACACCATAATCTTACCACTCAGCTACAATCAGAGTGGAGCAAACAAGAACACACCTTCCGCTCTTCTATTTTCTTAGATAAACAAGTAAAGTTGTTTATTCAAATCCACTAAATATTTCGAGACTATTTTGTAGAATTCTAAAGAAAAAAAAAACCCCAAAACATTTTCTTTAAAGAGAAAAGTATCTCGTTGTTTCCTTTTACAAAGTAAATAAGAAATTTTAAAGTGACAAACGTTTTTAGATAGATTTGAAAGTAATTATTTCACACTACAATAATTAACATTGACACACATTTTGCTTCGTACTTTTAAAAAAATATAAACCTGCAACATAAATTTCTGATTTCCATTTTTTTGTCTTTGTTTTAAAAAGGCAAATAAAGTCGTTTATCGCCATTTTATTAGTAAGACTAAAAGAGTAATGTTGTAGTCAGCTGTATAAATTAGTGGATTAAGTATTTACAATTTATTGCTGTCTTCGTAAAGCATATACATTTCATCCTCGTGTTTAATCTGCAGGAAAAACACAATCATGGCCAGGAAATTATACAGGTAAAGATCATATTCTTGTCAGGTCGTTTGGGGAGTGAGGTGTTCAAGACTTTTCTCGTGGTCAGCTCTACGTGAGGGTGGTACCGGTCACGTTTTGTAAAAAGAGTGCAGTTATGAATGTCTGTGGGTGTAAGAGTACATCTACATGAAACTACCAAAAGGCCCAGCAGACGCTTACCACACTAAATGTTTAAAATAATGAAGCTAAAATGCCAGAAAAAGGTTTTGTCTACCATCCGTAGGATGTAAATAATTCCCGCCCAGCTAATCAAATACTCCGATAGGAGCAGTCAGATGATTGTGTCCCTCCCCGCGGGTTTCAACAGTCCCACGCTTAATCTCTTGGTCGCTAGGGTGGTTGCTAGGCCAGTTGACTGACGTCACTAGCACCATCTAGTCGCCATGTTAGTTTACGTTACAGCCATGGCATTTACACACAAATATACTGAACATCTGTTGTTAGCTTAAATGAAACTGCATTTGGTGTTTCCTCACAAGCATCACTAACATTGCTACAGACAATTTGTGTCAGTTTAAAATGTGGATTTGTTTTACTGTGTTTCTCACAATTCCATTGAATGTAGGCCATAAGTATCGATAATATCATCGATGACTCTTTGGAAAACTCACACACAACGAAAACGCCCCGGCAACCATAACCGACGTCGCTTAGGAAAGAAAATATAAATGTTTAGTGCTGACGACTAAATGTTACAATTGCAGACACTTATTTGTATTTATTCTTAAAACATTGTAAGGTTTATCTTAATGATAAAGCTTTACCAAGGGGACTGTTGTGTTTGTCTCATTCTTGTTTGTTTGCTTGATTTGCATTTCCATGTCTACACTTGACCTCTAAGTCAGTCAACAATCTCTTTCAATGGTTGATGTTTCTTAACAAAATTACACATGGAAAAAATCTCTCACACTTGCTCAAATATGAGTTTCGCTCTTCTCTTATCAAATTTATAAACATTTGAACAGGTAGCATACGGTTGGTGGATACTGATGTGTCCATGTATGTCTGTATTAAGGTAGATCAACACTTTTTATCTCAGTAGTCTGGCAGTCAGTATGTCGATCTGCAGCTGGTAGGAGGAGCAAAGTTTTTACTACAATCCTTACTTCCACATTCTTCTCTTCAATACGTACAGGCGATGCAGTCGCCCTGATCATTAATAAACATATTTGCTACACCAGTCAGGAGAGAAATCTCTATCAAAAGACAACAATAGTGTAATAAGGCGAACGTAAACTCACCTTGCATAGTCATGACGTATGACACATACACACAACGCTCGACGAGCCCCCGCAGATGACGATGACGATGAAGATATAGGTGAATAGAATCGAAGAGACACAAGTTCAGAGGAATGTCACTGAGAGGGACATAAAGAAGATGGCGGAGAAGACCGTTGTTTTCCTGCTCACTCGGCCATGTTGAGAGCAACTGCTTTTCTTTTATATATGACGTCTTTTTTCCAAGTGACGTGGAACAAATGACGCATACAAGACGTCAGACATAAGACGTCACGGACACAAACAATACGCCACCTACACAACTCATTACACACAGCATCAACAAACATATTGCAACCTGTTGGGTGGCGTGTTTGTGTGTGTGTGTGTGGGTAACCTACATCCTTGTCCATGACACGTGACCGAACATTGTGGGAAGCGATGAATCCTCTCCCCCTCTCTCCACACGACATGCATTGTCACACACGTGACTGCTTTCTTCCAAGATTTTTTTTAAGCAAAAGTTTCTCAGATTTCCATCCCGCTGTCGTTGTTCCTGATAAGGCGCGTGAAGCGATACACGGGAATAATGCCATCTACCATTGCACTCCATCAACCATTGATTAACTCCTACCTCACTCGGTCTTTATCGTTTGACTGTACGTCCTCTTATTATATTATTATTTTTTAGTGATTTCATTGCACCCTTTTAAAAAGTACAATGATATGATATTAATATTTTAATATGTAAAGATTTCGTACGCGCATATTGCTTGAGGACAGACCACCCAGCTATTGAAACGTTACCTGACCCCTATGGCGACAACAAGACTCACCCCGAGTCTTCCCAGTTGTAGAGTATTGGACCCCTTAGACCACATTTAGATTGATCCCGAACCTTTACATAAACTTGCTTCGTTAGTAGACTTTATTTAAATATATATATATGCTTAGTGCTTGTCAGACACAACCTAATTATACTTCTTTCTTTATGATAGAGTTAAGGTAATTTAAAACGAGTAACTCCGAAATGTGAGTACATAACTATGGTTGATTTGAAAGATATAAGCCTTGAAACATCAGGCATTGTGATGAAATACATCTGTAGAGATTTACGTTTTGTATATAAGCTTTAACTGAAGTTTTAAAAAAATTAAAAGGTCCAAACTGATGGTGAGTAAACCTTCCTACGACCAAAATGTAATGAGCATCAGTCACGGTCATAGCAGTCTACGTTGTATTACTATTGATTCTCTGTTACAAAGTGAAACATTTACTGTTTACTTACTGATACTCGCACATGTTCCTGTTTGAGATCCTCATAGTATATCATCCTCAAATCGTTTTTAGCTATTTCCAGCTCGCAGATTAAGGGCGCCCACACGCTGTGAGCTGCTTTTAAAAGTTTTCCCGTTTCTATCTTCTGTAAATTTAACAAAATAAAAGTATCCATGTTTCATATCAATAAATATTTTTTTAAAAATATAGTTCAGACATCCACGCTTGAGCTTTTGACTACAGTGACGCTACACACTGTACCTGCGTTCTCGCGGCAACATGCGGTGAGCACCTGTACAACACGAATACTTTCAAACCCGTTGTTTAGCAAACAGGTGAGCGCGAGAAAAGCTGAGAATTAAACGATCGATTCAATAAAATGAAGAGCAACAGCGAAACACGCCTGTACCCTTAGTCTAATGTCTTCTCACCGTCTGTTCTTCTCTTCCTCTGTCTCACTTCTCAGTGACACTCACCTCTCTCTCCCTTACTTGTCTTTCTCGACCTTCTCACAAACAGCTTTGTAGAAACATTCTAATGTGGACAGGTAAGATAGTGTTTGTCTCGATGCACACAACACGCTGAGCTGCTTGTGATAGTCTGCAGACGATAGTCAGATGCCGGGTATTTATCCACAAACTTCACGCGTGATTCTTCCACCCAGCCAATCAGGATACCTCTCTTTCTTTTTATTTTTGCCCCACCCCTTCTCTCTATCACAAAACTCGTCATTCACTAAATGTACCACCTCCCGTTGACAAAGAGACATAAAAGTCAAGTTTTAAGAATGACTGTTCAAGGCGGGAGGATAAATATATATACAACTTTCATTGTCACTGTCTCTAACTGGAAAAAAATTCGGAACCGGCGATTAACTTAAAACAAATTTACTTATACTTTTATCAGTAGAAAAATAAATTGTTTATTGTAATCTTTCTCGCTTAAGCAAATCACTATCATTATTTTCTACAACAAATTTTGTAAGTTTCTTCCAAGCGCAAACAAAGAAATAAAAGAAAGACACCATGTAATACTACCTAGCACATTCTTTATTATTTCGATTAAAATCTTTTTGCTACAAGGATAATTTTCATCTGAATTTCTTTAAATTACACTGTTAAAATATTTTTTTAGTTGTTTTTTCTATTCAACTGGAACTTAGTATGACGCAAAGATTCATTTATTGTAATGCGAGAAGTAAGAGCTTTTTTCAAGATTAGGAAAGCGACAAAATATTTTATTAGAAAATAAAATATTAAGGGCTGCTGGGGTTTTAGTCATACGATGCCTTATAAAAACAAATAGATGTCCCTTTTGAAATCAAGTAAAACAAATTTATTTCTTTTCTCAAATACAGGAAACCAGTTCTGGAATAAAGTTTTGAGGATCTTTTATAAGGGAGGTACTTTACAGTGAAGAATGTATTAAGGTAGTCGTCTCTTCCTCTCCTTGTGCTTCGAGTCGGTTTCTTTAGGAAGATTTTGGGTCGCTACTAAGAACAAGACACTTGATTGCCACGTTTATTTTCAGAGTAGACTTCTCAGTGTAATGGGCAGAGAGGTAATACCGGTCATTAGACTACTTTTCGTTTCTTTTTCATCCAGCTTGTGTGTTAATAATCTCAGCATCACGACTAGTTCAGTCTGGTCAGGGGAGGCAGACATGACTGCACACAGGGCCACACAGCCCCGGAGCCAGCATTCCTTAGGTTCTACTCGTGGTAATCACACGTACAGTACGAGTCCACACTCCCCGGCGGTTAGTAACCATGGTGACACGGTCACACGGATGTTTGCTGCTGTAAGTAACAACTCTGTTACTGAGATGTTAGGTACGGTAACAGTACACAACACGTCTCACAACACACACAGAAATGATGGATGGTCTGACTTTCATTTAGAATTCGGAAACTGTACTAACCGTCGTGGGAGGTATCACGTGACCGATAGTGAGGCTACCGTTCACTGGTATTTTAATCCCCCGGTAATTCGTAATATTTTGTCACCTGGTTATTGCTTTTGTGAACTGGAGATAACTGTTCCACAAGGAATGGTGGCTGTCGTGCTAAGTTTTAAGAGAACACCATTTTTTAATAACTTAGAAAACCTTACACTGCTGGACGACGCCAATGTGATTTTATATAATGGGGGTATAGGTGATTTACCATCCCCATTTGTTACTTATTCCCATCTCGTAAACTTTCATTTGGCGGTCGCTAAGGCTAATTTGAAGAGAACAACTCGTCTCAGGATACTCATGAACATCACTACACTGCCAGACACCAGTCGCCCACAGTTTCAAATCATCTTTAATTCTTCAACATCAGGTATGTTACTTCAGTAACCTTTGTATTCAAGACATCAACACAAAAGTCGACAAAACTTCACATGTACTTGTATTAGTAATTTCTATTTATTGTAGCTGTCAGTTGTCGCTGGAGACAGGCCATGTAGGATGCGGCCGGCAGTGTTTGGCATTTGGCTAATGCCATGAAGTAAAAGTGTTTCTCCTGAAAGCTTTAATCCTGAAGTATTTGACCTTAGTAATCGGCTAGGAGGTACTTAAGAAAAATAAAGAGCTTGCTAACAAGAACAGGAAGATAGGAAGAGGTTGTGGTCGCATGTCCCCAAATGCAGCGGCAGAGTGTGTAACCTAGAGGTTGTGTCTATAGTTTAAGATTTTTTGCGTGTGGAAAATATATATATCTATTCCTGTATCTTTACTTCTCAGTAACTATTTCTCAGTTATTGTAAAGACAATGAATACTAGGTGACTAAAATTAAAACTATTGTCAAAATATTGATTAGTGCAAGGTCAGTGACTATAAAAATTGAATTTCATTCTGAAAAACGGATTGTCTTTTAGGACTATACTCACATTTAAAGTCATTAGATAGTAATAATAATTGATTGATGAATGTATATTGAAAAAAACATTTTCTACATTTTATCGTGTATGCTTAATGACCATAATTTTATTTTAAATTGAGACATAGTCTGCAAAGTGAAAGTGCTAAAGACTGTTTGATTTCATCATTCGACACAGACAGAAGAATATTACAATTTTTAGTTTGACACAAGGTTAATTTAACAACGAGCACTTTTGAGACTGCTGTAAATAAACTTTTTATTACAGTCACTGCCGACCGATGTTCCACTAAACTGATCATACTCCGAGTAGTAATTACTAAGAACTAATGTTCAAGGAATCCACTATATATATTCTATGATATCTCAAACCATTAGGAAAAAGGCGCCTAAAACGAATCGGTGTTATCTCTTGGAGGACGAGTGACTACATTAGCTTGTCCCTGTCTTGCCAGCTGTTGGCTCAGCAATTTTAGCCAGTTCCTCCGTCGGAGGTTAGTAACTCCTTGTTTATTAACGCTTAATTTTAATACTTATAAAGTTCTTCCTAGAGCAAACACTTCCAAGCTAAATACTCCATGGTATCAGCCAGGGTCAAATACTGCGCCTACTCAAAGGTTATAAAGAGAAATTACTGATTTTTGAATCTTTATAAAATATAAGAAAAAACCCAAATTGCACACAAAATCCAAAGTATAAAAGAAAGGTGATTACAACATCTCATTTGAAGAATTACATCGTGTGATGGGTGGTGTCTCGTCACATGCTGTGTTCCCTCGAAAGTCAAGCGCTGTGCAGGGACAATTAATTATTTTGTTTTGTCCCTTTTTAGGATTTTCAAACTATATTTGAAAAATAACGTTTGTTTCTTATTCCACAGGCGCGACAAGCCACCTACCCAGCCACGTTCTCACTCACTCTGTCACTCTTGTATGACAACAAATTTGTTCTCTCGTGTTTTATTAAATAAATTTTGTTTCTAAATGATTTATAGGGAAAGTCGAAATAAATGACTGGATGAACGGCGAAGCGGCTCCACCATTTGTAAAAACGTCTCTCCACCTGCAAGCACCAGCCGACCACATAATTGTCATTCATTTTATCTTTCATTATAACCCATGCCTGAGGAAAGAGGACATCCCTTATGACATCAGCTACCGTACAAACAGCAGCACCGTATCGTACAAGTTGTGTGAAACACCACCAGACGTGTGCAATGGCCTTGTCTTTTATTCCGAGTGGGTACTTATAGAGTTTATAAGATTTAGGAGTTCACTGGGAAAAGACTTTACAATAACTTTTAACTTTCATCACATCTCACATCAACTCGCTGCGCTGTCAGGAGACAGGTGGAACTGCTCGGTTAGTGACTGGCCGGAAATGTGGCAAGGTGTTCCCTGTATCTTCATGTTTGACTGTCACGACAGGGAAGCGGAAGGTGGATGCTGGCAAGGTGATGGTACATTCAAGCAAGGAATATTTCAGGTTGACGGTGGATGTCTTGCTCTCTCGTATAGAGAACAGCAATCGTCCTGGTACCTTGACAGCCAATGGTGTCAAAAACATGGAGGACAACTGGTCAGTCTGAGTACGCGTAGCATGACAGATGGTCTCGTGAAATGGTTACTAAGGGTTAACCTACTGGCCAGAGGTGCCATTGGTCTGGCGACAATGTCGCACGTAAAATCACCAATGTAAGTACACTTATACTGTTCACACTCAAGGTTTGTTAAAGACATTTTCGTTTCATCGGCTTTGAAACGTTTTCTCTGATTACGAATAATTTAACTGACTAAACAACCGACTATTTTTTTGTTTACCAGGTATAAACACAGTCTACAGTGGCTTGATAAGACTGTCGCACATACCAGCAAGGAAAAATATAGAACGGGTCTACAAAATTGTTTTTCTTTCGAAGTTTTTTTTAATAAATTAGCCTTAAGTAAATCACTTCTTAGAAGAAATTGTAATGATTATCATCCTGTAACATGTCTCTTATGCCAGCTTAAGGGAGGTTCTAGACAACACCGTGATGTTCAGCTGCCAGGGATTTTAACAAACGAACCCCGTGACAGACTGTCAAAGGTCAGTAATAGACTTATGTTGCATTTAAGGAACCAGACCTTGTTAATGATTAGCTTATTGCTGTCTTTTAATCTTGGTTGCTGGTAAATTAGTTAGAGATAGTTATTAATTATATATTTATAAATGAAAATTGAAAAAATATTTTAAGATGTGAGAAAAACAAGCAAAATTATTGGTTTTGATATATTTATCAGTAAGTCAGCTTATTGTTGTAGGTACGTGTGATATATTATGAATTTAGTGTTCAAATTGCTGTTTATAAAATTAACACATCCCAAAATTCAACAGGCTGCGTACATACGGTGTCCGGCCAATCACTTCACTCACGTCTTCCTGGCTTGTGATGACGTCTCTTCCTGTTGGTCCAATACGTCTGGCGCCACGCCTTCCTGTTCCGCACCACTGACGCCACTTCCGCCGTCTTTTAAGTGTGGCGGTGAGGATAGTGTCCCTTACACACTCGTGTGTGACCATCGGCCTGACTGTAAGGACAAAAGTGACGAAGATTTCTGCGATTTCCCGCCGTGCGACAGCCCGTTAGCTGTAGTCTGTGGAGAAAAAAAGGTTTGTTTGCTTCTGAAAATCTTGTAAAGTGAAAGTAAATAAAGGTAAGCCTTCATAGTAATACTATTCCTTTCATAATGTTTATTTTCAGAGGAACTATTTACTTATTTGTGATCTAAATTCAACTTTGTAATAATTCTAGGAGAAAAGTGTATTACTGATACTTTGTAAAGAATAAAAACAAACTAACCCTAAGAAGTGAAGTAGAAGTAAACGTTTTGTGTGACTCGTGGCTCTTTTGCTATAGTCGCAGGTGAAATTGCACGATATTTTCCTCCACTTCTTCATTTTTAGGATAGGACAATGATGACTGAAAGTAAAAACGGTTTTTATAAGTGTTTCAATAGTGTCACGTGAGAGCGAAAGTTTTTTAGTCTACCTGTGCCGCTGAGAGCTCCTACACTTCATTATAAGAGAAAATTCTTTTGAGCAATGCGCTTAATAAACTATATAGAGGTAATGTTTCTCAAAGATTTTCTCTGTAAATTTCGTGCCTTGCGCACACTACTGTTCGTGGCACCACCAGGTGGTACAACCTACCTTGTAGTGGTGTGGTGGCTTGTGCGTCTTGTCCATACACAGTATTTCGGCGCAAGCTCCTGGCAGGTGCTACCTAGCCGAACAGGTGTGTCAGGTGAGCACCCTGGCGTAATAACCCACCCATGTAAAAACAAAAGCTGATACAGAAACTGCAGCAGTTTCACAACAAGGACCTGGTTGGGATGATTCCTGTCTAGAGGAGCTTATAACGCGTGTTGGTGAAAGCCTTAGGGAAGACAGCTTGCCGATACATCTTTCGTTTCTATAATTTCAAAAAGAAACTTTTAAAGTTAGACGTATGAAACATTTCAATTTACATCGGGTTAAATGTAAACACTTTGATTGATATTGATAAGTTAATTTCTTTCGTAAAATAACTAAATGTAATATACAGTTGTGCTTTTGGCAGTGTGTTGACTACAAGATGGTCTGTGATGATAAAGCAGACTGTGATGATTATGCGGACGAAATCCTGTGCGACATAAACTTTGTGGAAAACATTGAATTTACCTTCCAGGAATTAAATTTTACGTCTACTAAACTTGATTATTTCAAAGGACGGCTGGTGTTGACTGATTACAACATGTCTGACATGTCGACGTTTACTTGTCCTGTTTCCCACTTCATGTGCGCCAGTCTTCAGCAGGTCTGTCTTCCTGTCTTCCTTCGTTGTAACGGGCTGTACGACTGTCCTGATCACGAAGACGAGGCGGAATGCGACAGGTACACGTGTCCCGGCTTTTACCGCTGCCGTCAGTCTCAGGTGTGTGTTGACGAGAGTCACGTGTGTGACGGGGTGTACCATTGTCCTCAACGCGATGACGAACTACTGTGTAACGACACCTGTCCACACAGTTGTGTCTGCTACGGTCTGGCCTTCATTTGCTCGGATACTTTCCGTGCCGCTGACTATTCTAACCTTCGATATCTGGATGGTAGTGGCACCTTGATGACCCTCGCTGACCTGTGGAACAACACTTTCCTCGTTCACCTCAGTCTGGTCCGTTGTCATCTGACTAAACTGCATGAAGTGGTTTTGCCTAATATCCGCACTCTGGATCTGAGCTACAATGAGTTAACTGAAATAAGTGGCCAGTTCTTTGCTGGTCTCAACAATATAGTGTTTCTGAAGATAAGCAATAATCCTTTAACAGGCTTCTACCTCCACAAGTTCACTTACACAAGTCCTCTCAAAATATTTGACATGTCTAATGTCCAAAATTCAGAAATAGACTTCTGGACAATGAGCTTTTTTCCAACCTTAACGACTCTTAATGTCTCCGGTAATCAAATAAAATATGTGACAGGACAAGGATTCCCTAGAATGATGAACTTGCACGTGCTGGATCTGCGTCAATGCCCTCTCACACATTTCCCAAAAGGAATATTTCAGGCTCTAGACCGACTGCAGAATGTGTTTGCTGACAACTACAAGCTGTGCTGTCCGGCGACACTACCCAAGGGCTTCAACGTGCTCAACTGTCACGCTCCTTCGGACGAAGTGTCTTCCTGTGACGATCTGCTGCGCTCCAACGTGTACCGCGTGGCCCTCGCTACCTTCGCCTCGTTATCGTTACTGGGAAATGTCGGCACGTTGCTTTACCGCTTTATCTTCCACAAAACAACAGGCAACGTGGGCTATGACGTCTTCGTGTCCAACTTGTGCGTGGCGGACTTTCTGATGGGTGTGTATCTGTTGATCATCGGAATAGCTGACCACAGGTACCGAGGGGCTTACGTGTGGGAGGACGTGAGCTGGAGGAACAGCCAATTGTGCAAGTTCACAGGTTTTGTGTGTTTGTTGTCCATGGAGGTGTCTGTTCTGATGATCTTCTTGATCACTGTTGACCGCTTCTTGGTTCTTCGATTTCCTTTTCGTTCCTTCCATTTCAGAAAACGTTCAGCACAGCTTACAAGCGGGGTAGTGTGGGTGGCAGGTCTTGTCCTAGCGGTAACCCCATGTCTTCCTATGACGTCACACTGGCAGTTTTACAGCCAGACTAGCATTTGTATTCCCCTTCCTACATCGAGGGTAGAATTTCCTGGGCGTAAGTATTCCTTTATCGTTCTAGTTGTCTTTAATTTTATTTGCTTTGTTCTTATTTTTGTGGGTCAGGTGCTAATTTACTGGTCTATTCGCTCAAGCTCCATGTCTGTGTCCAACACATCCAAAGCTGTTAACGACATCACCATAGCCCGCCGTCTAGTCACCGTAGTGATGTCGGACTTTCTTTGCTGGTTTCCTGTGGGTTTGACGGGAATTCTGGCGTCGTACGATGTTGCCGTGGCAGGAGAGGTCAACGTGGCGATGGCTATTTTTATTTTACCCGTCAACTCTGCTCTCAACCCTTTTCTTTACACACTTAACATTTATTTGGAGCGCCGACGCCGTGCAAGAGAAGAAGAAATGGAAAAACGCATTTTGTTGCAAATTAAGGCACGAAAAATTGTACAAAAGTTGAACTTGTGAGTGATAAATGAGAAAGACAAAAACGCATCATGTACCAAATTAAAGTTTGTAAAATTGTTCAATAGGTAGTAAAATCTGCTGAAAAAATGTATAATACTAATGCAAATTTCCTAATTATTTTAGTCCATTGGAGGCAAATACATAATTGTAAACACAAAATCAATGTAAAAGTTGGTGTGCGATTGCATGTGTGTAAACGACTTGATAGCTATATCTTCATGAAATATATGTTTGTAATAGATACTAAAAATCTAGCTTCCATTCTGATAATGGTATCACTGTGATGAGGTGAGGCAGTACGGGTTTTGTTACTAACATTCATGCGTTGATATTAAGAGTGTAATGGTATCACGTGATCGAACATGGATATCCAACATTTGTTTGTCATCGGAGGATAATTCAAGCGTCTGAGTAAGTTTTAATACTGCTATGTTTAATATTCTAAAACTGCTAAATTATTAGTTCAGTCCTGACATTAGAATAATTAAAACAACCTGGAGATGTGTTCGATGTAACTACTTTAGCCGGTAATGCAGGTTACTGGCTTATACAGAATGATATGTAATGTTATGTAATGCTAATCATTTCTTGGCACACGGCACACAACGAAGTGCTCTGAACAAATCATACACAGCTCACCTATCCACCGAGATCATCAAAGTCACCGGTAATATCTTCTAGAAATTCTACTCAATGCCTCTTGCTATTTGCAATAAGCCTGTGTTTCTACTTGTAACGGATGACATCTCATCAAAGATAGAGATTATTCCTATGAGAACTACTTTGAAAAACTTGAAATGAACTCGTAAAACGCTTGAAATAAACTGTGTTATAGCTCTGTATATATGTATATTTTTGCTTTAATACTTTCGATAGTTATTTTTTCTTTGATGTCCCTTATTAACAATGTTGCTTCTATGATGTAACCGAGACACTTTTGACTACTACTTCACTTAATAATTGTGGACAAGTGAATAATAAAACAGTGAGTAGATAAAAGGTTGTCATAAATTCAGCTTTTTGGGGAAAGTTCAAGAGTAAGGAAACACTGCTGTGCTGAAAAGTAACACTGAAAGTTGCAAAATTTCTTTGATTTTTAATTTTTATAATGTGTAAAAAAAGTACTAGACCTAAAAGTTTAGCTTTAATCAATCAGTAAGGTTTTCTAAAGAAGTCGAAAGCATTTGTTACCAAAAAGATTTTTGACCATACAGTAGCTTATTTCCATGGCCAGTAGAAATAAAGAATAAGATTGAAGCATATATAACAGAAATTTTGCAAAATGGTTTTCGATGCAATCTTTCATAAATCTTGTCTAATAACCCAATCGCACATTAAAAAACTCTTTAAAAGATTTTGTATATAAATGTGTTGGGTTTAATTTAGTTTATTGCTTATATCTTCCTATTTATGACGCTTGTAGACCGCTATTAATTTATTAATTAATATAGATATATTAGCACATTTTGCATCGGATCAGGTGGAGTCGTTAAATTATGTGACTGGGTTTTTGAGTGTAGCTTTTATTTTTCTATAGTTTTTTTTTTTTTTTAGCATTTATTATTTTTGTTCATCTTAATGAAAAGCTATGATTCATAGTTTTCACAGCTCCAAAAGCAAAACTGTTTTGAAAGCTCGAGACTGTGTATAGCATAATGAAAACACACACACCGAGGTGTGCGCGGCTTATAATTGCAACTTAGTTTTAATATGTATTTTACAAGCCCATTGCATTTTGCATTGCGTCCTTACCACACTGACCTATTATTGTCTCATTTAAAAGAGGCAGCACTCAGCTTTTTTCAAGCTGAGCAAATTCTACTGAAACCACAGGAAGTAAGTAGATGAACATGCAATGTGTTACAAGCGATGATGAAGCTTGAAGTGAAGGTCAGATTATAAACATCGAGAAAAATAGAACGATAGTAATGGGGGAAAGAAACTCCCTACATCAACCATTAACTTGACATTAACTTGCCCAGTGAACCACTCATAACAAAGACAACAGACTGTTCGTGTCTCAGTCTATTGACATGTTAGTTCTTTATGTGCATGTTTATACACATTCTAGGCTGACTCGCAAGAGCAATGCAGACTGTCGGAGCTTATTAACGTTTTTGCTTCACACCTAATTGTCATTTAATTATCATTTAATAATTTTTTCTTAAATTTTTCGTGTCACCAGTTCACTGTTATTTTACGGCCTGATAATTACTGTCAGTATTATTGCCCCTGTAGTTACTTTTCTCAACACCACTTACAACAATTGCATAATAACACTGCCAATACCTCTTGCTTATTCGTTATCCGTTTGTTTTTACTAAAATTACTTTTTTTGACATTTGTGGGAGGGACTTGTTTCAATAACTGAGTTCGTCTCGAATCTCTGAATTATATGACAGTCTTTACTCATTCTTATAATGTATTATCGTATCAACAAGAAACAAGTAAACATACTTTAGACCTTTTATATCTTGATAACATGACATTGCGGTTTTTAGCAAAGTGTTGGCTACAGGACATGTTTCTGACATTTTTTCAAAACAAATGTTTATAATCTTTAAACGACTGGTCTGTGCCATATGTATGAATCGGATAATGAAACATCTTATTTTTGAAGCTGTATAGAGACAGAGATATCTAAATATGCTAGATGTACGATGCTTCAGGGAAGGAATTTCTTCACAAGAGAACACTAACATCGCCATAGACTAGTGTTCCTTAGCTGACGTGTTCTGTTTGTCAAGATGTCTTTCCAGAAAACTCGCAAACAACGATAAACAAAAATAAACACCATTGACGCGGTTGGGGAAATAATTTAACTAATTTATAGTGAGTACTTAGGACTAGAAACGGTAAAATGTAAAAGGATATTTTCTTATGTAACGAGGTAATTACATGATCGGAGATGATTATCTACATTTCCCTCTTGAAAGCGTTGTCTTAATAAAGAACTTAACATTTTTCTGGCTTCCTTTGTATGAGATGGAGAGTGATGTCCTCTTGTCATACCGTGTGTAAGGACTGTTTTGAATTGTGTGTTTATTTCTTCATCTGTGCTTTTTTTCTCTATAGTTAATCTTCATTTCTTCAATGCCTACGGCTGACTAATTCTTTCGCTAATTATCTATTCAGTCAATTCTGGACAAGATGAAAGGTTGCAAGTTTAAATCTTTGCACTCGACTGTATATTTTACTTTAATTTTCTACCCTCGGGACGTGTTTGCACGATCTATCGACCGGTGGAATATAACAAATAAACAAAATAAGCTAAAACTTTTAGGGAGAAGACATCAGTGATTTTCACTTCTCAAGTCTTCTCTGGCACATGTCCTTCCTTCAAGCTTCAGGCAAAACGAACCACAGAGAAAAAGGACATCACCCTAGAAGTGAATTAAGCCACAAGGTTAGATCTGACTCGCTAGCTATCTAGACTAGAAGTAAGGGAAACAATTAGGTAACGAGCTAGAAGTAGGGAAACAATTAGATAACGAGCTAGAAGTAGGGAAACAATTAGATAACGAGCTAGAAGTAGGGAAACAATTAGATAACGAGCTAGAAGTAGGGAAACAACTCAGTACCTGTTCTTGTGTATTTTCTTTTGTTTTTTGGTAATAATAATAACTAACGCTCTTTTAATACACTAAATCGCCTCGCGTTTTCATTGGGGCTATGCGTGCTTGGGGGCTCGAGCTAAAAGGTGTTAATTAATAAGCAATTTAGTGTGGTAGCACGCGGTGAGTGTCGACGGGATTTGGTGGGGGTATCGACGGTGTTTTGAACTGGTGACAGAAATCGTCCCCTACCAAATCTACGGTCCCCATCCCAGGTTTGCGACAAGCTACATAAAACAGATACTGTTTACTTACTGCTACTCGCACGTGTTCCCGTTTAAGATCCTCATACGTATGTCATCCTTCAATTTTTTTTTTATCTATTTCCAGTTCGAACACCAATGTCGTCCTCAGACTGTGATTTGATTCAACACTTTTTGCGTTTTGTGTATTCAAGAACAATACAAAAGTATCCATACGGATAAATCTTTAAGCTCTTGAGCTTTCGACAAAGTACTTTGTAAGCAACTTGTATTTGCCGTGACGAGGTTGGTGCTGACGTTGCGCAGGGGTTAGAGTCCAAATTCGAACAGAGAGGATAGCATGTTTTTTTTTAATTTCTCGAGGTTTGTACTTTTACTTGTCATTCGGTGTTAATGCACTAACAGCGATCACGAATACAGGCAAACGAAAACAGTAAGCAGCAAGAAGTAAAACTTTATGAAGAAGAACAAGAAAAAATAAAAAAGGAAAAAGAACAAGAACAAGAACAAGAACAAGGACGAGAAGAAAAATAGCATGATGATGATAATTAACTGAAAATACTTTTTTTTACTGTGAGCCAGTTATCAAAGAGACATCGACATCTGAAGTATAGAAACGTTAAAACAAGAAAGGTCTTCTGCTCATGACAAAGTTTTAACCAAAGACAACATCCCCATTCAGTGAGGTAACACCGTGTTACTGTTGTAGCGGCAACCTGCGGTGAGTACCTGTGCAGCACGCATACTTTCAAACCCGTTGCTAAGCAAACCGGTGAGCTAACAGAGAAAATCTGACATTTCAAGGATCGATTCAATAAAATGAAGAGCAACAGCGAAACACGCCTGCACCTTTAGTCAAAAGACTTCTCTCCGTCTGTCCTTCTCTTCTTCTGTCTCACTTCTGACTCACACTCACCTCTCTCTCTCTCTTGTCTTTCTCGACCTTCTCACAAACACAGCAACAACTTTGCAGAAACATTCTAATGTGGACAGGTGAGATAGTGTTTGTCTCGATGCATACAACACGCAAGAGCTGCTTGTGATAGTCTGCAGACGACAGTCAGATGCCGGGTATTTATCCACATACTTCACGCGTGATTCCCCCGCCCAGCCAATCAGCATCCCTCTCTTTTTTTTATATTTCCCCCACCCGTTCTCTCTATCAGAAAGCTCGTCATTCACTAAATGTACTACCTCCCGTTGACAAAGAGACATAAAAGTCAAGTTTTGAGAATGATTGTTGAAGGCGGGAGGATAAATATATCTACAACTTTCATTGTCACTGTTTCTAATTGGGAGAAAAATTAGGAACCGACGATTAAGTGGAAACAAATTTACCTATATTTTTATCGGTAGAAAAATATTTTGTTTTTTGTAACCTTTCTCGCTTTAACAAATTACTATCATTTTTTTCTTCAATAAATTTTGTAAGTTTCTTCAAAGCTCCAAAAAGAAATAAAAGAATGACACCATGGAGAACTGCCTTGAATATTCTTTTTTCTCTCGATTAAAATCCTTTTGCTACGAAGATAGTCTTTATCTGAATTTCTTTTAATTACCCTGCTAAAATATTCTTTTTGATTTTCTTTTTTCTTTTCAACTGGAAAGTAGTAGGACGCAAAGATTCATTTATTGTAATTCGAGAAGTAAGAGCTCTTTTCAAGATTAGGAAAGAGGCAAAAAATATTTTATTAGAAAATAAAATATTAAGGCTACTGTGGTTTAGCCATACGATCCTGTTTTTAACACTTATGTATAAAAAAAAATAGTTGCCGCTTTTGCAATCAAGTAAAACCAATTTTTTTTTCTTTTCCCCTAAACAGGAAAATACTTCTGGAATAAAGTTTTAGTGGATCTTTTATAAGAGAGGTACTTTACAGTGAAGAATGTAGTCGTCTGTTCCTCTCCTTGTGCTTCGAGTTGGTTTCTTTAGGAAGATTCTCGAGCCGCTACTAAGAACAAAAACTTTTAATTGCAACACTTATTTTTAGAGTAAACTTCTCAGTGTAATGGGCAGAGTGGTAATACCGGTCATTAGACTACTTTTCTTTCATTTTTTATCCAGCTTGTCTGCTACAAATTTCAGCATCACGACTAGTGTCGTCTGGTCAGAGGAAGCAGACATGACTGCACACAGGGCCACACAGCCCCGGAGCCAACATTCCTTAGGTTCTACTCGTGGTAATCACACGTACAGTACGAGTCAACACTCACCGGCGGTTAGTAACCATGGTGACACGGTCACACGGATGATTGCTGCTGTAAGTAACAACTCTGTTACCGAGATGTTAGGTACGGTAACAGCACACAACACGTCTCACAACACACGGACAATTAATGGATCGTCTCATTTTAATTTAAAATTTAGAAACGGGACCTACGGTTGTGTCAGGTATGACGTAACCGGTAGTGAGGGTAAAATTCGTTGGTCATTTATTCCAGGAAGATCTTATAATATTTTGTCACCTGACGATTGGTTTTGTGAGCTGGAGCTTAGCGTTCCACGAGGGATGGTAGCTCTCGTGAAGACAGTTCAAAATATATTTAGCAAATATGAATGTTCAACCCTCACCCTGCTGGACGACGCCAATGTGATTTTATTCACTGGGATTCCAGCTAAACTACCATCGCTATTTGTTACCTATTCCCATTTAGTGACCTTTCATGTTTCCTTCCCTAAGACAGAATTGATTCAAAGTTATTGGTTCACCATGGACATTAACATCACTACACTTCCAGAGACCAGTCGCCCACAGTTTCAAATCATCTTTAATTCTTCAACATCAGGTATGTTACTTTGTATTGATGACATCAACACAAAACTGCACACCATCGAGATACACGGCAAGTGCAGAAACACTACATGTAGAGGGCGGTCACTGTGTCGTCCTAGAATGTCGAGGCATTCATATTTTTTGTATGTCGTATTTTTTTGTAAAAGAGGAGTTTTTGCTTTATTCCTTGCATAGCCATGTACAAGTATTATTATTTTTTTTTCCTGTTGTAGCTGTCAATAGGCACTGAAGAAAGGCGATGTACGATGCGGCCGGTGGTGTTAGGCATTCGGCTAGTGCCATGAAGGAAAGGACCTGGCAGATGCAATAAAATATTTTGAAACATTTTATCATGAAGGCTTTTAATCCTGAAGTATTTGACCTTAGTAATCGGCTAGGAGGTACTTAAGCAAAAATAAAAAGCTTGCTAACCAAGAATAGGAAGGGTCTGCAAAGTCAGAGTGCTAAGGACAGTTTGCTTACCTCATTCGATACTCAGACAGAAAAATACTTGGATTTTTAGTTTGAGACAAGGCTGCTTTTAACACCGCTCACTATTGAGACTGTTATAAATTTACTTTTTTTATACACTGCCAACCAATGTTCCACTGAACTGATTATACTCCGAGTAGCAATTACTAAGGACTTATGTTCAAGAAATCCACTATATATATATATCGTGCATGATATCTCAAACACCAGGAAACAGGACCGGAAAAAAATCGGTGTTGGAGGACGAGTGACTACATTAACTACTCCTTGTCTTGCCAACTGATGGCTCAGAAATTTTAGCAAGTTCCTCCGTTGGAGGTTAGTGACTCCTTGTTGTTTACTAGGACAGAATACTTATAAAGTTCTTCAAGCTAAATACTCGAAGGTATCAGCCAGGCTCAAATACTGCGCCTATTCAAAGGTTATACAGAAAACATACTAAATCGAATCTATATTAAATATAAGAAAATATCAAATAGCACATAAAATCCAAAGTATAAAAGAAATGTGATTACAACATCTCATTTTAAGAATTACATCGTGTCTCCACTTCGTGATGGGCAGGGTCTAGGCACTTGCCGTGTCTCACTGGAAAGTCAAGAGCTGTGCAGGGACAATTAATTATATTGTTTTGTCCCTTTTTAGGATTTTCAAACTATTTTTAAAAAAGGTTTATTTCTTATTTACCACGTGCGACAAGCCCCCTACCCCACCTCGTTCTCACTCAGTCTATCACTCTTGTATAACTTCAAACTTAATCTCTCTTGTTGTATTAAAAAAATGTTTCTAAATGATTTATAGGGCAAGTCGAATTAAATAACTTGATGATCGGCATAGAGTCTCCACCATTTGTAAAAACGTCTGTCCATCTGCGGGCACCAGCCGACCACATTATCGTCATTCATTTTGTCCTTCATTTTTACTCATGCGACCATGATGGACGTTATGACATCACCTTCCACACAGACAGCAGCAAAGTAACGTACAACTTATGTAGAACACCACCAAATGTGTGCAATGGCATTGTCTTTTATTCCCGATGGGTACTTATAGAACTTATAAGGTTTAAAAGTCTACGGAGAAAAGACTTTACAATAACTTTCAAGTTTCATCACATCTCACAACCACTCGCTGCGCTGTCAGGAGACAGGTGGAACTGCTCGGTTAGCGACTGGCCGGAAATGTGGCAAGGTGTTCCCTGTGTCTTCATGTTTGACTGCAACGACAGGGAAGCAGAAGGTGGATGCTGGCAAGGTGATGGCAAATTCAAGCAAGGAATATTTCAGGTTGATGGTAGTTGTCTTGCTCTTTTGCGTAGAAATCAGCCATCGTCCTGGTACCTTGACAGTGAATGGTGTCAAAAACATGGAGGACAGCTGGTCAGTCTGAGCACGAGTAGAATGACAGACCGTTTTCTGGCATTGTTACGGAGGGTTAACATAGGTTTCACAGGAGCCATTGGTCTGACGACAATGTCGCACGTAAAATCACCAATGTAAGTACACTTATACTGTTCACACTAAAGGTTTCTCAGATACATTGTCGTTTCATCGGGAATACAATGTTTATCGCTGATGACATATAATTCGTTTAACTGACTAAACAATTTGACTATTCTTTTGTTTACCAGGTATAAACACAGTCTACAGTGGCTTGATAAGACTGTCGCACATACCAGCAAGAAAGACTATACAACAGGTCAAGAAAGTTGTTTTTTTTTCGTCTGTGATATTACTTTGTATAGCTTCAGTGAATCACTTGAGAAATTCAGTTGTACTGAGTCTGTTAAAACAGCATATCTCTTATGCCAGCTTAAGGGAGGTTCTAGAAAGCACCGTGACATTCAGCTGCCAGTGATTTTAACAAACGAACCCAGTGACAGACTGTCAAAGGTCAGTAATAGACTTAAGGTTTATTTAAGAGGGCCATACTTTGTAAAGGTAAATAATGATTAGCTTATTGCTGTCTTTTAATCTTGGTTGCTGGTCAAATAGTTACAGAAAGTTATTAATAATATAAAAAAAAATTCAACTTGAAAAAAATTTTTTGATCAGAGAGAAACAAGCAAAATTATTGGCTTTGATATATTAATTCGTAAGTCAGCTTATTGCTGTAGCTACGTATGATATATTATAATGTATTAAGTGTTAAAGTTGCTGTGTCTACAATTCACACATCCCACTATTACACAGGCTGCGTACATACGGTGTCCGGCCAATCACTTCACTCACGCCTTCCTGGCTTGTGATGACGTCTCTTCCTGTTGGTCCAATAAGTCTGGCGCCACGCCTTCCTGTTCCGCACCACTGACGCCACTTCCGCCGTCTTTTAAGTGTGGCGGTGTGGATAGTGTCCCTTACACACTCGTGTGTGACCATCGGCCTGACTGTAAAGACGGAAGTGACGAAGATTTCTGCATTTTCGCGCCGTGCGATAGTCCGTTAGCTGTAAGCTGTAGCGGAAAAAAGGTTTGTTTGCTTCTCTTAACGATTTGGTTACATTAAAGTAAAAAATAAAAAGAAATAAAAGTAAGTCTTCATATTACGTTTCCTTCAATAATCTTTTCTTTCAGACGAACTATTTACTTATTTCAGATTTAAGTACAACTTCGTAATAATTGTAGGAGTAAAGTAAATTACTGAGTACCTTATATGGAATAAAAAACTAGACCTATGAAAATATTTTGTGTGATGCACCGTTTCTTTCCAAAAGTCGCAGGTTAAATTGCACGATATTTACCTTCACTTCTGCATTATTTTAGGGTAGTACAAATGTGACCGAAGGTAAAAGCGGTTATTATAAGTGTTTCAATGGTGTCACGTAGAAGCAAAGTCATTTAACATACCTGAACAACGGAGAGCTCCTTCACTCCATTATATGAGAAAAATCTCTTTGAGCAATGAGCTTTTTCAGACTTAATAAATTATATAGAAGTAATGTTTCTCCACGACTTTCTGTGTTAATTAAGTGCACTGTGCACATTCCTGTTGGTGTAGTGGTGGGGTGGCTTGTGTGCCTTGTCGATCCACAGACCAATGGCGGCGGGAGTCTTGGGCTCCTGACATGTGTAACCAAGCCCAACACGTCTGTCAGGGAGATGCAAGACATGAATGTTATACCCTGGCCCTCCAGGTTAGGAGTTTTCGCCTTGGACTAACCCCCCATTCATGTGAAAACAAAAGCTGTTACAGAAACTGCAGCAGTATACAAGAAGGTCCTGGCCGAGAAGCTTCCTCTCTAGAAGAGCTTATGACGCGTGTGGGTGAAAGCATCTTTCGCTAAAATATTGTTTTAAATCTTTTAAATTCTTAAATAAGAAAAATTTTAATTTACATGTGGTCAGATGTAAACCCTTTGATTGTTGTCCTTATTTGTTTCCTTAAATGAAAAGATAAACGAAAAGGTTGTGTCTTTGGCAGTGTGTTGACTACAAGATGGTCTGTGATGATAAAGCAGACTGTGATGATTATGCGGACGAAAATCTCTGCAACATAAGCATAAGTAAAACATTTAGCCTCAAGGACTTTAATTTTACATCTACAAAACTTGATTATCGAGAGGGACGCCTGCTGTTGACTGATTACAACATGTCTGACATGTCGACGTTTACTTGTCCTGTTTCCCACTTCATGTGCGCCAGTCTTTACCAGGTTTGTCTTCCTGTCTTCCTTCGTTGTAACGGGCTGTACGACTGTCCTGATCACGAAGACGAGGCGGAATGCGACAGGTACACGTGTCCCGACTTTTACCGCTGCCGTCAGTCTCAGGTGTGTGTTGACGAGAGTCACGTGTGTGACGGGGTGTACCATTGTCCTCAACGCGATGACGAACTACTGTGTAACGACACCTGTCCACACAGTTGTGTCTGCTACGGTCTGGCCTTCATTTGCTCGGATACATTCCTTGCCGCTGACTATTCTAACCTTCGATATATGGATGGCAGCGACACTTTAATGACCCTCGCTGACCTGTGGAACAACACTTTTCTCGTTCATCTCAGTCTGGTCCGTTGTAATCTGACTAAACTGCATGAAGTGGTTTTGCCTAATCTCCGCACTCTGGATCTGAGCTACAATGAGTTAACTGAAATAAGTGGCCGGTTCTTTGCTGGTCTCAACAATATAGTGTTTCTGAAGATAAGCAACAATCCTTTGACAAGCTTCTACCTCCACAATTTCACTTACACAAGTCCTCTCAAAATATTTGACATGTCTAATGTCCAAAATTCAGAAATTGACTTTGCAATAATGAGCTTTTTTCCAACATTAACGAGTCTTAATGTCTCCAGTAATCAAATAAAATATGTGACAGGACAAGGATTCCCTAGAATGATGAACTTGCACGTACTCGATCTGCGTCAATGCCCTCTCACACATTTCCCAAAAGCAATATTTCAGGCTCTAGAGCGACTGGAGAGTGTTTTCGCTGACAACTACAAGCTGTGCTGTCCGGCGACACTACCCAAGGGCTTCAACGTGCTCAACTGTCACGCTCCTTCGGACGAAGTGTCTTCCTGTGACGATCTGCTGCGCTCCAACGTGTACCGCGTCGCCCTCGCTACCTTCGCCTCGTTATCGTTACTGGGAAATGTCGGCACGTTGCTTTACCGTTTTATCTTCTACAAAACAACAGGCAACGTGGGCTATGACGTCTTCGTGTCCAACTTGTGCGTGGCGGACTTTCTGATGGGTGTGTATCTGTTGATCATCGGAATAGCTGACCACAGGTACCGAGGGGCTTACGTGTGGGAGGACGTGAGCTGGAGGAACAGCCACTTGTGCAAGGTCACAGGTTTTGTGTGTTTATTGTCCATGGAGGTGTCTGTTCTGATGATCTTTATGATCACTGTTGACCGCTTCTTGGTTCTTCGCTTTCCTTTTAGTTTCTTCCATTTTAGAAAACGTTCAGCACAGCTTACTTGCGGGGTAGTGTGGGTGGCAGGTCTTGTCCTAGCGGTAACCCCTTGTCTTCCTATGACGTCACACTGGCAGTTTTACAGCCAGACTAGCATTTGTATTCCCCTTCCTACATCGAGGGTAGAATTTCCTGGGCGTAAGTATTCCTTTATCGTTCTAGTTGTCTTTAACTTTATTTGCTTTGTTCTCATTTTTGTGGGTCAGGTGCTAATTTACTGGTCTATTCGCTCAAGCTCCATGTCTGTGTCCAACACATCCAAAGCTGTTAACGACATCACCATAGCCCGCCGTCTAGTCACCGTAGTGATGTCGGACTTTCTTTGCTGGTTTCCTGTTGGTTTGACGGGAATTCTGGCGTCGTACGATGTTGCCGTGGCAGGAGAGGTCAACGTGGCGATGGCTATTTTTATTTTACCCGTCAACTCTGCTCTCAACCCTTTTCTTTACACACTAAACATTTATTTGGAGCGCCGTCACCGTACACGAGAAGAAGAAAGGGAAAAACGCATTTTGTTGCAAATGAAGGCAGGAAAAGTTGTACAAAAGGTGAACTTGTGAGTGATAAATGAGAAAGACAAAAAAGCATCTTGTACCAAATTAAAGTTTGTAAAATTGTTCAGTAGGTGTGTATTTGAGTGGCAAACAATAAGCGGTCCTCTTGACTTTAAGTCTACTTTTTTATTGTTATCAATGAGAAAGTTAAAAAATAGTATTTAATAAGAAGAGAAAGAAAATCTGCTGAAAAAATGTTTAATACTATTGCAAATTTCCTAATTAATTTAGTCCATTAGAGGCAAATACATAATTGTAAACACAAAATCAATGTAAAAGTAGATGTGCGATTGCATGTGTGTAAACGACTTGATAGCTATATCTTCATGAAATATATGTTTGTAATAGATACTAAAAATCTAGCTTCCATTCTGTTAATGGTAACACTGTGATGAGGTGAGGCAGTACGGGTTTTGTTACTAACATTCATGCGTTGATATTAAGAGTGTAATGGTATCACGTGATCAAACATGGATATCCAACATTTGTTTGTCATGTGAGGATAATTAAATCGTCTGAGTAAGTTTTAATACTGCTATGTTTAATATTTTAAAACTGCTAAATTATTAGTTCAGTCAGGACCTTCGAATAATTAAAACAACCTGGAGATGTGTTCGATGTAACTACTTTAGCCGGTAATGCAGGTTACTGGCTTATACAGAATGATATGTAATGTTATGTAATGCTAATCATTTCTTGGCACACGGTACACAACGAAGTGCTCTGAACCAATCAGACACAGCTCACCTATCCACCGAGATCATCAAAGTCACCAGTAATATCTTCTAGAAATTCTACTCAATGCCTCTTGCTATTTGTAATAAGCCTGTGTTTCTACTGGTAACGGATGACATCTCATCAAAGATACAGATTATTCTTGTGAGAACTACTTTGAAAAACGTGCAATGAACTCGTAAAACGCTTGAAATAAACTGTGTTATCTCTCTGTATATATGTATATTTTTGTTTTAATACTTTCAATAGTTATTTTTTCTGTCATGTCCCTTATTAACAATGTTGCTCCTATGATGTAACCGAGACACTTTTGACTACTACTTCACTTAATAATTGTAGACAAGTGAATAATAAAACAGTGAGTAGATAAAAGGTTGTCATAAATTCATCTTTTTTGGGACAATTCAAGAGTAAGGAAACACTGCTGTGCTGAAAAGTAACACTGAAAGTTGCAAAATTTCTTTGATTTTTAATTCTTATAATGTGTAAAAAAAAAGTGATAGACCGAAAGGTTTGGCTTTAATCAATCAGTAAGGTTACATAAAGAAGTCAAATGCATTTGTTACCAAAAGATTTTTGACCATACAGTAGCTCATCTCCATGGCCATTAGAAATAAAGAATAAACATGAAGCATATATAACAGAAATTTTGCAAAAAGGTTTTTGATGCAGTCTTTCATAAATTTTGTTTAATAACCCAATCGCACATTAAAAAACTCTTTAAAAGATTTTTAAATAAATGTGTTGGGTTTAATTTAGTTTATTGCTTATATCTTCCTATTTATGACGCTTGTAGATCGCTATTAATTTATTAATTAATATTGATATATTAGCTCATTTTGCATCGGATGAGGTAGAGTCGTTAAATTATGTGAGTGGTAATGGGTTTTTCATTGTATCTTTTATTTTTCCATGGTTTTTTTTGAGCATTTATTATTTTTGCCCATCTTTAAGAAAAGCTATGATTCATAGTTTTCACAGCTCCAAAAGCAAAACTACTTTGAAAGCTCGAAACTGCGTATAGCATAATGAAAACATACACAGAGGTGTGCGCTGGTAGAATTGCAACTTTGATAGTTTTAATATGTATTTTACAAGCCCATTGCATTTTGAATTGTGTCCTTATCACTCTGAACTATTATTGTCTCATTTAAAAGAGGCAGCACTCAGCTTTCTTCAAGCTGAGCAAATTCTACTGAAACCACAGGAAGTAAGTAGATCAACATGCAATGTTTTACAAGCGATGATGAAGCTTGAAGTGAAGGTCAGATTATAAACATCGAGAACAAAATAGAACGATAGTAATGGGGGAAAGAAACTCCCTACATCAACCATTAACTTGACAGTAACTTGCCGCGTGAACCACTCATAACAAAGACAGCAGGCTGTTCGTGTCTCAGCCTCTTGACATGTTAGTGCTTTATGTACATGTTTATATACACATTCTAGGCTGACTCGCAAAAACAATGCAGACTGTCGGAGCTTATTAACGTTTTTCAGTAACACCCAATTGTCATCTAATTAACATTTAATAATTTTTTCTTAACATTTTCGTGTCACCAGCTCACTGTTATTTTACGGCCTGATAATTACTGTCAGTATTATTGCCCCTGTACTTACTTTTCTTAATACCACTTACAACAATTGCATAATAACACTACCAATACCTCTTGCTTATTCGTTATCCGTTTATTTTTACTAAAATTACTTTTTTTGACATTTGTAGGAGGGACTTGTTTCAATAACTGAGTTCATCTCGCATCTCTGCATTATAAGACAGCCTTTGCTCATGCTTATAATGTATTATCGTATCAACAAGAAACAAGTAAACATACTTTAGACCTTTTATGTCTTGATAGCATGACATAGCGGTTTTTAGCAAAGTGTTGGCTACAGGACATGTTTCTGACATTTTTTTCAAAACAAATGTTTATAATCTTCAAACGACTGGTTCAGTGCAATATGTATGGATCGGATAATCAAACATTTTATTTTTTGGAAGATTTATGGAGACAGAGATATCTAAATATGCTAGATGTACGATGCTTCAGGGAAGGAATTTCTTCACAAGAGAACACAAACATCGCCATAGACTAGTGTTCCTTAGCTGACGTGTTCTGTTTGTCAAGATGTCTTTCCAGAAAACTCGCAAACAACGATAAACAAAAATAAACACCATTGACGCGGTTGGGGAAATAATTTAACTAATTTATAGGGAGTACTTACGACTAGAAACGGTAAAATGTAAAAGGATATTATCTTATGTAACGAGGTAATTACATGATTGGAGATGATTGTCTGCATTTCCCTCTTGAAAGCGTTGTCTTAATAAAGAACTTAATATTTTTCTGGCTTCCTTTGTATGAGATGGAGAGTGATGTCCCCTTGTCATACCGTGTGTAAGGACCGTTTTGAATTCTGTGTTTATTTCTTGATCTGTGCTTTTTTTTGTCTATAGTTAGTCTTTCTTCATTTCTTCAATGCCTACGCTTGACGAATTCTTTCGCTAATGATCTCTTCAGTCTGGACAAGATGAAAGTTTGCAAGTTTAAATCTTTGCTCTGTACGGAAAATTTTACTTTAATTTGTTACTCTCGGCACGTGTTTACACGATCTAACGACCGGTGGATTATATTCAAACAAATAAACTGACAATATAGGGGTGCACCGGAGCTGATGGTTGGCGAGTTATGTATGTATCCAAGTGAATCTAAACGGGTTATATATATCCTCAGCAAATGATATCCTGGAAAAATCAAGGCGGGTGAACCGTTTACCTCTAACCCAAAATGATGAACTAACATATTTGAATCCAACAACACAACCGTGGTTCACAGCTTTGAACTTTCACAACTTTCACAACTTTCACAACTTTCAAAGGTATTGTAGCGGATCATGTCAGAAAACCTCTGGATGTTTTCCAGTCAAAAAGGGAAACATCTCTCAGAGTTTCGTGTTGAAGAAGCGATATCTGTCCAGGTTTTTATTTTATAATTACAACTTACTACTGATAATAACTTTGTTTACGCTTTAAACTAAAATATAATAATATATCAGAGTAAAAACTTATTTCTTTCTCATTTAGCTTTCTCATTTTGAAAGAGTGGGGGTAGGGCTGTAGTGTGGGTGTGCACGTCTGTGTTACTCTAGAAATGACGTAGTTTCTATCTCTAGAAATTACGTCCTTTACGCGGGTGCGGGTGGGAGCTTAGGCTCGTGGTGGCTGATTGGTTGTGTGTGTCCGGTGACATGACCGGCCAATGGAACGGTGGCTGGACTAAAAGATCTAGAGAGGCAAGCTGAGCGTTTCGACTGAAAAAGAAAGATCTGAACGACAACCTGGGCTTTTGCGCTAAAACTTTTAGGGAGAAAACATCAGTGATTGTCACTTCTCAAGTCTTCTCTGGCACATGTCCTTCCTTCAAGCTTTAGGCAAAACGAACCACAGAGAAAAAGGACATCACCCTAGAAGTGAATTAAGCCACAAGGTTAGATCTGGCTCACTAGCTATCTAGACTAGAAGTAAGGGAAACAATTAGATAACGAGCTAGAAGTAGGGAAACAACTCAGTACAAACTCAACTGTTCTTGTGTATTCCCTTTTGTTGTTTGGTAATAATAATTAACGTTTTTTTCATACACTAAATCGCCTCGCGTTTTCATTGAGATTATGCGTGCTTGGGGGCTCGAGCTAAAAGTTGTTAATTAATAAGCAATTTAGTGTGGTAGCACGCGGTGAGTGTCGACGGGATTTGGTGGGGGTATCGACGGTGTTTTGAACTGGTGACAGAAATCGTACCCTACCAAATCTACGGTCCCCATCCCAGGTTTGCGACAGGCTACTTAAAACAGATACTGTTTACTTACTGCTACTCGCACGTGTTCCCGTTTAAGATCCTCATACGTATGTCATCCTTCAATTTTTTTTATCTGTTTCCAGCTCGCACACCAATCTCGTCCTCGAACTGTGATTTGATTCAACACTTTTTCCGTTTCAATCTTTTGTGTATTCAAGAACAATACAAAAGTATCCATATGGATAAATTAAAAAAAATATATAGTTTAGACATCTGCTCTTGACCTTTCGACAAAGTACTTTGTAAGCAACTTGTATTTAACATGGTGAGGCTGGTGCTGACATTTTGAATTGTGTACTTACCACTCTGACCTCTTATTGCAGACTTGGGCAAACTATGTATACAGTATTGGATAAAACTGAGTTAACTATATTATTCAGGCCCTATGTATACAGTATTGGATAAAACTGAGTTAACTATATTATTCAGGCCCTCTAGAACCATCCCAGTGTCTCATGCGGCCCCTTAGGAAAATTAATTTCCCACCCCTTTATTATTGTCTCATTCAAAAGAGGCAGCACTCAGCTTTCTTCAAGCTGAGCAAATTCTACTGAAACCACAGGAAGTAAGTAGATGAACATGCAATGTTGTGACAAGCGATGATCATCGATAAAGCTTGAAGTGAAGGTCAGATTATAAACATCGAGAACAATAGAACGAAAGTAATTGGGGAAAGACACTCCCCACATCAACCATAAACTTGTCATTAACTTGCCACGTGAACCACTCACAACGAAGACAAAACATCGCCGGCAAGAGGCGGCCTACTGCAGGGTGATCGTGTCTCAGTCTATTGACATGTTAGTTGTTTATGTACATGTTTATACACAATCTAGGCTGACTCCCAAAAACAATGCAGATTTTAGGAGCTTACAAACGCTTTTCCTCTACACCTAATTGTCATCTAATTATCATCTAATAATTTTTTCTTAACATTTTCGCGACACCTTTTCATTGTTATTTTACGGCCTGATAATTACCGTAAGTATTATGGCCCATGTAGTTACTTTTCTTAACACCACCTACAACAATTGTCTAGTAACACTACCAATGCCTCTTGTTTATTCCTTATCCGTTTATTTTTACTAAAATTACACTTTTGACATTCGTGGGAGGGAGTTGTTTCAAGAACTGACTTCATCTCCCATCTCTGAATTATAAGACAGCCTTTACACGGGCTTAAAATGTATTATCCCATCCACAGGAAACAAGTAAACATACTATAGACTTTTTATGTATTGATGGTCATGGCATTGCTGTTTTTAGCAAAGTGATTGCTGAAGGAAATATTGCTGACGTTTTTCAAGACAATTGTTTATAATCTTCACATGACTGTTTCAGTGTCATATGTATGAATCAGATATTCAAACATCTTATTTTTTGAAGCAGTATAAAAAAATCTAATTGTGACCCTCCACGAGAAAATGAGTCTTAAGTCGGAGATTTGGGAAATTGGTTATTTAAAAAAAAAACAGGTTCTGAACTTTCTTTTGATACAAAAGTTGTTCTTCTAGTCCTAAACTTGAGTGAGTTATCAACGTTTGAAGTGTGAACGAACGGTGGCGGCCATTTTGAGAAGAGGGGGTTCAAAGATTAGCGCCAAGATGGCCGACCTGGTTTGTTTACTCTTAAACTTTTACAGACAAATTTTTTGTTTGTTTAATATTTGAATCGTTCTTTAAAGCCGTTGAAAATACAGACTCCGGGTTGTATGGCAAGGTATGACACGATGGGGTTTTGACAGAGAAACAGCGTTTGAATTTCGTTGTTGTTCTGCAGAAATCGGTACGGATCGCAGTAGGTTACCTCGATTAAAACGTATTTAAAGTCAATTTCTGACTTTTATTTTAACATAGCTGTATATTTTTCTGACAGTTTAACAACCAAGGAATCCATTTGTAAAGAAAAGTCAAAAGTCTCTTAAGAAAACTCGCAAACAACGATAAACACAACCGACGCGCTGAGGAAACGAAATGTAAAAATTAATATGGAGTACTTAGGACTAGAAACGGTAAAATGTAAAAGGTGTTATTTTATGTAACACGTTGAATACATGAGTGGAAAGGCTTGTATATATTTCCCTCTTGAAACCAACTAAGCGTTGTCTGAATAAAGAACTCAACATTTTTCTGGCTTCATTTGCATGAGATAGAGAGTGATGTCCCCTTGTCAATCCGTGTCTAAGAACTGCTTTTAATTGTGTTTGTTTCTTGATCTGTGCTTTTTGCCCCATCGTTAATCTCTCGTTTTTTCTTCAATTCCATCGCTTGACCAGTCGTCGGCTAATGATCTCTTTGGTTAATTTTGGACAAGATGAAGGTTGGCAGGCTTAAATCTTTGCACTCGACTGTAAATTTTACTTTAATTTGTTACTTACCTACAATCTTAATCATACTATTTACTCTCTAAACTTTTTGACTTTTTAGACTTTAAATCACACCCCTATCCTATATATAACTTTTGTTGATGATTTTCAGAAGGCCTTTGACAATGTAGACAGGGACGTCATCTAGAGGCTGATGATCCACTATGGCTGCTCCGTCAACTCTGACGTAGTGCCGAGAAGTGCCTTCCAATGTTCTCGTTCCTCTATTTCACTTTGCACATTCTCAACAACACGTACGAGGGATGCCATTGGTCACTCACTCACAATACAAACATACGTAGCCAGCGTTGACGAGACAGAGACTGGAACGTTTCGTGAAGTGTGCAGTTATGAATGTTTGCTATCGTGAATGTACATCTACATGCAGCTTGCAGCACTCGTCTACCATTTACACGCAAAGAATATCCGAGCAACGCTTAACACATTTTATTTGAAGGAGTCAATGACATGAAAAAAAAAGAGAATAAAATGTGTTTACAGTCTATATAATGTTTACAACTCCACTGGCATTATGAGACTTTACTGCCTTGACAATTCACCGATCGGGTAATCCGGGATATGCAGTCAGGTGGTACTGATGCCCCCCGCTACAGAGACCCGCCGAACCGAAGGCAACAGCGTTATATCCGAGACGGAGAATCTTTGATGTCCACTGATCTCCAGTGGATTATATCCAGGTCAGGAGGACGGTTAACACGGCAGTTCACCCGAGTGTATCCGATGCGGGCTTAATTCCGAAACGGATAACCAGCTAATAAAAATAATATTATAGTCAGGAGACATTAAGGTAGGTCATCCCTTTTATCTGAGTAGTCTGATAGTCAGTATGTCGATCTGCAACTGGTAACGGGAATTACAGTCTTACTTTCATACTGACTTCACTTTCTTGTCTTTAACAATACGTACAGGCATTGCATTCGCCTTGATCATCAATCTATACATCATGCGTCTTTGCTACACCAGTCAGGAGAGTTATCTCTATCAACAAACAAAAATGTCAGTGTAATGAGACGAACGTACACTTACCTTGCAAACGCTTGACGAGACCCCGCAATGACAATGACGATGAGGATGAAGAGATTTGTAGGTGAATAGAATGGAAAAGACACAAGTTCAGAGGAATGTCACTGAGAGAGTCACAAAGAAGATGGCGGAGAAGACCATTGTTTTCCCGATCACTCGGCCATTTTGACAACAACTGTTTTTCTCTTATATATTACGTCATTTTCTGCTACAAGTGACGTGGAACAAATGACGCACTCAAGACGTCAGACACAAGACGTCATTCATACACAAACAATACACAACCTACAGCTCACTTAACTCAGCATCAACAAACATATTACAACTTGTGTGATACACGAAGTAGGGCGGTGTGTGCGTGTGTGTGTGTGTGTGTTTGGGGGGTAAACTACATCCTTGTCCATGACACGTGACCGTACATTGTGGGCGGCGATGAATCCTCTCCCCCTTTCTGCACACAACATGCCTTGTCACACACGTGACTGCTTTCTTCTTAAGTTTATTTTTTAAAACAAAGGCTTCTCAAATTTCGATCACACTGTCGTTGTTCCTCAGGCGCGTGAAGCGATGCACGGGAATAATGCCATCTACCATTGCACTCCATCAACCATTGATTTGTTCCTACCTCCCTCTGTCTTTCCCTCTTGTCTGTACGTTCTGTTGGTTTTTTTTTTTTCCTAGGGAATTAATAGCAACTTTTTAAAAAGCACAACCATTTGATAACAATATTTTTACGTCAGGATTTCTTGCGCGCGCGTTTGTGCGTGAGGATAGAAGAGCCAAGTAGCTAAAGCTCATGCGGAAGATGCACACGTTTGTCGGTTTTATGCTCCGTGTACACCAACATACCTGCCACAGACGACCAAGCTGTTGAATGGGTACCTGACCACTTTGGCGACAACAAGAGTCACCCCGAGCTGAGTGTCTTCCCAGTTGTTGAGTATTGGACCCCACTTTGAGATATGTCACCAGAGACCGTTATATAAACTTGTTTTCTTAGTAAACTTTATTTATATGTGTATTTATATATTATATTTGTGTATTCAAGAACAATACAAAAGTATCCATACTGTGGTTCATACCGATAAATCTTGTTAAAAAAAGTTTAGACATGTGCTCTTTAGCTTTCGACAAAGTACTTTCTAAGCAGCTTGTTTTTTTCCATGACGAGGCCGATGTTGACGTTGCTCAGGGGTTAGAGTCCAAACGGAAATTTGAACAGAGAGAAAATAACTTTTTTTAATTTCTCGAGATTTGTATTTTTCTTTGTGATTCGATGTCAATGCACTAACAGCGATCACAAATACGTTAGTCTAATATACAGGCAAACGAACACGAAGTTTTAACAGTATGCAGCTGGAAGTAAAACTTTATAAAGAAGAAATACAAGAAAAACAGGAAAAAGAACAAGAACAAGAAGAAGAACAAGGAGGAGACGAAAAATAGCATCGTGATGATGAAGATTAACCTGCAGTGAGTACCAGTGCAGCACGCATACTTTCAAACCCGTTGCTGAGCGAACCGGTGAGCTCGAGAAAAGCTGACATCTGAAGGATCGATTCAATAAAATGAAGAGCAACAGCGAAACACGTCTGCACCTTTAGTCTAATGTCTTCTCTCCGTCTGTCCTTCTCTTCTTCTTTCTCACTTCTCAGTCACACTCACTCCTCTCTCTCTCTCTTACTTGTCTTTCTCGACCTTCTCACAAACACAGCAACAGCTTTGCAGAAACATTCTAATGTGGACAGGTGAGATAGTGTTTGTCTCGATGCACACAGCACGCTGAGGTGCGTGTGATAGTCTGCAGACGACAGTCAGATGTCGGGTATTTATCCACATACTTCACGCGTGATTCCTCCGCCCAGCCAATCAGCATCCCTCTCTTTTTTTATATTTTCCCCACCCGTTCTCTCTATCAGAAAGCTCGTCATTCACTAAATGTACTACCTCCCGTTGACAAAGAGACATAAAAGTCAAGTTTTGAGAATGATTGTTCAAGGCGGGAGGATAAATATATCTACAGCTTTCATTGTCACGATTTCTAATTGAGAAAAATATTAGGAACCGACGATTAAGTGAAAACAAATTTACCTATTTTTTTATCGGTAGAAAAATATATTGTTTTTTGTAACCTTTCTCGCTTTAACAAATTACTATCATTTTTTTCTACAATAAATTTTGTAAGTTTCTTCAAAGCTCCAAAAAGAAATAAAAGAAAGACACCATTTAACACTGCCTTGAATATTCTTTTTTCTCTCGATTAAAATCCTTTTTCTACGAAAATAGTTTTTATCTGAATTTCTTTAAACTACACTGCTAAAATATTCTTTTTTATTTGCTTTTTTCTTTTCAACTTTAAGGTAGTAGGACTCAAAGATTCATTTACTGTAATTCATGAAGTAAGAGTTCTTTTCAAGATTAGGAAAGAGACAAAATATGTTATTACAAAGAATAAAATATAAGGGCGACTGGGGTTTTAGTCATGCGATCCTGTTTTTGACACTGATGTATAAAAACAAATAGTTGTCCCTTTTGAAATCACGTAAAACAATTTTTTTTCATTTTCACTGAAACAGGAAAATATCTTCTGGAATAAAGTTTTAGGGATCTTTTATAAGAGAGGTACTTTACAGTGAAGAATGTAGTCGTCTGTTCCTCTCCTTGTGCTTCATGTCGGTTTCTTTAGGAAGATTCTGGAGTCGCTACTAAGAACAAAAACTGTTAATTGCAATAATTATTTTTAGAGTAAACGTCTCAGTGTAATGGGCAGAGTGGTAATACCGGTCATTAGACTACTTTTCCTTTCTGTTTCATCCAGCTTATCTACTGACACTATGAGCATCACTACTAGTTTATTCAGGTCAGGGGAGGCAGACATGACTGCACACAGGGCCACACAGCCCCGGAGCAAACATTCCTTAGGTTCTACTCATGGTAATCACACGTACAGTACGAGTCTACACTCACCGGCTGTTAGTAACCATGGTGACACGGTGACACGGATGTTTGCTGCTGTAAGTAACAACTCTGTTACCGAGATGTTAGGTACGGTAACAGTACACAACACGTCTCACAACACACACAGAAATGATGGATGGTCTTATTTTAATTTAGAATTCACAAACTGTACTAACCGTCGTGTGAGGTATCACGTAACCGATAGTAAGGCTACCGTTAACTGGTCATTTATTCCACCGGTAATTTATAATATTTTGGCACCTGGTGATTGCTTTTGTGACCTGGAGATTAGCGTTCCACGAGGAATGGTGCCTGTCTTGCACACTGTTAAAGGAAAACCCTTTTTTAAAGGCTTAGATAACCTTATACTGCTGGACGACGCCAATGTGACAATGTATAATGGGAGTATAAGCGATTCACCAAAAGTATTTGTTACTTATTCCAATCTCGTGACCGTTCATTTGGCGGTCGCTAAGGCTAATTTGAAGAGAACAATGCGTTTTGGGATAGTCATGAACATCACTGCACTTCCAGACACCAGTCGTCCTCAGTTTCAAATCATCTTTAATTCTTCAACATCAGGTATGTTACTTTGTATTCAAGACATCAAACTTCACATGTACATGTACTTGGTAATTTAGTAATTATTAATTTCTATTTATTGTAGCTGTCAATAGTCGCTGAAGACAGGCCATGTACGATGCGGCCGGCAGTGTTTGGCTAATGCCATGAAGTAAAGGACCTGGCAGATGCCATATAATGTTTGGAAATTTTTTACCATGAAGGCTTTAATCCTGAAGTATTTGACCTTAGTAATCGGCTAGGAGGTACTTAAGAAAAATAAAGAGCTTTCTAACAAAACTAGTAAGATAGGAAGAGGTTGTGGTCGCATGTCCCCAAATGCAGCGGCAGAGTGTGTAACCTAGAGGTTGTGTCTATAGTTTACGATTTTTGCGTGTGAAAAATATAAATCTATCCCTGTATCATTACTTCTCAGTAACTATTTCTCAGTTATTGTAAAGACAATGAGTACTAGGTGACTAAGATTAAAACTATTGTCAAAATATTCATTAGTGCAAGGTCAGTGACTATAAAATCGACTTTCAGACTGAAAAATAGATTGTCTTTTAGGACTATGTTTACATGTAGAGTCATTAGATAGTAATAATAATTGATTGATGAATGTATATTGAAAAACATTTTCTACATGTTATCGTGTATGCTTAATGAACGTAATTTTATTTTAAATTGAGACATAGACTGCAAAGTGAAAGTGCTAAAGACTGTTTTCATCATTGGACATTCAGACACAAGAATATTAGAATTTTTAGTTTGACACAAGGTTACTTTAACAACGTGCACTTTTGAGACTGTTGTAAATATACTTTTTATTACAGTCACTGCCGACCGATGTTCCACTAAACTGATTATACTCCGAGTAGTAATTACTAAGAACTAATGTTCAAGGAATCCACTATATATATCGTCCATGATATCTCAAACCATTAGGAAACAGGCGCGAAAAACCAATCGGTGTTGTCTCTTGGAGGACGAGTGACTACATTAACTTGTCCCTGTCTTGCCAGCTGTTGGCTCAGCAATTTTAGCAAGTTCCTCCGTCGGAGGTTAGTGAATCCTTGTTTACTAGCCGAATACTTATAAAGTTCTTCCTAGGGCAAACACCTCCAAGCTAAATACTTCATGGTATCAGCTATGGTCAAATACGACTACTCAAAGGTTATAAAGAAAAATTACCGATTTGAATCTATATAAAATATAAGAAAAAAACCCAACTTGCACACAAAATCCAAAGTATAAAAGAAATGAGATTACAACATCTCATTTGTAGAAACACTTCGTGTCTCCACTTTGTGATGGGTGGTGTCTCGGCACTTGCTGTGTCTCCCTGGAAAGTCAAGCGCTCTGCAGGGAAAATTAATTATTTTGTTTTGTCCCTTTTTAGGATTTTCAAACTATATTTGAAAAATAACGTTTGTTTCTTATTCCACAGGCACGACAAGCCACCTACCCAACCCCGTTCTCACTCACTCTGTCACTCTTGTATGACATCGAACTTGTTCTCTCGTGTTTAATTAAATAAATTTTGTTTCTAAATGATTTATAGGGAAAGTCGAAATAAATGACTGGATGAACGGCATAAAGACTCTACCATTTGTAAAAACGTCTGTCCATCTGCGGGCACCAGCCGACCACATTGTTGTCATTCACTTTATCTTTTATAATAAACCATGCCTGAGGAAAGAGGAGATCATCCCTTATGACATCAGCTACCGTACAAACGGCAGCACCGTAACGTACAAGTTGTGTTCAACACCACACCACGTGTGCAATGGCCTTGTCTTTTATTCCGGTTGGGTACTTATAGAATTTATATGTTTTCAAAAGTTATGGGAAAAAGAGTTTACAATAACTTTTGAGTTTCATCACATCTCACAACCACCCGCTGCGCTCTCAGGAGACAGGTGGAACTGCTCGGTTAGCGACTGGCCGGAAATGTGGCAAGGTGTTCCCTGTGTCTTCGTCTTTGACTGTCACGACAGGGAAGCAGAAGGTGGATGCTGGCAAGGTGATGGTACATTCAAGCAAGGAGTATTTCAGGTTGACGGTAGATGTCTTGCTCTCTCGTATAGAGATCAGCCATCGACCTGGAACCTTGAAAGCCAATGGTGTCAAAAACATGGAGGGCAACTGGTCAGTCTGAGTACGACTAGCATGACAGACCGTTTTCTGGAATTGTTAAGGAGGCTTAACCTACTGGCCAGAGGTGCCATCGGTCTGACGACAATGTCGCACGTAAAATCATTAATGTAAGTACACTTATACTGTTCACACTAAAAGTTTCTTAAATACATTGTCGTTTCATCATGTATGCAACATTTATCGCTGTTTACGAATAATTTGTCTGACTAAACAACTATTTTTTTGTTTACCAGGTATAAACACAGTCTACAGTGGCTTGATAAGACTGTCGCACATACCAGCAAGACAGAATATAGAACGGGTCTACAAAATTGTTTTTATTTTAGAGTTTTTTTTGATATATTTGGCTTAAGAAAATCACTTAGTAGAGGAAGTTGTAATGATTATTATCCTGTAAAATGTCTCTTATGCCAGCTTAAGAAACCTTCTAGACGACACCGTGACGTTCAGCTGCCAGTGATTTTAACAAACGAACCCCGTGACAGACTGTCAAAGGTCAGTAATAGACTTAAGTTGCATTTAAGGAACCATACCTTGTAAAGGTAAATAATGATTAGCTTATTGCTGTCTTTTAATCTTGGTTGTTGGTCAATTAGTTAGAGATAGTTATTAATTATATATTTATAAATGAAAATTGAAAAAAACATTTTAAGATCAGAGAAAACAAGCAAAATTATTGGTTTTGATATATTTATCAGTAAGTCAGAATATTGTTGTAGGTACGTATGATATATTATGAGTTGAGTGTTCAAATTGCTGTTTATAAAATTCACACATCCCAAAATTCAACAGGCTGGGTACATACGGTGTCCGGCCAATCACTTCACTCACGTCTTCCTGGCTTGTGATGACGTCTCTTCCTGTTGGTCCAATAAGTCTGGCGCCACGCCTTCCTGTTCCGCACCACTGACGCCACTTCCGCCGTCCTTTAAGTGTGACGGTGAGGATAGTGTCCCTTACACACTCGTGTGTGACCATCGGCCTGACTGTAAAGACGGAAGTGACGAAGATTTCTGCGTTTTCCCGCCGTGCGACAGCCCGTTAGCTGTAGTCTGCAGCGGAAAAAAGGTTTGTTTGATTCTGAAAATCTTGTAAAGTGAAAGTAAATAAAGGTAAGCCTTCATAGTAATACTATTCCTTTCATAATGTTTATTTTTAGACGAACTATTTACTTCTTTGTGATCTAAAAACAACTTTGTAATAATTCTAGGGAAAAGTATATTACTGGTACTTTGTAAAGCATAAAAACAACCTAACCCTAAGAAGTGAAGTAGAAGTAAACGTTTTGTGTGACTCGTCTCTTTTTTGCTATAGTCGCAGGTGAACATGCACGATATTTTCCTCCACTTCTACATTTTTAGGATAGGACAATGTTGACTGAAAGGAAAAACGGTTTTTATAAGTGTTTCAATAGTTTCACGTGAAAGCGAAAGTTTTTTTAGTCTACCTGTGCCGCGGAGAGCTCTTACACTTCATTATAAGAGAAAAATCTATGGAGCAATGCGCTTTTTAAGACTTAATAAATTAAACAAATCTCAAATATTTTCTCTGTAAATTTCGTGCCTTGCGCACATTACTGTTGGTGGCACCACCTGGTGGTACAACGTACCTTGTCGTGGTGTGGTGGCTTGTGCGTCTTGTCCATACACAGTATGTCGGCGCAAGCCTTGTGCTCCTGGCAGGTGCAACCTAGCCCAACAGGTCTGTCAGGTGAGCACCCTGGCTTAAAAACCCACCCATAAAAAAACAAAAGATGTTACAGAAACTGCAGCAGTTTCACAACAAGGGCCTCGTTGGGATGATTCCTGTCTAGAAGACCTTATAACGCGTGCTGGGGAAAGCCTTAGGGAAGCCAGCTTGCCGATACATCTTTCGTTAATATAATTTTAAAAAGAAACTTATAAATTTACACTTGAGAAACATTTCAATTAACATCGGGTTGAATGCAACACTTTGATTCATGTCCCTATGTTTATTTGTTTCGTAAAATAACTAAATACAGTTGTGCTTTTGGCAGTGTGTTGACTACAAGATGGTCTGTGATCATAAAGCAGACTGTGATGACTATGCGGACGAAATCCAGTGCTACGCAAACTTAGGGGAACACAATGAATTCAGCTTCCAGGAATTAAATTTTACGTCTACTAAACTTGATTATCGAGATGGACGACTGGTGTTGACTGATTACAACATGTATGACATGTCGACGTTTACTTGTCCTGTTTCCCACTTCATGTGCGCCAGTCTTCACCAGGTTTGTCTTCCTGTCTTCCTTCGTTGTAACGGGCTGTACGACTGTCCTGATCACGAAGACGAGGCGGAATGCGACAGGTACACGTGTCCCGGCTTTTACCGATGCCGTCAGTCTCAGGTGTGTGTTGACGAGAGTCACGTGTGTGACGGGGTGTACCATTGTCCTCAACGCGATGACGAACTACTGTGTAACGACACCTGTCCACACAGTTGTGTCTGCTACGGTCTGGCCTTCATTTGCTCGGATACTTTCCGTGCCGCTGACTATTCTAACCTTCGATATCTGGATGGCAGCGGCACCTTGATGACCCTCGCTGACCTGTGGAACAACACTTTTCTCGTTCATCTCAGTCTGGTCCGTTGTCATCTGACTAAACTGCATGAAGTGGTTTTGCCTAATCTCCGCACTCTGGATGTGAGCTACAATGAGTTAACTGAAATAAGTGGCCGGTTCTTTGCCGGTCTCAACAATATAGTGTTTCTGAAGATAAGCAACAATCCTTTAACAGGCTTCTACCTCCACAATTTCACTTACACAAGTCCTCTCAAAATATTTGACATGTCTTATGTCCGAAATTCAGAAATGGACTTTGCAATAATCCGCTTTTTTCCAACCTTAACGACTCTTAATGTCTCCGGTAATCAAATAAAATATGTGACAGGACAAGGATTCCCTAGAATGATGAGCTTGCACGTGCTGGATCTGAGTCAATGCCCTCTCACTCATTTCCCAAAAGGAATATTTCAGGCTCTAGAGCGACTGGAGAGTGTGTTTGCTGACAACTACAAGCTGTGCTGTCCGGCGACACTACCCAAGGGCTTCAACGTGCTCAACTGTCACGCTCCTTCGGACGAAGTGTCTTCCTGTGACGATCTGCTGCGCTCCAACGTGTACCGCGTCGCCCTCGCTACCTTCGCCTCGTTATCGTTACTGGGAAATGTCGGCACGTTGCTTTACCGCTTGATCTTCCACAAAACAACAGGCAACGTGGGCTATGACGTCTTCGTGTCCAACTTGTGCGTGGCGGACTTTCTGATGGGTGTGTATCTGTTGATCATCGGAATAGCTGACCACAGGTACCGAGGGGCTTACGTTTGGGAAGACGTGAGCTGGAGGAACAGCTACTTGTGCAAGGTCACAGGTTTTGTGTGTTTGTTGTCCATGGAGGTGTCTGTTCTGATGATCTTTATGATCACTGTTGACCGCTTCTTGGTTCTTCGCTTTCCTTTGAGTTCCTTCCATTTTAGAAAACGTTCAGCACAGCTGACATGCGGGGTAGTGTGGGTGGCAGGTCTTGTCCTAGCGGTAACCCCTTGTCTTCCTGTGACGTCACACTGGCAGTTTTACAGCCAGACTAGCATTTGTATTCCACTTCCTACATCGAGGGTAGAATTTCCAGGCCGAAAGTATTCTTTTATCGTTCTAGTTGTCTTTAATTTTATTTGCTTTGTTCTTATTTTTGTGGGTCAGGTGCTAATTTACTGGTCTATTCGCTCAAGCTCCATGTCTGTGTCCAACACATCCAAAGCTGTTAACGACATCACCATAGCCCGCCGTCTAGTCACCGTAGTGATGTCGGACTTTCTTTGCTGGTTTCCTGTGGGTTTGACGGGAATTCTGGCGTCGTACGATGTTGCCGTGGCAGGAGAGGTCAACGTGGCGATGGCTATTTTTATTTTACCCGTCAACTCTGCTCTCAACCCTTTTCTGTATACACTTAACATTTATTTGGAGCGCCGACGCCGTGCGAGAGAAGAAGAAAGGGAAAAACGCATTTTGTTGCAAATTAAGGCAGGAAAAATTATACAAAAGGTGAACTTGTGAGTGATAAATGAGAAAGACAAAAACGCATCTTGTACCAAATTAAAGTTTGTAAAATTGTTCAGTAAGTGTGTATTTGAGTGGCAAGGAATAAGCGGTCCTCTTTGCTTTATATCTACTTTCTTAGTGTTATCAATGAGAAAGTTAAAAAATAGTATTTAATAAGAAAAGAAATAAAATCTGCTGAAAAAATGTTTAATACTAATGCAAATTTCCTAATTAATTTAGTCCTTTAGAGGCAAATACATAATTGTAAACACAAAATCAATGTAAAAGTAGGTGTGCGATTGCATGTGTGTAAACGACTTGATAGCTATATCTTCATATAATGATATTTATGTAACAGATACTAAAATCTAGCTTTCATTCTGTTAGTGGTATCACTGTGATGAGGTGAGGCAGTACGGGTTTTGTTACTAACATTCATGCGTTGATATTAAGAGTGTAATGGTATCACATGATCGAACATGCATATCCAACATTTGTTTGTCATCTAAGGATAATTAAATCGTCTGAGTAAGTTTTAATACTGCTATGTTTAATATTCTAAAACTGCTAAATTATTAGTTCAGTCCTGACATTAGAATAATTAAAACAACCTGGTGATGTGTTCGATGTAACTACTTTAGCCGGTAATACAGGTTACTGGCTTATACAGAATGATATGTAATGTTATGTAATGCTAATCATTTCTTGGCACACGGCACACAACGAAGTGCTCTGAACCAATCAGACACAGATCACCTATCCACCGAGATCATCAAAGTCACCAGTAATATCTTCTAGAAATTCTACTCAATGCCTCTTGCTATTTGCAATAAGCCTGTGTTTCTACTTGTAACGGATGACATCTCATCAAAGATACAGATTATTCTTGTGAGAACTACTTTGAAAAACGTGCAATGAACTCGTAAAACGCTTAAATAAACTGTGTTATCTCTCTGTATATATGTGTATTTTTGCTATAATACTTTCGATAGTTATTTTTCTTTTATGTCCCTTATTAACAATGTTGCTCCTATGATGTAACCGAGACACTTTTGACTTCACTTAATAATTGTAGACAAGTGAATAATAAAACAGTGAGTAGATAAAAGGTTGTCATAAAATAAAATTATTCCTTTCATTCAGCTTTTTTTTGAAAGTTCAAGAGTAAGGTAACACTGCTGTGCTGCAAAGTTACAAAGTTTCTTTGATTTTTAATTTTTGTAATGTGTAAAAAAAAGTACCAGACCGAAAGGATTGGCTTTATTTAATCAGTAAGTTTTTCTAAGGAATTCGAAAGCATTTGTTGCCAAAAGATTTTTGACCATACAGTAGCTCATCTCCATGGCCATTAGAAATAAAGAATAAGAATGAAGCGTATATAAAAGAAATTTTGCAAAAAGGTTTTTCATGCAATCTTTCATAAAGCTTGTCTAATAACCAAATCGCACATTAAAAAACTCTTTAAAAGATTTTTATTTAAATGTGTTGGGTTTAATTTAGTTTATTGCTTATATCTTCCTTTTGATGACAGTTGTAGATCGCTTTTAATTTATTAATTAATTTAGATATATTAGCACATTTTGCATCGGATCAGGTAGAGTCGTTGAATTATGTGAGCGGTAATGGGTTTTTGAGTATTGCCTTTATTTTTCTATAGTTTTTTTTTTGAGCGTTTTTTTTCATCTTAGTGAAAAGCTATGATTCATAGTTTTCAAAGCTCTAAAAGCAAAACTATTTTGAAAGCTCGAAACTGCGTATAGCATAATGAAAACCGAGGTGTGCGCGCGCTTAGAATTGCAACTTTAATAGATTTAATATGTATTTTACAAGCCCATTACATTTTGAATTGTGTACTTACCAATCTGACCTATTATTGTCTCATTTAAAAGAGGCAGCACTCAGCTTTCTTCAAGCTGAGCAAATTCTACTGAAACCACAGGAAGTAAGTAGATGAACATGCAATGTTGTTACAAGCGATGATGAAGCTTGAAGTGAAGGTCAGATTAGAGAAATGAAAAATAGAACGATAGCAATAGGGGAAAGACACTCCCTACATCAACCATTAACTTGACATTAACTTGCCCCGTGAACTACTCATAACAAAGACAACAGGCTGTTCGTGTCTCAGTCTATTGACATGTTAGTTCTTTATGTACATGTTTATACACATATTCTAGGCTGACTCGCAAAAACAATGCAGACTGAGTTCTCTGTTATTTTACGGCCTGATAATTACTGCCAGTATTATTGCCCCTGTAGTTACTTTTCTCAACACCACTTACAACAATTGCATAATAACACTGCCAATACCCAGTGTTGTCCATAGGAATGGGAATCCCATGGGAATCCCATGGGAAACGTCCCATGGGATGGGATGGGATGGGATGGGATGGGACAGCACACATTTGTCTTTCCCATGGTAGTCGATACTTGATATTGCAAAATAAATTTACTGTTATTTCATTCATCAAGGATTTAAATCTTTCCTCTGAATCATCTATTGTATTTGAAGTAGCAGGAATTATAGAACAAAAGCCGAAAAGTGATTTTCAGTGTTGTCCATAGGATTGTTAATACCATGGGAATCCCATGGGAAACATCCCGTGGGATGGGACGGGATGGGACAGGCATAAATTGCCATGGGACGGGATGGGATGGGATAGAAAAATATGTCCCATGGACAACCCTGCCAATACCTCTTGCTTATTCGTTATCCGTTTATTTTTACTAAAATTACTTTTTTTGACATTTGTGGGAGGGACATGTTTCAATAACTGAGTTCATCTCGAATCTCTGAATTATAAGACCGTCTTTACTCATGCTTATAATGTATTATCGTATCAACAAGAAACAAGTAAACATACTTTAGACCTTTTATGTCTTGATAGCACGGCATTGCGGTTTTTAGCAAAGTGTTGGCTACAGGACATGTTTCTGACATTTTTTTCAAAAAAATGTTTATAGTCTTCAGACGACATTCTCAGTACCATATGTATGAATCAGATATTCAAACATTTTATTTTTGGAAGCTTTATGGAGACAGAGATATCTAAATATGCTAGATGTACGATGCTTCAGGGAAGGAATTTCTTCACAAGAGAACACTAACATCGCCACAGACTAGTATTCCTTAGCTGAAGTGTTCTGTTTGTCAAGATGTCTTTCCAGAAAACTCGCAAACAACGATAAACAAAGATAAATACCATTGACGCGCTTGGGGAAATAATTTAACTAATTTATAGTGAGTACTTACGACTAGAAACGGTAAAATGTAAAAGGATATTTTCTTATGTTACGCGGTAAATACATGATTACAGATGATTGTGTACATTTCCCTCTTGAAAGCGTTGTCTTAATAAACAACTGAACATTTTTCTGGCTTCCTTTGTATGAGATGGAGAGTGATGTCCTCTTGTCATACCGCGTGTAAGGACTGTTTTGAATTGTGTGTTTATTTCTTCATCTGTGCTTTTTTTCTCCATAGTTAATCTTCATTTCTTCAATGCCTACGCTTGACTAATTCTTTCGCTAATTATCTATTCAGTCAATTCTGGACAAGATGAAAGGTTGCAAGTTTAAATCTTTGCACGCGACTGTATATTTTACTTTAATTTTCTACCCTCGGGACGTGTTTGCACGATCTATCGACCGGTGGAATATATTAAAACAAATAAACAAAATAAGCTAAAACTTCTAGGGAAAAAACATGAGTAATTGTCACATCTCAAGTCTTCTCTGGCACATGTCCTTCCTTCAAGCTTCAGGCAAAACGAACCACAGAGAAAAGGGACATCACCCTAGAAGATGAATTAAGCCACAAGGTTAGATCTGGCTCACTAGCTATCTAGACTAGAAGTAAGGGAAACAATTAGGTAACGAGCTAGAAGTAGGGAAACAACTCAGTACAAACTCACCTGTTCTTGCGTATTCCCTTTTGTTGTTTGGTAATAATAATTAACGTTCTTTTAATACACTAAATTGCCTCGCGTTTTCATTGGGATTATGCGTGCTTGGGGGCTCGAGCTAAAAGTTGTTAATTAATAAGCAATTTAGTGTGGTAGCACGCGGTTAGTGTCGACGGGATTTGGTGGGGGTATCGACGGTGTTTTGAACTGGTGACAGAAATCGTACCCCTACCAAATCTACGGCCCCCATCCCAGGTTTAGACAAGCTACATAAAACAAATACTGTTTACTTACTGCTGCTCGAACGTGTTCCCGTTTAAGATCCTCATACGTATGTCATCCTTCAATTTTTTTTATCTGTTTCCAGCTCGCACACCAATCTCGTCCTCGAACTGTGATTTGATTCAACACTTTTTCCGTTTCAATCTTTTGTGTATTCAAGAACAATACAAAAGTATCCGTACGGATAAATCTTTTTAAAAATGTAGTTTAGACATCTGCTCTTGAGCTTTCGACAAAGTACTTTGTAAGCAACTTTGCCATGACGAGGTTGGTGCTGACGTTGCTCAGGGGTTAGAGTCCAAACGGAACTTCCAACAGAGAGTAAAGCATGGTTTTTTTAAAATTTCTCGAGGTTTGTACTTTTACTTATGATTTGGTGTTAATTCACTAACAACGATCACGAATACGTTAGACTAATATACAGGCAAACGAGCACAAAGTTTTAACAGTAAGCAGAAGGAATTAAAACTTTATGAAGAAGAACAAGAAAAAAGGAAAAAAGAACAAGAAGAATAACAAGGAGGAGAAGAAAAATAGCATGATGATGATGATGATTAACTAAAAATACTTTTTTTTACTATGAGCCAGTTATCAAAGTGACATCGACATCTGAAGTATAGACACATTAAAACAACAAAGGTCTTCTGCTCATGACAAACTTTTAACCAGAGCCGACATCACCATTCAGTGAGGTAACACTGTGTTACTGTTGTAGCGGTGAGTACCTGTACAACACGCCTACTTTCAATCCGGTTGGATAGCAAACAGGTGAGCGCGAGAACAGCTGACATTTGAAGGATCGATTCAATAAAATGAAGAGCAACAGCGAAACACGCCTGCACCTTTAGTCTAATGTCTTCTCTCCGTCTGTCCTTCTCTTCATCTGTCTCGCTACTCAGTCACACTCACCTCTCTCTCCTACTTGTCTTTCTCGACCTTCTGATAAAAACACAGCAACAACTTTGCAGAAACTTTCTAATGTGGACAGGTGAGATAGTGTTTGTCTCGATGCACACAACATGCTGAGGTGCGTGTGATAGTCTGCAGACGACAGTCAGATGCCGGGTATTTATCCACATACTTCCCGCGTGATTCTTCCACCCAGCAAATCAGGATATCTCTCTTTCTTTTTATGTTTTCCCCCACCCGTTCTCTCTATCAGAAAGCTCGTCATTCACTAAATGCAATACCTCCCGCTGACAAAGAGACATAAAAGTCAAGTTTTAAGAATGTTTCTTGAAGGAGGGAGGATAAATATATCTACAGCTTTCATTGTCACTGTTTCTAATTGGAAAAAAATTAGGAACCGACGATTAACTGAAAACAAATTTACCTATATTTTTATTGGTAGAAAAAGATATATTTTTGTAACCTTTCTCGCTTTAAGAAATTACTTTCATTTTTTTCTACAATAAATATCGTTAGTTTCTTCCAAGTTCCAAAAAAAAAAAAATAAATAAAATAAAAGAAAGACACCATGTAATACTGCCTTGAATATTCTTTTTTCTCTCGGTGAAAATCTTTTTGCTACGAAAATAGTTTTTATCTGAATTTCTTTAAATTACAAAGTTAAAGTATTATTTTTGATTTGCTTTTTGCTTTTCAACTGGAAAGTAGTAGGAAGCAAAGATTCACTTATTGTAATTCAAGATTAGAAAAGCTACAAAATATTTTATTAGAAAATAAAATATTAAGGCCTACTGTGGTTTTAGTCATGCGACCCTGTTTTTGACAATGATGTATAAAAACAAATATTTGTCCTTTTTAAAATTAAGTAAACCAAATTTATTTCTTTTCCCCAAAACAGGAAAGTAGTTCTGGAATAAAGTTTTAGGGATCTTTTATAAGAGAGGTACTTTACAGTGAAGAATGTAGTCGTGTGTTCCTCTCCTTGTGCGTCGAGTCGGTTTTTTTTTAGGAAGACTCTGGAGTCGCTACTAATAACAAAACATTTGATTGCCATATTTATTTTCAGAGTAGACTTCCCGTTGTAATGGGCAGAGTGGTAATACCGGTCATTAGACTACTTTTCTTTCATTTTTTATCCAGATTGTCTGCTACAAATGTCAGCATCACGACTAGTGTCGTCTGGTCAGGGGAGGCAGACATCACTGCACACAGGGCCACACAGCCCCGGAGCAAACATTCCTTAGGTTCTACTCGTGGTAATCACACGTACAGTACGAGTCCACACTCACCGGCGGTTAGTAACCATGGTGACACGGTGACACGGATGTTTGCTGCTGTAAGTAACAACTCTGTTACCGAGATGTTAGGTACAGTAACAGTACACAACACGTCTCACAACACACGGACAATTGATGGATCGTCTTATTTTAATTTAGAATTTAGAAACTGTACTAACCGTCGTGTGAGGTATCACGTGACCTATAGTAAGGCGACTATTCACTGGTCATTTATTCCACAGGTAATTCATAATATTTTGTCACCTGGCGACTGCTTTTGTGAACTGGAGATAAGTGTTCCACAAGGAATGGTGGCTGTCGTGCACAGTGTTAAAAGAACAGGTTATTTTTCTAACTTAGAAAACCTTACACTGCTGGACGACGCCAACGTGACTTTGTATACTGGGTGTATAGGGGAATTACCATCCTCATTTGTTACTTATTCCCATCTCGTAAACTTTCATTTGGCAATCGCTAAGGCTTATTTGAAGAGAAGATCTCATCTCAGGATAGTCATGAACATCACTACACTTCCAGACACCAGTCGCCCACAGTTTCAAATCATCTTTAATTCTTCAACATCAGGTATGTTAATTTAGTAACTTTTGTATTCAAGACATCAACACAAGAGTCGAGAAACTTCAATGGACTTGTATTAGTAATTTCTGTTTGTTGTAGCTGTCAATAGTTGCTGCAAACAGGCCAAGTAGGAAGCGGCCGGCAGTGTTTGGAATTTGGCTAATGCAATGAAGTAAAATGTCTGGCAGATGAAATAGAATATTTGGGTTCATAGATATTGTAAAGACAATGAGTATTAAATGACTAAAATTAAAACTATCGTTAAAATATTCATTAGGACAGTGAATATAAAATCGAATTTCGAACTGAAAAATAGATTGTCTTTTAGGACCATGCTTACATGTAGAGTCATTAGATAATAATAATAATTGATTGTATATTAAAAAAATCGTTTTCTACATTTTTTCGTGTATGACCGTAAAATATATAATAAATATAATTACAGCATCTCATTTGAGGAAACTACTTCACTCCGTGACGGGCTGTGTCTCGGCAATTGCCGTGTCTCCCTGAAACAATAAGCGGTGTGAAGTGACAATTATATTATTTTGTCCCTTTCTAGTATTTATAACTGCAGGGCTTCTGCTAAGGCTAAATTCTTTGGGGTCCCAGGGACCCCTTCTTCAGATTTTTAAGGTGTCCCTGTTCTTTGCCCAAATTTGAAGGGGACCCCATTGACGAAAATTGAAGGGGTCCTCCGAACTTTTAATGCGTACAGTACGTAATTTTTAGCGTAAGCAGAAGCCCTGTTAACTATATATCAAACATAAGGTTTGTTTTTTATTCAACACGTGCTGAACGCCCTCCACCCCACCCCACCCGGTTCTCACTCACTCTGTCTCTCTTGTATGACATCAAACTTGTTGTCTCTTGTTTTATTAAAAAAAAAATTTCGTTTCTAAATGATTTATAGGGCAAGTCGAATTAAATAACTGGATGATACACGAAGAGACTCTACCATTTATAAAAACGTCTGTCCATCTGCGGGCACCAGCCGACCATATTGTTGTCATTCACTTTATCTTTCATTATAAGTCATGCGGGATTGACGAGGACACCCGTTATGACATCATCTTCCGCACAGATGGCAGCACCGTAAAGTACAAGTTGTGTACAACACCGCAAGACGTGTGCAATGGCCTTGTCTTTTATTCCGGGTGGGTACTTATAGAATTTATATGTTTTAAAAAGTTACGGGGAAAAGAGTTTACAATAACTTTTGACTTTCATCACATCTCACAACCACCTGCTGCGCTGTCAGGAGACAGGTGGAACTGCTCGGTTAGCGACTGGCCGGAAATGTGGCAAGGTGTTCCCTGTGTCTTCATGTTTGACTGTTACGACAGGGAAGCAGAAGGTGGATGTTGGCAAGGTGATGGTACATTCAAGCAAGGAATATTTCAGGTTCACGGTAGATGTCTTGCTCTCTCGTATAAAGAACAGCAATCGTCCTGGTACCTTGACAGCCAATGGTGTCGAAAACATGGAGGGCAACTGGTCAGTCTGAGTACGAGTAGCATGACACACCGTTTTCTGGAATTGTTAAGGAGGCTTAACCTACTGGCCAGAGGTGCCATCGGTCTGACGACAATGTCGCATGTAAAATCACCAATGTAAGTACACTTATACTATTCACACTCACTTAAATACATTGTCGTTTTATCGGCTGTGCAATGTTTTCTCTGATTACGAATAATTTGACTGACTAAACAACCGACTATTTTTTGTTTACCAGGTATAAACACAGTCTACAGTGGCTTGATAAGACTGTCGCACATACCAGCAAGACAAAGTATAGAACAGGTCAACAAAACTGTTTTTTCTTCGAAGTATTTTTTATTAGATTAGAGTTAATAAAATCACTTCTTAGAACAAGTTGTAATGGCTCTTATCCTGTAACATCTGTCTTATGCCAGCTTAAGAAACCTTCTAGACAGCACCGTGATGTTCAGCTGCCAGTGATTGTAACAAACGAACCCCGTGACAGACTGTCAAAGGTCAGTAATAGACTTAAGTTGTTTACAAGGAGCTAGACGTTGGAAAGGTAAATAATGATTAGCTTATTGTTGTATTTTAATCTTGGTTGCTGATCAATTAGAGATATTTATTAATTATATATATCCAAATTTATCAGAAAGTAAGATTATTGTTGTAGGTACGTATGATATTCTTTATTGGATTTAGTGTTCAAGTTGCTGTTTATAAAATTCACACATCCCACTATTCAACAGGCTGCGTACATACGGTGTCCGGCCAATCACTTCACTCACGTCTTCCTGGCTTGTGATGACGTCTCTTCCTGTTGGTCCAATAAGTCTGGCGCCACGCCTTCCTGTTCCGCACCACTGACGCCACTTCCGCCGTCGTTTAAGTGTGGCGGTGAGGATAGTGTCCCTTACACACTCGTGTGTGACCATCGGCCTGACTGTAAAGACAGAAGTGACGAAGATTTCTGCGTTTTCGCTCAGTGCGCTAGTCCGTTAGCTGTACTCTGCAGTGGAAGAAAGGTTTGTTTGCTTCTGACCTGTGCCAAATAAGCTTGGTGCAGAAAAGTGTCTTTAGGTTCCAGGACTTTAATTTTACATCTACTAAACTTGATTATCGAAAAGGAACGGCTTAGTTGACTATTTACAACATGTTGGAAATGTCGACTATTTCTTAATGTGTATCGGACTTAGAGAAGAAAATAAATTAGTTTCATTAAATGAATAGATGAATGAAAACATTTGCGCTTTTTGCAGTGTGTTGACTACACGATGGTCTGTAATGATCAAGTGGACTGTGATGACTATGCAGACGAAAACCTGTGTCACATAAGCTCTTTGCAAGTGGATGTATTTACATTTAAGGAGTTTGAAACGACATCTACTAGATTTGATTATCAAAACGGTCGGCTGGTGTTGACTGCTTACAACATGTCTGACATGTCGAAGTTTTCTTGTCCAGTTGCCCACTTCATGTGCGCCAGACTTCACCAGGTCTGTCTTCCTGTCTTCCTTCGTTGTAACGGGCTGTACGACTGTCCTGATCACGAAGACGAGGCGGAATGCGACAGGTACACGTGTCCCGGCTTTTACCGCTGCCGTCAGTCTCAGGTGTGTGTTGACGAGAGTCACGTGTGTGACGGGGTGTACCATTGTCCTCAACGCGATGACGAACTACTGTGTAACGACACCTGTCCACACAGTTGTGTCTGCTACGGTCTGGCCTTCATTTGCTCGGATACTTTCCGTGCCGCTGACTATTCTAACCTTCGATATCTGGATGGCAGCGGCACCTTGATGACCCTCGCTGACCTGTGGAACAACACTTTTCTGGTTCACCTCAGTCTGGTCCGTAGTAATCTGACTAAACTGCATGAATTGGTTTTGCCTAATCTCCGCACTTTGGATTTGAGCTACAATGAGTTAACTAAAATAAGTGGCCGGTTCTTTGCCGGTCTCAACAATATAGTGTTTCTGAAGATAAGCAACAACCCGCTGACAAACTTCTACAATTTCACTTACACAAGTCCTCTAAAAATCTTTGACATGTCCGATGTCAAAAATTCAGAAATCGACTTTTCAATAATGAAATTTTTTTCAAAATTAGCGAATCTTAATCTCTCCGGTAATCAAATAAAATATGTGACAGGAGACGGATTCCCTAGAATGATGAACTTGCAGGTGCTTGATCTGCGCAAGTGCCCTCTTACTCATTTCCCAAAAGCAATATTTCAGGCTCTAGACCGACTGGAGAGTGTGTTTGCTGACAACTACAAGCTGTGCTGTCCGGCGACACTACCCAAGGGCTTCAACGTGCTCAACTGTCACGCTCCTTCGGACGAAGTGTCTTCCTGTGACGATCTGCTGCGCTCCAACGTGTACCGCGTGGCCCTCGCTACCTTCGCCTCGTTATCGTTACTGGGAAATGTCGGCACGTTGCTTTACCGCTTGATCTTCCACAAAACAACAGGCAACGTGGGCTATGACGTCTTCGTGTCCAACTTGTGCGTGGCGGACTTTCTGATGGGTGTGTATCTGTTGATCATCGGAATAGCTGACCACAGGTACCGAGGGGCTTACGTGTGGGAGGACGTGAGCTGGAGGAACAGCCACTTGTGCAAGGTCACAGGTTTTGTGTGTTTGTTGTCCATGGAGGTGTCTGTTCTGATGATCTTTATGATCACTGTTGACCGCTTTTTTGTTCTTCACTTTCCTTTTAGTTCCTTCCATTTCAGAAAACGTTCAGCACAGCTGACATGCGGGGTAGTGTGGGTGGCAGGTCTTGTCCTAGCGGTAACCCCTTGTCTTCCTATGACGTCACACTGGCAGTTTTACAGCCAGACTAGCATTTGTATTCCCCTTCCTACATCGAGGGTGGAATTTCCTGGTCGTAAGTATTCTTTTATCGTTTTAGTTGTCTTTAATTTTATTTGCTTTGTTCTTATTTTTGTGGGTCAGGTGCTAATTTACTGGTCTATTCGCTCAAGCTCCATGTCTGTGTCCAACACATCCAAAGCTGTTAACGACATCACCATAGCCCGCCGTCTAGTCACCGTAGTGATGTCGGACTTTCTTTGCTGGTTTCCTGTGGGTTTGACGGGAATTCTGGCGTCGTACGATGTTGCCGTGGCAGGAGAGGTCAACGTGGCGATGGCTATTTTTATTTTACCCGTCAACTCTGCTCTCAACCCTTTTCTTTATACACTTAACATTTATTTAGAGCGCCGTCGCCGAGCACGAGAAGAAGAAAGACAAAAACGTATTTTGTGCCAAATTAAAGTAGCTAAAATTGTTGAGTAGGTGTGTATTGTAGTGACAGAGAATAAGCGGTCCTCTTGACCTTATGTCTACTTTCTTAATGTTATTAGGAAAAGTTACAAAAAATAGCATGTTATAAAATGAGAAGTAAAATATTGCTTACAAAATGTTTTGTATTATGACAAATTGCCTAATTGATTTAGTCCGTTAGAAGAAAAGTTATAATTTTAAGTGTGTGCTATTGCATGTGTGTGAACGACTTGATAGCTAGATCTTCATGAAATGATATTTATGTAACATATACTAAAAACCTAGCTTCTATTCTGTTAATGGTAACACTGTGATGAGGTGAGGCAGTACGGGTTTTGTTACTAACATTCTTGTGATGATATTAAGATGTAATGGTATCACGTGTTCGAACATGAATATACAACATTTGTTTTTCGTATAAATCAAGCGTCTGAGTAAGTTTTAATACTGCTGAGTATAATGTTCTAAAACTGCTAAATTATTAGTTGAGGCAGGACATTAGAATAATTAAAACAACCTGGTAATGTGTTCGATGTAACTATTTTAGCCGGTAATACAGGTTACTGGCTTATACAGAATGATATGTAATGTTATGTAATGGTAATCATTTCTTTGCACACGGCACACAACGAATGGTTCTGAACCAATCAGACACAGCTTGTCCATCCTCCGCGGTCGAAATTCTACTTAATGCCTCTTGCTGTTTGCAATAAGCCTGTGTCTCTACTTGTAATTGAATTCGTCTCATCAAAGATACAGATTAATCGTGTGAGAAAAGATTGTGGAAACACTCGTAAAAAGCTTAAAATAAACTGTTTTATTTCATCACATCTCATCATCTCATCTAGGGCTATAATACTTTCGATAGTTATTTTTTCTTTCTTGTCCCTTATGAACAATGAGGCTTCTATGATGTAAGTGAGACATTTTTGACTACTACTTCATTTAAATATTGTAGACCAGTGTGAATAATAAAACAGTGAGTAAATAAAAGGTTGTCATAAACTAAAGTTAGTCTTTTCATTCAGCTTTTTTGGGAAAGTTCAAGAGTAAGGTAACACTGCTGTGCCTCAAAGTAACACTGGAAGTTGCAAACTTTCCTCGATTTTTAATTTTTGTAATGTGTTTTTACACCTAAAGAAGTGGCCTTAATCAATCAGTAAGCGTTTCTAAAGAAGTCAAATGCGTTTATTACCAAAAGATTGTTGACCATGGAGTAGCTTATCTCCATGGCTACCAGAAATAAGGAATAAGAATGAAGCGTATATAAAAGATATTTTGCAAAGGGTTTTTGATGGAATCTTTCATAAAGCTTGTTTGATAACCGATTCGCACATATTAAACACTATTGTATAGGGTTTTATATAAATGTGTTGGGTTTAATTTAATCTATTGCTTATATCTCTGCCTTTTTATGTTGCTTGTAGATCGCTATACATTTATTAATTAATATAGATATATTAGCGACTTTTGTTTGCGGTCAGTTAGAGTCGTCAAATTATGTAACTGGTAAAGGTTTTTGAGTGTAGCCGTCACACTTTAGCCATTATATTTTGAATTGTGTGCTTTCCACTCTAAAATATTTTTGTCTCAATTAAATATGGCAGCACCCAGCTTTCTTCAAGCTGAGCAAATTTATTTAAACTGCAGCAAGAAGACGGATCATGTAAAGTCTTCTTATTGCCACTGCTTGGTAACTAGATGAACATGCAATGTTGTTACAAGCGATGATAGATGACTTTTGGAGTGAAAGTCGGAATATAAACATCAAGAAATATAGAACGATAGTAATGAGGAGGGGTGACACTCCCCACATCAACCATTAACTTGACATTAACTTGCCGCGTGAACCACTCACAACAAAGACAAAACATCGCCGACAAGAGGCGACTACTACAGACTATTCGTGTCTCAGTCTATTGACATGTTAGTTCTTTATGTACATGTTTATACACATTCTAGGCTGACTCGCAAAAACAATGCAGATTTCTGATCTTACAAACGCTTTTCCTGTACACCTAATTGTCTTCTAATTATCATCTAATAATTTTTTTCTTTAATATTTCGTGGCACCCGTCCACTGTTATATTACAGCCTGATAATTACAGTAAGTCTCATGGCACCTTTAGTTACTTTTCTCCACACTACCTACAACAATCGTCTAATACCACCACAAATACCTCTTATTTCTTTCCCGTTTATTTTTACTAAAATTTTATATTTGACATTTGTGGGAGGGTCTTGTTTCAATAACTGAATTCATCTCGCATTTCTGACCTACAACACAGCCTTTAAACATGCTTATAATGTATTATCGTATCAACAAGAAACAAGTAAACACACTTTAGACCTTTTATGTTTTGATAGCACGACATTGCGGGTTTTAGCAAAGTGTTGGCGGCATGAAATGTTTCTGACATTTTTTTCAAAACAAATGTTTATAATCTTCAAACGACTGGTTCAGTGCTATATGTATTAATCAAAACATCTTATTTTTGAAAGCTTTATAAAGAAAGAGAAATCTAACTATTCTAGATATACGATGCTTCAGGGAAGCATATATTAAGATAAGAAATTTGTTTACAAGAGAACACTAACATCGCCATAGATTAATGTTCCTTTGCTGACGTGTTTGTCAAGATTTATTTTTAGAAAACAACGATAAACAAAAATAACCACAATTGACGCTCTTAGCAAACGAAATGTAAAAATTAATGTGGAGTACTTAGGACTAGAATCGGTAAGATGTAAAAGATGTTATTTTATGTAACACCTTAAATACATGAGTGGAAAGGCTTGTATGGATTTCCCTCTTGAAACAAAATAAGCGTTGTCTTAATAAAGTGCTCAACATTTTCTGGTTCATTTGCATTTGATGGAGAGTGATGTCCCCTTGTCATGAAATGTCTAAGGACTTCTTTTAATTGTGTTTAGGTTTTGATCCGTGTTTCATCGTTAATCTTTCTTCTTTTCATCGATGCTTATGCTTTGCCATTTCATCCGCTAATGATCTCTTCAGTCCGTTCTGGACAAGATGAAGGTTGGTAGGTTTAAATAATTGCACTCGACAGTTTACTAAACTCGACGTTTACTAAACGAATTTAATGTGAAAACTAAAGTTGTTTGAATTAACAAATAAACCTTTTAAAATCTGGCCTCGTTTTCGATGTGGAAAACAGGAGAACTGCGGCCAGATGCTTGGCATGTCTGCTTCATGATCCATAAAATCTGTTCGTAAAGATACGCCGATGCGCCGATCACTACCATTACTTTTAACAAATTAGTTTTAAATTGGAAAATGTGTCCTTACCTAGCGGTTTAAAGAACTGGACATTGTTTTGGCGATTAAAAAAATTCCTTCAACACTATGTTGGTCTGTCAGTTGATCATCTCAAGTTGCAGACTATCTGGCGACCGCGGTAAAAGAATTTGACAATATTTTCAAATTATTTTAAAAATTTTCTTAAATCTCCGAATCGTTGCAAAAATTGGTCTCACAGATCACTTTGCGTTTTTGTTTTCCATCAAAGAAATCATGATAACGAAACTTTGCATAAAGACATTAAAAAGATAATGAAAGCAGTTTTTTCAAAGAATGATGAGAAGAAATTGTACCAGAAAAGAAGAACCATCAGTGGAACAGTGCGCAAAAGGTTTTTTAAATCATGTTTACTACGTATGTATTGGTTTCTGTGGGGAAGAAATTATGGGGATGGTAATGTAAAAAAATTATTTTGCAATAACGTTTCTTTCAATAACATACATCTAACAAACAACTTTTCTACAAATAAACAGGACAGATTTATAGGTGGACTGATGCACGAAACTGGGGAGAGGGAATAACTAATACTTACATCCTTGTCGGTGATACTCAACCATCCATTGTGGGAATCTTATCCCCATCTCTGCACAAAACTCACATCGTCACTGAGGTCACAGCTTTTTTCCAATACTTTTTTTTAAACAGAGGCTTCTCATATTTCGATCACTCCGTGATTCTTATAAATAGTACCTCGCTGTGTCCTTATTGTTCCTCAAGCGATTCCCAGGAAAACTGACATCTGCCATTGTCCTCTCCCAGTCATTGATTAGTTCTTACCTCCCTCCGTCTGTTTTGTCAACACGTTATTAACACTTTTTTCTTAATTGCTAACAACGTTTTTAAAAGAAGAACGATTGGATGATAAGCATGTTATACGCAAAGATTTTCATGAAAAAAACCCACACACACCGCCTCTTTGAAATAAGAAACTGACGAAATTATTTAAAATTGTAGCGAGGTCTCTAGTTCTAAAGCACCATGGTGTATACTTATATTCGTGAAGAGCAAACTCATACTTGTAAAGAAAAATGCTCTTAGCGCTTAACAACAAAACATGGACAACGTAAGAAGGACAGAAAGAACGAAAAGAGAACATATAAAAGACGGAAGAATAAAAAAATGATGATGATGACGATTAACCGACAATACTTTCTTTCTGAGAACCAATTATCTTAGTGACTTCGATATCTGAAGTATAGACACGTTAAGACACCAAAAGTCTTCTGCTCATGAAAACGTTTCAACCAGAGCCGTACTACAGTGACGTAACACCCTGTACCTACTTTCTTAAGGCAATCTCCGGATAGCACCTGTACAACACGAATACTTTCAAACCTATTGTTTAGAAACAGGTGAGCGCGAGAAAAGCTGACATCTGAAGGATCGATTCAATCAAATAAAGAAAAACAGCGAAACACGCCTGCAACTTTAATGTCTTCTCTCCGTCTGTCCTTCTCTTCTTCTGTCTCGCTTCTCACTCACATTCACCTCTCTATCTCGTCTCACAATCACAGCAACAACTTTACAGAAACTTTCTAATGTGGACAGGTGAGATAGTGTTTATCTCGATGGACAAAACACGCTAAGGTGCTTGTGATAGTCTGCAGACGATAGTCAGATGTCGGGTATTTATCCACAAACTTCACGCGTGATTCTTCCACCCAGCCAATCAGGATCCCTCTCTTTCTTTTTATTTTTTTCCCCACCCCTTCACTCTATCAGAAAGCTCCTCATTCACTAAATGCAGTACCTCCCGTTGACAAAGAGACATAAAAGTCAAGTTTTAAGAATGATTGTTCAAGGCGGGAGAATAAATTTATCTACTACTCTCATTGTCACTGTTTCTAATCGGAAAAATGTTAGGAACCGACGATTAACTGAAAACAAATTTACGTATATTTTTATCGGTAGAAAAATAAATTTTTTTTTTTTTTGTAACCTTTCTCGCTTTAACAAGTCACTTAATTTTTTTTCTAAAATAAATGTTGTAATTTCCTTCCAAGATCAAAAAAGAAATAAAAGAAAGAGACCATGTAATTCTACCTAGCACATTCTTTATTCTCTCGATTAAAATCTTTTTGCTACAAGAATAGTTTTCATCTGAATTTCTTTAAACTACACATTTAAAATATTCTTTTTTAGTTGCCTTTTTCTATTTAGCTGGAAAGTAGTAGGACGCAAAGATTCATTTATTGTAATTCGAGAAGTAAGAGCTTTTTTCAAGATTATGAAAGCGACAAAATATTTTATTAGAAAATAAAGAATTACTGGCTGCTGGGGTTTTAGTCATACGATGCCTTATAAAAACAAGTAGTTGTCCCTTTTGAAATCAAGTAAAACAAATTTATTTCTTTTCAAAAATATAGGAAACTAGTTCTGGAATAAAGTTTTGGGGATCTTTTATAAGGGAGGTACTTTACAGTGAAGAAGGTATTAAGGTAGTCGTGTGTTCCTCTCATTGTGCTTCGAGTCGGTTTCTTTACGAAGATTCTGGAGTCGCTACTAATAACAAGACACTTGATTGCCACGTTTATTTTCAGAGTAGACTTCTGAGTGTAATGGGCAGAGTTGTAATACCGGTCATTAGACTACTTTTCTTTTCTTTTTCATCCAGCTTCTCTGCTACAAATTTCAGCATCACGACTAGTGTCGTCTGGTCAGGGGAGGCAGACATGACTGCACACAGGGCCACACAGCCCCGGAGCCAACATTCCTTAGGTTCTACTCGTGGTAATCACACGTACAGTACGAGTCCACACTCACCGGCGGTTAGTAACCATGGTGACACGGTCACACGGATGTTTGCTGCTGTAAGTAACAACTCTGTTACCGAGATGTTAGGTACGGTAACAGTACACAACACGTCTCACAACACACGGACAATTGATGGATCGTCTCATTTTAATTTAAAATTCAGAAACGGGACCTACGGTTGTGTCAGGTATAACGAAATTGGTAGTAAGGCTACTGTTTACTGGTCATTTATTCCAGGAAGATATTATAATATTTTGTCACCTGACGATTGGTTTTGTGAGCTGGAGCTTAGCGTTCCACGAGGGATGGTGGCTCTCGTGAAAATATTTAACTATTATGATTTTGGAACCATCACCCTGCTGGACGACGCCAATGTCACTCTATTCACTGGGATTCCAGCTAATATACCATCCCCATTTGTTACCTATTCCCATTTAGTGACCTTTCATGTTCCTATCCATAAGACAGAATTGATTCAAAGTTATCGTTTCACCATGGTCATGCACATCACTACACTTCCAGAGACCAGTCGCACACAGTTTCAAATCATCTTTAATTCTTCAACATCAGGTATGTTACTTTGTATTCAAGATATCAACACAAAAGTCGACAAACTTCACATGTACTTTTTGTATGTCAGTAATTTCTGTTTGTTGCATAGCCTGTCAAGTATTAGTAATTTTTTGGAGCTGTCGATAGGAAGACGGCCGTGCAGTGTTTGGAATTTGGCTAATGCCATGAAGTAAAATGTCTGGCAGATGCCATAGAATATTTGGAAAGTTTTTACCCAGAAGATTTTTATCATAAAGTGTTTGACCATAGTAATCAGCAAGAAGCTTTCTAAACAAAAATAAAGAACTTGCTAACAATAATAGAAAGGTAGGAAGAGGTTGTAGTCACATGTCCCAAAATGCAGAGGCATCGTGTGTCACGTCTGTCCCCTAGAAGTGGCGTCTATAGTTTGAGATATATAGATATTCATGGAGGATTACTTCTCAGTTACTATTTCTTAAATATTGTAAATACAATGAGTACTAAATGACTAAAATTAAAACTATCGTAAAAATATTCATTAGGACAGTGACTATAAAATCGAATTTCAGACTGAAAAATAGATTGTCTTTTAGGACCATGCTTACATGTAGAGTCATTAGATAGTAATAATAATTAATTGTATATTAAAAAATCGTTTTCTACATTTTTACGTGTATGACCGTAGCATATATATAAAATATAATTACAGCATCTCATTTGAGGAAACTACTCCACTCCGTGTCTCGGCAATTGCCGTCTCCCTGAAACAATAAGCGGTGTGCAGTGACAATTATATTATTTTTTCCCTTAGTAGTATTTATAACTAGATATCAAACATAAGGTTTGTTTCTAATTCAACACGTGCTGAACGCCAACCCCCCACCCCACCCCGTTCTCACTCACTCTGTCACTCTTGTATGACATCAAAAGTCGACAAAACTTCACGGCCTTGAGAGACACGGCAGGTACAGAGATACTACGTGTAGAGGGCGGTCACTGTGTTGTCATAGAATGTCAAGTTATTCATATTTTTTGAATGTTTGATTTTTGTAAAAGTTGAGTTTTTCCTTTATTCTTTCATAGCCATGTACATGTATTCGTAATTTCTTTTTGTGTTAGTTTTCAATAGTCGCTGGAGACAGGCCATGTAGGATGTGGCCAGCAGTGTATGGCATATGGCTAATGCCATGAAGTAAAAGGCCTTGCTAATGCCATAGAATATTTGGAAAGTTTTTATCCTAAAGTATTTGACCTTAGTAATTGTCTAGGACCTACTTAAGCAACAATAAAGAACTTCCTAACAAGAATAGGAAGACAGGAAGAGGCATGTCCCTAAAGGCAGCGGCAGAGTGTGTAACGTCTGTCCCCTAGAGGTGGCGTCTTAATTTGAGATACCTTAGGTGTTGAAATATATATATAGATTACTGAGCATTACTTCTCAGTGATTATTTTTTAGTTATTGTAAATGAGTACTAAGTGACTAAAATTAAATCTTCAAAATATTCATTAGTGTATGTTTCTAAATGATTTATAGGGCAAGTCGAAATAAATAACTGGATGATACATGAAGAGACTCTACCATTTATAAAAACGTCTGTCCATCTGCGGGCACCAGCCGACCACATTGTTGTCATTCATTTTACCTTTCATTATAAACCATGTCGACTTGACGAGGACACCCGGTATAACATCACCTTCCGTACAAACAGCAGCACCGTAACGTACAAGTTGTGTACAACACCACCAGACGTGTGCAATGGCCTTGTCTTTTATTCGGGGTGGGTACTTATAGAATTTATCAGTTTTAAGAAGCTACGGGGAAAAGAGTTTACACTAACTTTTGAGTTTCATCACATCTCACAACCACCCGCTGCGCTGTCAGGAGACAGGTGGAACTGCTCGGTTAGCGACTGGCCGGAAATGTGGAAAGGTGTTCCCTGTGTCTTCATGTTTGACTGTAGCGACAGGGAAGCAGAAGGTGGATGCTGGCAAGAAAATGGTACATTCAGGCAAGGAATATTTCAGGTTGACGGTAGATGTCTTGGTCTCTCGTATAAAGAACAGCAATCGTCCTGGTACCTTGACAGCGAATGGTGTCAAAAACATGGAGGGCAACTGGTCAGTCTGAGTACGAGTAGCATGACACACCGTGTTCTGGAATTGTTAAGGAGGGTTAACCTACTGGCCAGAGGTGCCATTGGTCTGACGACAATGTCGCACGTAAAATCACCAATGTAAGTACACTTGTACTGTTCACACTAAAGGTTTCTTAAATACATTGTCGTTTCATCGGCTGTGCAATGTTTTCTCTGATTACGAATAATTTGTCTGACTAAACAACTGACTACTTTTTGTTTACCAGGTATAAACACAGTCTACAGTGGCTTGATAAGACTGTCGCACATACCAGCAAGACAGAGTATAGAACAGGTCAACAATTTTGCTTTTTTTTTCAAGTTTTTTTTAGTAGAGTAGCCTTAATAAAATCAGTTTTTAGAACAAGTTGTAATGACTCTTACCCTGTAACATGTCTCTTATGCCAGCTTAAGGGAGCTTCTAGACAACACCGTGATGTTCAGCTGCCAGTGATTTTAAAAAACGAACCAGGTGACCGACTGTCAAAGGTCAGTAGTAGTCTTAAGTTGTATTCAAGGAGCCATACCTTCTACAAGTACACAAAGGTTAAATTATTGCTGTCTTTTAATCTTTGTTGCTGGTCAATTAGTTACAGTTATTATTTATATATATAAATTCCAATTGAAAAATTCACACATCCCACTATTCAACAGGCTGCCTACATACGGTGTCCGGCCAATCACTTCACTCACGTCTTCCTGGCTTGTGATGACGTCTCTTCCTGTTGGTCTAACAATTATGGCGCAATGACTTCCTGTTCCGCACCACTGACGCCACTTCCGCCGTCTTTTAAGTGTGGCGGTGCGTTAACTGTTCCCTACACACTTGTTTGTGACCATCGGCCTGACTGTAAAGACGGAAGTGACGAAGAATTCTGCGTTTTCGCGCCTTGCAATAACCAGTTAGCTGTACTTTGCAGCGGAAGAAAGGTTTGTTTGCTTCTGAAAACCATTTTGTTACATTAAAGTAAAAAGTATAAGTTAATAAAAGTAAGTCTTCATTATACATACCTTCCCTTTGGTAATGTTTACTTTCAGACGAATTATTTACTTATTTTTTATTTAAATACAACTTTGCAAAAGTCTCACGTAAAATTACACGATCTTTACCTCCGCTTCTTCATCGTTTCTAGGGTAGTACAATGGTGACTGAAAGTAAAAACGGTTATTATAAGGGTTTCGATAGTGTCACGTGAAAGCAAAGTATTTTAGTCTAATGTACCGCGGAGAGCTCTTACACTCCATTATATGAGACAAATCTTTGCAATACGTTTTGAGCTAAGGACCCACTAATGTAAAAAACAAAAGCAATAACAGAAACTGCAGCAGTATCACAACAAGGGCCTGGTCAGGAAGTTTCCTGTCTGGAAGAGCCTATGACGCGAGCTGGTGAAACCCTTAAGGAAGCATGCTTGTCGACACATTATTAGTTAATATAATTTTTTTAAAAACTTTTCTATTTACACATAAGAAACATTTCAATTACAATCGGGTTCAATGTAAACACTTTGTTTGATGGCTATATATTTATTTCTTTCGTAAAATGACTTGATGAATAAAACAGTTCAAGCAGATTGTGATGACTATGCGTACAAAAACCAGTGTCACATAAGCTTTGTGCAAGAAATTGTTTTTAGCTTCCACGACAATATTCTTTATTAAAAATAGAGAAAATAATATGAATTTGTATTATTTTCAGTGTGTTGATCACACGATGGTCTGTAATAATCAAGCGGACTGTGATGACGATGCAGACGAATACCTGTGTGACACAAATTCTTCGCAAACAATTTACTTCGAAAACATCATTTCGACATCTACTAGACTTGATTATAGAGAGGGATTGCTGGTGTTGACTGATTACAACATGTCTGACATGTCCACGTTTTCTTGTCCTGTTTCCCACTTCATGTGCGTCAGTCTTCATCAGGTTTGTCTTCCTGTCTTCCTTCGTTGTAACGGGCTGTACGACTGTCCTGATCACGAAGACGAGGCGGAATGCGACAGGTACACGTGTCCCGGCTTTTACCGCTGCCGTCAGTCTCAGGTGTGTGTTGACGAGAGTCACGTGTGTGACGGGGTGTACCATTGTCCTCAACGCGATGACGAACTACTGTGTAACGACACCTGTCCACACAGTTGTGTCTGCTACGGTCTGGCCTTCATTTGCTCGGATACTTTCCGTGCCGCTGACTATTCTAACCTTCGATATCTGGATGGCAGCGGCACCTTGATGACCCTCGCTGACCTGTGGAACAACACTTTTCTCGTTCATCTCAGTCTGGTCCGTTGTCATCTGACTAAACTGCATGAAGTGCTTTTGCCTAATCTCCGCACTCTGGATCTGAGCTACAATGAGTTAACTGAAATAAGTGGCCGGTTCTTTGCTGGTCTCAACAATATAGTGTTTCTAAAGATAAGCAACAACCCTTTAACAAGCTTCTACCTCCTCAAATTCACTTACACAAGTCCTCTAAAAAATTTTGACGTTTCTGATGTCCAAATCTTAGAAATCGACTTTGCAATAATGAGCTTTTTTCCTCTTTTAACGACTCTAAATCTCTCCGGTAATCAAATAAAATATGTGACAGGACAAGGATTCCCTAGAATGAACTTGCACGTGCTCGATCTGCGTCAATGCCCTCTCACCCATTTCCCAAAAGGAATATTTCAGGCTCTAGATCGACTGGAGAGTGTGTTTGCTGACAACTACAAGCTGTGCTGTCCGGCGACACTACCCAAGGGCTTCAACGTGCTCAACTGTCACGCTCCTTCGGACGAAGTGTCTTCCTGTGACGATCTGCTGCGCTCCAACGTGTACCGCGTCGCCCTCGCTACCTTCGCCTCGTTATCGTTACTGGGAAATGTCGGCACGTTGCTTTACCGCTTTATCTTCCACAAAACAACAGGCAACGTGGGCTATGACGTCTTCGTGTCCAACTTGTGCGTGGCGGACTTTCTGATGGGTGTGTATCTGTTGATCATCGGAATAGCTGACCACAGGTACCGAGGGGCTTACGTGTGGGAGGACGTGAACTGGAGGAACAGCCACTTGTGCAAGGTCACAGGTTTTGTGTGTTTGTTGTCCATGGAGGTGTCTGTTCTGATGATCTTTATGATCACTGTTGACCGCTTTTTGGTTCTTCACTTTCCTTTTAGTTCCTTCCATTTTAGAAAACGTTCAGCACAGCTGACATGCGGGGTAGTGTGGGTGGCAGGTCTTGTCTTAGCGGTAACCCCTTGTCTTCCTATGACGTCACACTGGCAGTTTTACAGCCAGACTAGCATTTGTATTCCACTTCCTACATCGAGGGTAGATTTTCCTGGCCGTAAGTATTCTTTTATCGTTTTAGTCGTCTTCAACTTTATTTGCTTTATTTTTATTTTTGTGGGTCAGGTGCTAATTTACTGGTCTATTCGCTCAAGCTCCATGTCTGTGTCCAACACATCCAAAGCTGTTAACGACATCACCATAGCCCGCCGTCTAGTCACCGTAGTGATGTCGGACTTTCTTTGCTGGTTTCCTGTGGGTTTGACGGGAATTCTGGCGTCGTACGATGTTGCCGTGGCAGGAGAGGTCAACGTGGCGATGGCTATTTTTATTTTACCCGTCAACTCTGCTCTCAATCCTTTTCTTTATACACTTAACATCTATTTAGAGCGCCGACGCCGTGCACGAGAAGAAGAAAGAGAAAAACGCATCTTGTACCAAATTAAGGTCTCTAAAATTGTTGAGTCGGTGTGTATTTGAGTGAAAAAGAAGAAGCTGTCCTTTTGGCCTTATATCTGTTTCCTGCTATCAATGAGAAAGTTGAAAAACAGAGTTTAATAAAAAGGAAAGCAAAATATATGCTCACAAAATGTTTTACACTATCGCAAATTTTTATTTGATTTAGTCCATTAGAGGCAAATACATAATTTTAAACACAAAATCAATGTCAAAGTAGGTTTGTGATTACATGTGTGTTAACGACTTGATAGCTAGATCTTCATGAAAGATATGTGTATAACAGATACTAAAAACCTAGCTTCTATTCTGTTAATGTTGTCACTGTGATGAGGTGAGGCAGAACGGGTTTTGTTACTAACATTCATGCGTTGATATTAAGAGTGTAATTGTATCACTTGATCGAACATGGATATACAGCATTTGTTTGTCATCGGCGTATGATTGAAGCGTCTGAATAGGTTTTGATACTTCAAAGTGTCATGTTCTAAAACTGCTCAATTATTAGTTTAGTGAGGAGAGGAGAATGGTAAAAACAATCTGGCTATGTGTACGATGTAACTACTTTAGCCGGTAATACAGGTTACTGGCTTATAGAGAATCGTATGTAATGTTTTGTAACACTATTCATTTCTTTGCACACGGCACACAACGAAAGGTTATGAACCAATTAGACACAGCTCACATATCCACCGAGATCATCAAAATCCCCAATGTTATCTTATAGAAATTCTACTCCTCTTGCTTTGTTGCTTCTATGATGTAACCGAGACACTTTTGACTACTACTTCACTTAATAATAGTAGACCAATGGGAATACTGAAACAGTGAGTAGATAAAGGGTTGTCATTAACTAAAGTTAGTCTTTTCATTCAGCTTTTTTGGGTAAGTTCAAGATCAAGGTAACACTGCTGGGCCTCAAAGTAACACTTAAAGTTACAAAGTTTCTTGGATTTTTAATTTTTGTAACGCGTAAAAAGATTTTGACCCAACGAAGTGCAATCTTTGATAAAGCTTGTTTAAGAACTGAATCGCACATGTCTAAACTATTTTAAAGAATGTTATATAAATGTGTTGGGTTTAATTTAGTGTAGTGCCTATATCTCTGCCTTGTTATGACGCTTGTAGATCGCTATCAATTTATTAATTAATATAGATATGTTAGCGCATTTTGCTTGCGCTCAGATAGAGTAGTTAAATTATGTGAGTGGTAATGAGTTTTTGAGTGTAGTCTTTACTTTTCTATATTTTTTTTTTAGCATTTATTATTTTTGTTCATCATTATGAAAAGCTATAATTCATAGTTTCCCCAGCTCCAAAAGCAAAACTATTTCGAAAGCTTGAAACTGAATATAGCATATTGAAAACACACACACACACACACACACACACACACACACACACACACACACACACACACACACACACACACACACACACACACACACACACACACACACTAACGTTTTCGCGCGCTTAGAATTGCAACTAAAATCTATTTTCAAGCCTATCAAAATTTCAAGTGTGTGCTTATCATATTGAAATATTTTTGTCTCAATTAAATTAGGCAGCACTCAGCTTTCTTCAAGCTGAGCAAATTTATTTAAACTGCAGCAAGAAGACGGATCATGTGAAGTCTTCTTACTGCCACTGCTTGGTAACTAGATGAACATGCAATATTGTTACAAGCGATGATAGATGACTTTTGGAGTGAAGGTCAGAATACAAACATCGAGAAATATAGAATGATTGTTAATGAGGAGGGCCGACACTCCCAACATCAACCATTAACTTGACTTTAACTTGCCGCGTGAACCACTCACAACGAAGACAACAGGCTGTTCGTGTCTCAGTCTATTGACATGTTAGTGCCTCGTGTACATGTTTATACACATTCTAGGCTGACTAGCAAAAACAATGCAGATTGTCGGAGCTTATTAACGCTTTTCTATTACACCTAATTGTCATCTAATTATCATTTAATAATTTTGTTCTTACATTTTTCGTGTCACCAGTTCACTGTTATTTTACGGCCTGATTACCGTTAGAATCATGGCACCTTTAGTTACTTTTCTCCACACCACCTACAACACTTGTCTAATACCACCACAAATACCTCTTATTTCTTTCCCGCTTATTTTTACTAAAATTTCATTTTTGACAATCGTGGAAGGGACTTGTTTCAAGAACTTAATTCACCTCACATCTCTGAATTATAAGACAGCCTTTACACATGCTTAAAATATTGTCGTATCAACAAGAAACAAGTAAACAGACTTTAGACCTTTTATGTTTTGATAGCATGACATTGCGGTTTTTAGCAAAGTGTTGGCTGCAGGAAATGTTGCTGACGTTTTTTCAGTGCCATTTGAAAGAATCAGATAATCAAACATTTTATTTTTGGAAGCTTTATAGAGACAGTGATATCTAAATATGCTAGATGCACCATGCTTCAGGGAAGGAATTTCTTTACAAGAGAACACTAAGATCGCTATAGACTAGTGTTCCTTAGCTGACCTGTTCTGTTTGTCAAGGTGTCTTTTCAGAAAATTCGTAAACAACGATAAACAAAAATAAACACAATGGACGCGTTCTGAAAATAATTTAACTAATTTATAGTGAGTACTTAGGACTAGAAACGGTAAAATGTAAAAGTATATTATCTTATGTAACGAGGTAAATACATGATTGGAGATGATTGTCTGCATGTTCCTCTTGAAAGTGTTGTCTTAATAAAGAACTTAAAATTTTTCTGGCTTCCTTTGTATGAGATGGAGAGTGATGTCCCCTTGTCATACTATGTCTAAAGACTGTTTTGAATTGTGTGTTTATTTCTTGATCTGTGCTTTTTTCTCTATCGTTAATCTTTCTTCATGTCCTCAATGCCTATGCTTGACGAATTCTTTCGCTAATGATCTCTTCAGTCAATCCTTGTCGGTGATACTAAACCGTCCATTATGGTAATCTTCTTCACATCTTTGCACAAAACTCACAACGTCACTGACGTAACAGTTTTTTTTCCAGTATTTTTTTTTAAACAGAGGCTTTCCAATCACTCCGTGATTCTTATAAATAGTACAGTGCTGTGTCCATATAGTTCCTCTAGCGATTCCCGGGAAAACTGACATCTTCCATTGTCCTCTCCCAGTCATTGATTAGTTCTTACCTCCCTCTGTCTGTTTTGACAACACGTTATTGTCAATTTTTTCCTAATTGCTAACAACGTTTTTAAAAGAAGAACGATTAGATGATAAGCATGTTATACGCAAAGATTTTCTGAAAAAATAAAAAAAAAAAAACAACACACACACATACACCGATCTTTGATGAATTATAAGACAGTCTTTACACAGGCTTAACATTTATTATGGAATCCACAGGAAACAAGTAAGCATACCTGATACTTTTTATGTATTGATGGTATGTATTGCGGTTTCAGCAAAGTGCAGGCTGCAGGAAATGTTACTGACATTTTTAAAAACAAGTGTTTATAATCTTCACAAGACTGGTTCAATCCATATATGAGTCAGGTATTAAACATCTTATTCTTGGAAGCTTTATACACACAGAGATAGCTAAGTATGTTTGATATACGATGTTTCAGGTCAGCATATATTAAGATAAGGAATTTAGTAACTAGAGAAGACGAACATCGCTATAGATATTCGCGTGTTCTTTAGTTAGCTGAAGTGTTTTGTTTGTCAAGATGTCTTTTCAGAAAACTCGCAAACAACGATAAACAAAAATAAACACAATTGACGCGCTTTGGAAACGAAATTAAAAGTGATGCATGGAGTACTGAGGAGCAGGAATGGTCAAATGTGAAAGGATGTTATTATATGTTACACCCCGAATACATGATTGTATAGGCTTGTATGTATTACCCTCTTGAAACCAAATAAGCGTTCTCTTAATAAAGAACTCGACATTTTTCTGGCTTCCTTTGCATGAGATGGAGAGTGATGTCCCCTTGTCATGCCGTGTCTAAGAACTGTTTTTAATTGTTTGTTTGTTTCTCGGTCTGTGCTTTTAGCTTCATCGCAAAACTTTCTTCTTTTTTCCTTTCCTACCCTTGATCAAATCTTTTGACGATCAAAGACTGGAAGGGGGGGGGAATAACTACAACTTTCTCCGTGATACTCAACCGTTCATCGTTGGAATCGACTCCACATCTCTGCACAAAACTTGCATCGTCATTGAGGTCACAGGTTTTCTCCAGTATTTTTGTTAAAGCAGAGGCTTCTCACATTTCACTGTAAATAGCGCCTGGCTTATTGTTCCTCAAGCGATCCCCGGGAAAAATGACATCTACCATTGTCCTCTCCCAGCCATTGATTAGTTCTTACCTCATTTGGTCTTTCTGTTTTGGTTCCACGTTGTCGTTTTCTTTCTTAATTGCTAAAAACTACTTCAAAGAACAACGATTTGATGATAGACATGATGTACGCAAAGATTTACATGAACACACACACACACACACACGTTCCGCCGAGGTAGACGCAGAGGTGAGCTCCCGCTAATAAAACTTCGACCAGAATTTTTAATCTGTGATACTCCGTTTTAAAGATCATTAAAGATACATTTACGTGGTGTACATTTTAACAAATATATGTTTCCTTGTAGAAAATTCAACTAAAAGACTGTAACTGTATAGGACGAGAATTCACAAATCGGGACGTAGGTCAAAAGTTCGACAATCAGAAAAAAATACTTATACACACACAAAAGTACAAAACAGGAATATATTTTATTACTGTTTTCTTCTAATTTTCGGTTGTTTGAGAACAAATTCCACATCGAACTGAGTAACCGACAGCGAATGTCAAAATGGCGCTTGATAAACACAACTTCGCGTGCTTTCAAACACAACAAAATACCTGACTGGTTGATTTTTTTTTTCTTCATCCTTTAAAGGGAAGTAATCGAAAGAGGAACAATTCCTAAAGGTTCCCGTGTTGTCTCCCTTGTGTATTCGTTCATTTAAGCACAGAACTAAAAGCTCAGACTCTACTGTGGTGACAACAATGGGCCCCCTGGCTTAATTAAATGATATGTTTTGGAGACTAAAATTCAATGGTTAGTTTTATATCGCCTACATCTACTAATATATATATAAAAACCGCAGACCGTTCATGTTGGTCTTTACAGTTACCACATGACACGAGTAAGAAGTATAATAACGATCGTGGATAAATAAAAAAATCAAAGCAGAATTTACAGTCGTGCGCAAAGAATTATCCCACAAACCTTCATCTTTGCCACCATTAAATGTGTAGATGACGAAGTAGTCAAGAAAAGAAGAAAGATCAACGATGAAGCAAAAAGCAAAGTTTAAGAACCAAAACACAATAATTTACAGCCGATCAGACACGGCACTGCAAGGAAACATAACACTTCATCTCATACAGAAAAAAACCAGAAAAATGTCCACTTTTTTTTATTAAGACAACGCTTATTTTGTTCAAGAGGGGAATACATACAAGCCTTTACAAGTATTTAGAGTGTTACATAAAATAACATCCTTTCAACATTTTACCGTTTCTAGTCCTCAATACTCAATATTATTTTTTTTGTTTCCTAAGTGCGTCGATTATGTTTATTTTTGTTTATCGTTGTGTGAGAATTTTCTGAAAAGATATCAATGATATTGTCAGTGCTTATAACAGAACATCTCAGTCTTAACAAAGGTAAACACTAATACAAATAGCGATGTTGGTTTACTCTTGTATAGTTATTACTCATCTAAATGTATTCGTGGGATAATCAGTTTATTTAAATATCTCTCAGTCTGTATATAACTTTTAAAAATACGATCGTTGAAAGTCTGACTCATGACAAAGCATTGAGCTAGTCTTGTGAGAACAGTCTATAAACATGTCAAGATTACACACTTGTTTTGGAAAAAGTGAAATCGCAATGCCACGCCCATCAATGCATAAAAGTCTCAGGTATGTTTACATGTTTCCTGAGGATAACATAATATATTTTAAGCCTGTTAAAGAGCGTATTATATTTCACAAATGTGAGACAAATTCAGCTTTGAAAGAAATACCTCCCACGAATATCAAAACTGTAATTTAAGTAAAACTAAACAGGTAAGACATTAGGAAAACAAAAGCAAGAGGTATTTGTGGTGAGACTAAGCTGGTGTTGCAGGTGGTGTGGAGAAAATGAACTAAATGTTCCACGATTCTAACAGTAATTATCAAACTGTAAAATAATAGCAGACACGATCAGTTTCAAAAAATAAGTTATTTAATGATAATTAAACGATGATTAGGTGTAAAAAATGTTTTGAATATCTGCATTGTTTATGCGAGTCAACCTACAATGTTTATAAACATGTACACGAGGCACTAACATGTCAATAGACTGAGATACAAGGCCACATCTGTCCACCGATGTTTTGTCTTCGTAAAGAGTGGTTCACGAGGCTAATTATTTTATTATACTTGTTAATGGTTGATGTTGTGGGGAATGCGGTCACCGTACTTTCGTTCTTTCTTTCTCATTGTCTTATATTCTGACCTTCACTCGAAGCTTTATCTACAATCATCGCAGTAACAACATTGCATGTCCATCTAGTTACCAAGCAGTGACAATAAGAGAAGACTTTACTTGTCGTCTTCTTGGTGCGGTTTCAGCAGAATGGCTCAACTTGTAGAAAGATGAGTGCTGCCTCTCTTAGGAAAGACAAATATCGGTCAGGGTTGTCATCGAGCACACATTTCAAGATATAAAGGGATGTGAAATTCAAATTCAAATTTATTTTTCAATCACGTTGCTCTAATTTTTGTCTCTATGAATTCACACCTTTCTAATTACCGACAAAATTTTTCGCTAGAACTATCAAAAAAGCTTTATGAGAAATTGCATCAAAAACAGTTTTTGGCAAAATTTATTTAATATACACATAATTCGTATTCCTTACTTCTGGTATCCAAGGAAATAAGAGATTCAATGTCAGACATGTTTGACTTCTCGAAACGTTTACTAATCGGTGAAGACCAAACCTTTAGAGCTAATCATTCATGTTTTACACATTACAAAATTTAAAAGTCAAGGAAACTCTAAAACTTTGGGAGTAGGCTTGAAGAACAGCAGTGATACCCTATTCTTGATTTTTTTAAAAATAGAAGTTCATGGCGAAAAGAGAATCCACAAGTATTTTAATAAATGTAATATTGATAAAGTGCCATAATTTCACAGCAGGAATGCCCAATGTCTGGGTGATATTGTTGAAAGTCAAGATCGTACTTAAAATATATATATTTCGATCTATATGATAACGCTCATAATCCTTTAAAAATTATTTTTGTCGGAGACTACATCGTTCTTAATATGCTCTACTTATTGATACAATATGATGACCTTTGACTTTCAAAAGAATTAGTATGTAGTAGTATATCAATGAAAAACTATTAGTACTTGCAAATTAACTTTCTGAAAATAAGCTGAATGTAAGGACCGTAATTTTACTTTGTGCCAACCCTTTGTGTATCTACTTTTCTACCATTACCACTGTTCTACTATTATTTAGTAAAGTGGTAGTCAAACGTGTCTTGGTTACATAATAAAAGAACATTGTTTTTTAATGGAAAAAAACAATTATCCAAAATTTAAAGCTAAAAATATAAAGTTGATTATATTAATCTTTTATGAGTTCATTTCAATTTCTGCAAAGTGATTCTCCCACAGATAATCTACACCTTTGATGAGACACCATCCATCGCAAATACACAGGTCTGATAGTAATAATAATACCCGTTCAGTTTGCCCTCTATCATTGTGAGTGGCACCATCAACAGACAACGCAGGAGTAAATAATTTTATTTTACAATTGACTACTTCATTGTATTACTTTTTCGTTTCCTGATAATCATCTGCCTTTAGTGTATCAGCCTTTGTTTCAAAAACAATATAGGATACCTCGTCTTATAATTCGTTCCGGAGGACGGTCGAGAACCAAATTGTTCGAAACCGAACATGTAGGAAATAATGGAAACATTAATTTTCACTTACTGGCCAAAAAACATGACTCTCAACAAGAAATAAGAAATAAAAGTGTATTTATTAAATGTACAGTAAGTACATTGCTTGTCATTTGTCAATTGTTTTACTGTTTACACATTGTCATTAAAAATGTTAATGTTTTTCAGGTGATGTTGTTACAATTTGCGATTTTCATTTGCACACATTACTTCTCCACAAAAACGTGACTCTCTTCTCTCTCTTCACCTGACTAATCATTCGGCTCCGGCTCATTAGTGTTCAGTTCCATTCGGATTAAATATTAATTTCAAAAAGGCGTTCGAGAACCAATCATACACGCACTCACGCAACAACCAATGCACCTATTCACCCACGCTCACGCACAGGTAGACGCACATAAATTTATTTAACTTTTAGTTCTAGAATATATATATTTGCGTACAATTTACAAAATAAACAACGATTATGTTTCTAAATTTAAAAACCTTTGCAATGCTATTGATTTCCTTTTATCTAATAACCGGTTTAAAGTGTCACTCTGAGCGTTGCCTGTTTGTAAACAATAACTAGAAATCAGAAATCAACCTTTTGTACAATTAGTGCGACCTTAAGTTTACGGATAATCTGGTTTTTTTCTTTCTTCTAATAAGAAGGTTCGATCACGTGATACGATTGCATTTTTTAATATCAGCTCATCGATGTTAGTTACATTACCCGTTCTACTTCCCCTAATTGCTGTATGTTATATTATAAACAGAAAAAAACTAGGTTTCTGGTCTGTGTTGCATAAATATAATTTCACGTTGATCTAACATTCAAATCGTTCACGCACTTGTAAACGCAAAATTACATTAAGTTTGTGTTTAAAATTATGCATTTGCTTCTAATGAACTATATCAATAAAGATTTTTGCATTTTTGAGGAAATGTTTAAAACATTTTTGGAAGCATTTTATTAATCACTTTTTTAAACATTCTCATTGCTAGCACTAAAAAAAGTATTATAAAGTCAGGAAGACCGCTTTCTCTTTGTCACTCATAAATTTACCTATTATTAAACATTCTTACCTACTTTAATTTGGTACAAGATGCGTTTTTCTCTTTCTTCTTCTCGTGCACGGCGTCGGCGCTCAAAGTAAATGTTAAGTGTATAAAGAAAAGGGTTGAGAGCAGAGTTGACGGGTAAAATAAAAATAGCCATCGCCACGTTGACCTCTCCTGCCACGGCAACATCGTACGACGCCAGAATTCCCGTCAAACCCACAGGAAACCAGCAAAGAAGTCCGACATCACTACGGTGACTAGACGGCGGGCTATGGTGATGTCGTTAACAGCTTTGGATGTGTTGGACACAGACATGGAGCTTGAGCGAATAGACCAGTAAATTAGCACCTGACCCACAAAAATCAGAACAAAGCAAATAAAATTAAAGACAACTAGAACGATAAAAGAATACTTACGGCCAGGAAATTCTGCCCTCGATGTAGGAAGGGGAATACAAATGCTAGTCTGGCTGTAAAACTGCCAGTGTGACGTCATAGGTAGACAAGGGGTTACCGCTAGGACAAGACCTGCCACCCACATTACCCCGCATGTCAGCTGTGCTGAACGTTTTCTAAAATGGAAGGAACTAAAAGGAAAGTGAAGAACTAAAAAGCGATCAACAGTGATCAAGAAGATCATCAGAACAGACACCTCCATGGACAATAAACACACAAAACCTGTGACCTTGCACAAGTGGCTGTTCCTCCAGCTCACGTCCTCCCACACGTAAGCCCCTCGGTACCTGTGGTCAGCTATTCCGATGATCAACAGATACACACCCATCAGAAAGTCCGCCACGCACAAGTTGGACACGAAGACGTCATAGCCCACGTTGCCTGTTGTTTTGTGGAAGATAAAGCGGTAAAGCAACGTGCCGACATTTCCCAGTAACGATAACGAGGCGAAGGTAGCGAGGGCCACGCGGTACACGTTGGAGCGCAGCAGATCGTCACAGGAAGACACTTCGTCCGAAGGAGCGTGACAGTTGAGCACGTTGAAGCCCTTGGGTAGTGTCGCCGGACAGCACAGCTTGTAGTTGTCAGCAAACACACTCTCCAGTCGGTCTAGAGCCTGAAATATTCCTTTTGGGAAATGTGTGAGAGGGCATTGACGCAGATCGAGCACGTGCAAGTTCATCATTCTAGGGAATCCTTGTCCTGTCACATATTTTATTTCATTACCGGAGAGATTAAGAGTCGTTAAGGTTGGAAAAAAGTTCATTATTGCAAAGTCAATTTCAGAACTTCGGGTATGAGACACATCGAAAGTTTTGAGAGGACTCGTGTAATTGAAATTGAGGAGGTGGAAGCTTGTTAAAGGGTTGTTGCTTATTTTCAGAAACTCTAAATTGTTTAGACCAGCAAAGAACCCGCCACTTATTTCAGTTAACTCATTGTAGCTCAGATCCAGAGTGCGGAGATTAGGCAAAACCACTTCATGCAGTTTAGTCAGATGACAACGGACCAGACTGAGATGAACAAGAAAAGTGTTGTTCCACAGGTCAGCGAGGGTCATCAAGGTGCCGCTGCCATCCAGATATCGAAGGTTAGAATAGTCAGCGGCACGGAAAGTATCCGAGCAAATGAAGGCCAGACCGTAGCAGACACAACTGTGTGGACAGGTGTCGTTACACAGTAGTTCGTCATCGCGTTGAGGACAATGGTACACCCCGTCACACACGTGACTCTCGTCAACACACACCTGAGACTGACGGCAGCGGTAAAAGCCGGGACACGTGTACCTGTCGCATTCCGCCTCGTCTTCGTGATCAGGACAGTCGTACAGCCCGTTACAACGAAGGAAGACAGGAAGACAGACCTGCTGAAGACTGGCGCACATGAAGTGGGAAACAGGACAAGTAAACGTCGACATGTCGGACATGTTGTAATCAGTCAACATCAGCAGTCCATCTCGATAATCAAGTCTAGTAGATGTGGGAATGAGGTCTTCGAAGTCAATTGTTGAGGAAGAACTTATGTGACACAGGTATTCGTCCGCATCGTCATCACAGTCCGTTTGATTATTACAGACCATCGTGTGATCAACACACTGCAAAAAGAGATTTAATACCTTTAATATTATCTTTTTTATTATTTTAAATGCTGTAATAAAATCGTAGCTATTAAAATCACGTTTAGTACAGAAAGGTTTGTTTCTATTTTTAAAGCAGCAAAAGAGAAGTCAATGAATTTTATAGCAGTTAACCAGCAAAAGACGGTAATGTCAAGGACTAGTTTCTGGATATGTAGATTAGTAGTGAAAAATATGCATTGGGATGTATTTTACTAGGATATTCTTACCGATTTAGTCATGTTAACTTTGAATTTAGGAAATAGTAATGTTCAACTCGCTCTTAAATAACAGAGGTGATCGTTGACAAAGTTTAATATAATAAATGAAATAATATAAAGCGTTTGATTCTAAAATATTGTTGTCTTACAATTCCGTGTCAGACACATCTGTTGGATTCATAAACAGTTGTCAAGAAACTCTGTCGAAACACTTAGGATACCTTTCTCACTTTAATTCTTCTATTTGTCGTCTTCAAAATGCTGCTACCGTGCAGGTATAAATTGTGAGATTTGAAATGATAGCTTAAAAACGAAGTTAACTCAGTTTTACCCAAAACTGTATATATATATATGGCATATATATACTGGCGGGCGGGCCAGCTGGCGGGCCGGTCAGAGACAGGAGGCGGGCCGGATGCGGCCCACAGGCGGCCTTTGCCCAGGTCTGCCCTAAGGCGTCCATGTCTTCATGGACGCTTTTGCCAGCCGGCTGGTCTTAACTTAGTGACGACTTACGGCTGTAGCGCACGTATATAAGAATAACACGAGAATTTAAATATTACTTTCTGTTTTCTTCTCATTTTCGGTTGAGTACAAATCCATGTTGATATGAGTAACCGGCAACCGACTTTGACATGGTACTTTATAAACTAAACCTTCACCTACTTTTAAACATAACGAAATAGCTGATTGGATTACATTTTCGGGATATAAAGGGACGTAATCCATAGTTGAACGATTCCTAACGGTACCAGAGTTGTCTCCCTTATGCATCCATTCGCTTACGTACAGAATTATCCCCTCAGACTCTACTGTGGTTACAACAATGTATCCCACAGCTGTGCGCGCGCTTTTTCTAGGTCAGGCCTCGGGCGATTGTTACTTCTCCATTTAAGTTAGCACATGGCAGTCAATAAAAATGTCTTTTAATCACAGCTATAAGTAAATAATTTGTCTAAAATTAACTATCTATAACTAAAGTCCAATTTATATTTCGTGAAACTTTTGGGTTAAGACAACAAACTGATATTCAAAACAATCACAAACCTTGCTACCGCTGCAAAGCAAAGCTAAGGGTCTGTTGCATGGCGCAAAGCTGCAGAAATCTTCGTCACTTCCGTCTTTACAGTCAGGCCGATGGTCACACACGAGTGTGTAAGGGACACTATCCTCACCGTCACACTTAAAAGACGGCGGAAGTGGCGTCAGTGGTGCGGAACAGGAAGGCGTGGCGCCAGACTTATTGGACCAACAGGAAGAGACGTCATCACAAGCCAGGAAGACGTGAGTGAAGTGATTGGCCGGACACCGTATGTACGCAGCCTGTTGAATAGTGGGATGTGTGAATTGTAGACACAGCAACTGTCCGCTATATAGACCGTTGGTACTTACTGGTAGACACAACACTCACCTGCTGAACACCTAGCAACACATAGTGTAACTTTATTTGTATTCTACCTTCAAACATTAAAGTACCATGCATTTATTTCACGTGAAAATATACAGCTGTGGATGTATCCTCTTATCATTTCTTGACAGAATGAGACACATCAGAGGCAAATGTACACCATGTGGCCTGTCATGCGCCTGCGTGAAAAGCCTGTCCACGTTTCACGTGACACCCAGCTTGTCTTTTGCTTACCATTGCGTCAACGATCCACAAAGTACCGTTATAAAACCGTCAGGTAAGGTGTCAGGGTTAGGGTTAGACTAGGGTGGACTATATGACCGCTCGCCATCTTCACTCGCTAAACAATACTGAGCACAGGCTTAGTGATGAGGCTGCGGAAGAAGAAGTTAGTCTTCTGTTCCGTGTAAGAGATTTAGACAACTCTCATTAACTTCTTCATTTTGTAAGTTTGGGTCCTTTGCTAAAGATTTTGTGAACCTGATCCAAGTCTTGCAGCCATAGAGAAGGATCGACACACCGGGATACTTGTAAATTTGGTGCTTAAGTTGACACGACTGTTCTCTAATTTTTAACTTTGCCGTCGTTGTTGTACCTGTCATGATCACGTGACATGCACCATGTAACTACAATCCTTGAAAATAAAGAGTACTGAGCTCCTACAGCCGTCGTACAGCGCATTGATGAAACATACCAGAACTTCCTCTACATTGAATGTCCGAAGCACGAAATAAAGGACTCGACTGTTGAAGACTTATTTCTGTGCCGGCACAGAATCCAATCTGATCCTCAACTACCAGCTCCTTTCCCGATGGTGTCATTCGATTGTGGATCACTAATAGCATGACCTTACTTGGTTGACTATTCATGCTTATCCTTTGACAGATTGACACTGCCTCAACCTTCCTGGGGAGTTAAATACAGGTCACAAAATAGATATTACGACTTCCCTTCCAGCCAAGATAAAAAGAAACAGTAAGTAAACCATCATGTAGCTCACATATACTTGCATACATTTTACACTTACATTTGAGAGTCTGTACCCAGATTGATTTGTGGAGATCACTGGCAGCTGGATGTGATGATGTTGTCTAGGAGCGCCCAAAAGCTGGCACAATCTATAGTTATTCTCTAATGCCACATTACAATCGTTTTTCATAAGAGAAAACAAAAAGCGTCCATATCCAAAAGAAATCGCTACCAAAAAAAAGCAGTCTTGTCTACCCGTGCGATAATTTGTATTTCGGGTATGTGCGATAGTCTCATCAAGCCACTGTAGGTTGTGTTTATACCTGGGAATACAAAACAAGAGAGTTATCATTTGTTTAATTGGTGGCAGTTTCATACAAATCATTTGTGTCCTAACTATGAAACCGCAGAAGAAATGAATGACAAATAATCTGAAAACGTGTAGAGTGGACAATACAAGTGTACTTACATTGGTGATTCTACGTGTGATACTGTCGTCAGACCAATGGCAATTCTGGACGCTAAGTTAAACCTTTGCAACATTGCTGGTAGACGGTCTTTCATCTTTGTTGTACTCAGACTGACCAGTTGCCCTCCTCGTTGTTGACACCATTCGCCTTGACGGTACCAGGACGAATTTATCATATGTACTCGCAAAATACCAATACAGCTACCGTCAACCTGAACTATTCCTTGCCTGAATGTGCCATCCCCTTGCCAGCATCCACCTTCTGCTTCCCTGTCGTGACAGTCAAACATGAAGATACAGGGAACACCTTGCCACATTTCCGGCCAGTCGCTAACCGAGCAGTTCCACCTGTCTCCTGACATCTCAACAGGTGGTTGTGAGATGTGATGAAACTCAAATGTTATAGTAAAATCTTTATCTGAAGATGTATAATAACTGAAAAATTCTATAAAGACCCAACCGGAAGTAAAAACTAGAGCATTGCACACATTAGTTATTGATTGGCATAACTCGAGCATTACAGTGTTGTTTTCTGTACGGAAGGTCACGTGATCACGGGTTTCATCGTAGCTTGGACAAGAATAAAGATAAAGGGTAAAATAAACTACAACAATGTGGTCGTCTGGAGCCCGCAGAAGTAGAGATGCTTTCACAAAGGGTAGATAGGGTTCGTAGATATTCCAGTTTTTCATTTGAATTTTCCCTGAAAAATATTAAAAAATAAAATACGCAATTTTAAGAATAAAATTAAGTGTTAAGAATAACATGAAAAAAGGATAAAAGAGATAAAATGTCACGTTCTGCTAAAACTTTTTCTGGAAATGAAAGTGATCTACATGTCAAAACATCAAACACTGGCCGCAGGAAACTAGGCACGTGTGTGACGGCCATGATGTCTCCATGACTACCCACATCAACATCATCCTGCAGCCAAACGTCAAGAGAAGATTTATACATGTTGGACATTTCTGAAACAATAATAACAAACTAGAAGAGTGATGTCTAGCGAAGACAAATAATCATGATTTATGAAATGAAATACTGTGATAGCTATAGACAGTCCTTCTGATATATTTTAGCATCGAAATCAACATTGGAAACATAGTTGCGTATATGTATACATTACTTTTTCTTTGTGCACCTATCTCTTTTTTCAGTTGGATTGAAATGGATTGAAATGACTTAGCGCACTGTTTAATACTCGGAGTAGTTTTCAATCTTGTCTTTGGCTCTGACAGGGGGAAGGTAAATGAACACTTAGTGAATTAAATAGATCATCGCCAACTCTTACAATGGTGTGAGTGTGGAGGCTATGAGTACAGACATAGAAAATGTAAAAACAACAATTTTAAATAACGGTAAAGGTAAAGACAATCCGAAAATGTGTCTAAATAAGCTGTTTTTATACAATATCATCACCGTCACGTGACAGGGTAACAGTGGTTAGAAAATGTCAGTGTCTTGCTCCAAGTCAGCAAGTAGATCAGTTTTGCAACCATCATCATCATCATCTACCTAAATTGAAAATGTAGAATACTAGTTGAGTACAAACTAGTGTTCGCCTAATTAATTTCATTTTGTGCAATTTTATCAGAGACTGTACGGATGTCTTCAATATAAAAACGACTAAAGTAACATACCTGATGTTGAAGAATTAAAGATGATTTCAAACTGTGGGCGACTTGTCTCTGGAAGTGTAGTGATGTTCATGACCATGGTGAAACCATATCTTCCAATAAGGTGTTTCTTAGCGAAGGTCAAATGAAAGGTCATTAGATGGGAATAGGTTATAAATGGGGATGGTAGTTTACCTGGAATCCCTGTGAATAGAGTGACATTGGCGTCGTCCAGCAGGGTCATGGTGTCACGTTTCTCATTGCTAAATATTGTAAGTATCTTCACTACAGCCAACATCCCTCGTGGAACGCTAAGCTCCAGGTCACAAAACCAAGGGTCAGGTTCCAAAATATTATGCATTACCGGTGGAATAAATGACCAGTGAACGGTAGCCTTACTATCGGTCACGTGATACCTCACACGACGGTTAGAACAGTTTCTGAATTCTAAATTAAAATAAGACGATCCATCAATTGTCCGTGTGTTGTGAGACGTGTTGTGTACTGTTACCGTACCTAACATCTCGGTAACAGAGTTGTTACTTACAGCAGCAAACATCCGTGTCACCGTGTCACCATGGTTACTAACCGCCGGTGAGTGTGGACTCGTACTGTACGTGTGATTACCACGAGTAGAACCTAAGGAATGTTGGCTCCGGGGCTGTGTGGCCCTGTGTGCAGTCATGTCTGCCTCCCTGACCAGACTGAACTAGTCGTGATGCTGAAATTTGTAGCAGACAATACGGATGAAAAGTTAAAGATAAGTAGTCTAATGATCGATGGTATGAACCTGCCCATTACACTGTGACCTCTTGTCTGTTTAAAATGTTTAAAAAGCCTAGAAAGCAAATATTTCGTTCTTAGTCACTACTCCATAACCTCCTTGAAAGATCTGTTAGGATCGAGGACAGCAACAGACGGCCATCTAATTATATTATTTAGTCTCTAAACCTCCTGCCTTATAACAGATTCTTTAGACAATATTCCATAATTATTTTACTATTTTTAAGAAAAGAGAAAAAAATATTTTCTTTACTTTATTTTAAGATAAAATACAATTTTGCGTACAACAGTGTCCAAAACCATTTTGCGACTGAAACCTTTTTAGCCCACAATTAATTTTTCACTTAACGTTAAAATCATTTAACTCTTTTCCATCTTCTAAAAGGAATCGAATTTCTCGTATTACAATTAAAGAATCCTTTCGTGCTACTGTATTTTATTTGAAAATAAAATAAAATAAAATAAAATAAAATATTCTTAAATTACTGTGTGCAGCAAAAACATTCCTTGTAGCGAATATATTTTTACCGTCAGAATAATGAATGAAAAAGATTGGCACACAATTTTAATTTTATATAAAAAAATAAATAAAACTTTGTTATAGCAGCAACATTGCTACAAAATGTTGAAACGACGTGCTTAGAATTTTTTACTCTTACTTTCTATTTTTCTTCTGTTCAATTTAGTTTGATGAAAAGATAGATACATTGTTTCAAGACAATGGTCGGTCCCTAACGTTTTTCCTGTTATAAATAGCGATAGTGAGGATATGGTAGGGAGACTTCATCTCTGGTATTGAGCAAAAAAAAAATATCAGTTAAATCTCCACTTTTATGTTTCTTTATCAACAGGAGGTGGCACAGTTGGTGAATGAGAGCTGTCTCAGAGTTAGCAGGGGTGGGTAAGAAAAGACAAGGTGATACATTCTGATTGGCTGGGCGGAGGAATCACGCGTGAAGTTTGTGGATAAATACCCGATATCTGACTGTTCTCTCGCAGAATAGGATCAGAAGCAGCTCAGCGTGTTGTGTACAACTTTGAATTAAATTTTTTTCTGCTGTCCAGATGTGAATGTTCTTGCAAAGTTGTTGCTGTGTTTGTGAGAAGGACGAGAAAGATAAGTAAGAGAGAGAGAGAGAAAGAGGTGAGTGTGAGTGAGAAGAGAGAAAGAGAAAGAGAAGGACAGACGGAGTGAAGACATTAGACTAAAGGTGCAGGGTGTTTCGCTGTTGCTCTTCATTTTATTCAATCGATCCTTTAAATGTCAGCTTTTCTCGCGCTCACCTGTTTGCTAAACAAACAGTTTTTAAGGTAAGGTGTGTTGTACAGGTACTCACTGCAGGTTGCCACGAGAACAGAAACACTGTGCTACCTCACTGTAGTACGATGCTGTCGGCTATGGTTGTCATGAGCAGAAGACTTTTGTTGTTTTAACGTGTCTATACTTCAGATGTCGATGTCACTTTGATAACTAGCTAAGAGAAAAAGAATAGTTCTCGTCTTAAATTTCTCCTTCTTTTTCTCCTTTTTATCACAAACGCACAGACATTCCAAGTCTCAGGGAAAACATACTTCTAGAATAATATAGGTTGACTAGTATAGGTACAATAAAAAGAGAGGAACGAAAACCTACCCCGTACCTTGCGTACGAACACCTCGCGGGTTGTACTAAACAATCTTCGTATTTTGCTTCAGTCTGATGCAAAGTGTCAATCGTTTTGGATTGCGTTTGTGCGAATATTTTACATTTCTTGACCTTCCAGCGACACACAGTAAAATGCACGCACTACCTGAGAAAAGAATAAGTGCATCTAGCAACAGCACAGCTGACAAGTTTTTGCCAGGTTCGTTGGAAACACGTTGGTAAACAATGTAAAAACACAAATTGCAGGTGAATCGCTGCACAATAAAATGGAAGCTGCTAAGGTGAGTTTCATACTTTTGTCATTTCTAACATTTCTCGAAAACTATTTCTGTGCAATTTTGTGTTTGATTTAGCATTCTTGTCCCCTTAGTTGCCTGAATGACAACTTCTACTCTCATTGTTTATTCTTCGTCTTGCACCATGTCAGACTCTCCAACATCCTTAGAGGCGATGTTCTCCCAGAATGCTCTCTGTGTAACATTTGACCAGTCTGTGAGACGAAGTAAATGCGATTATTCCGAAACCCGAACCAGCAGTTTGCCAGTTGGAACCAATCCCCACCAGCGTTCTTCTTGAGCTCTTATGTATTTTAATTCCTGCAATCACAAACATTGTAAATGTAAGCTTGTCATCAGGTGTTTAGCATTTAAAAATTGAACTGGTGAAGCACTTTTTAGGAAATCCAAGCTAAATTTCAAAGTTCTGATTATTTACCGCCCAGTTTCCACAGATGATGTCACTTTGATAAAGTAGAATTTTAACACCTTTGCGCATGCTTACAAAACATCACTTTATCCTCATGCACAATCAGTATCAAGACCTTTTTCCAGTACTAAACTACTGTAATTAAAGTGACCAACCACATACAGATTATCTTCCCTTGACATAGACATCAAATTTCTTTGGAATTTCTGGAAACAAACTAAAATGTTTTACTCATGTCACTTACTGAAGGGAAGCAGACTGTGTTTGATGATGGACAAACATCTCGCCCTCTGGGATTTTCCAAGGCTCAGTGCTCCTCCCAGCTCTGTCCTTTTTACTCAAAACCACTTTTATATTGCATCCAGTCTCACCAGGTATTTCATTAGACACATGCTAATGATAAGTAATTGTAATGAGTCTTACTCTTCCACTAGCATCATAGAAGACTGTATTAACGATTTCAAAGACTGGATGATATCCAGCAAACCTAAACTCTAGGTTAATAGAACGAAAGCCCTCCCATTATCCAGAAGAATAAATTTGTCTTTGCTGGTTTGTCTGCGAAAGAACATCCATTGTCCATTGTCAGGAATCTGCGATTTATTCTTACTGCAGACACGACACTTGATAAACAAGTTACAGCTGTCTATCAGTCTGCCTATTATGATAAAAACTGTCTGTCAGTCTAAGCATGTAAGATCAGCTTTATGCATGCTACCTTCACTCTTGTCTGTGAGTTTGTACTCATTTGGTTTGATTACTGCAACTCTTTGCTCGCAGGTTGGCACACACACCTCCCCCACGAACTCCAAAAAGTATTAAACCCTGCTGCACGTGCTCAGAGCTAGGAAATGATGCCACGTCACTCGTCCCCTTCGTTATCTACCCTGACTTCCCATCCGTTCTCTCATCCGGTACAAACTGTCCGTGCTGATTGTTAATTTCTTTACTTGTACCTCCCCTTATTATTTTTTATGAACTTCTGTCCCCAGCTATACAGCACTGCTCCTTCTCCGACGACCGTGACAAGAACATATTGTCAAAGCAGTTTTAATTACTGTGCAGCAAAACAATGAAACATTTTCCCCTTCCATCTCCAACAGCTACCCACCATTGAATCCTTTAAATATGCACTGAAAATGCAATCTCTTCCTGAGACATTACTTTAAACACAAACCACACGGTGCTCGTCTCTTTTCCCACCCTTCACCACTTGTCTGCTTATTGCTACTTCATTGCTTGTGTTCCTTTGAAAAATAACTATTATCTCAGTCGTTCTTTCTTGGGTCAGTTAGCTTTTTCTGTATTTGACTTCTATTAGTCATCATCACTTTTGTTTATTGTTCCGTTGTTCCAGTGTTGTTTGTTTGTTCTGAGGTTGTCCTTGTCTTAAGCGCTAAGAGAGTTTTCCTTACGAATGTGAATTTGCTCTTTACAAATATTATTAGACAACATTCTGTCTCTAGAACTAGAGACCTCGCTGCACTTGTAAGGTATTCCATTAGTTTCATAGTTCAGAGAGGCGACGTTTGTGTGTGTGAGCGCGTGTGTTTTCATGAGAAGCTTTGAGTATAACGTGTTTATTATTAAATTGTTGTTCTTGAAAAAGATATAAATAAATAAGAAAAAATCCGACAATAACCTGCAGCCAAAACAGAGAGACCGAGGGAGGTAAGAACTAATCAATGGCTGGGAGAGGACAAAGGTAGATGTCATTATCCCCGGGGATCGTTTGAGGAACAAACGTGGAAACAGCGAGACACTCTCTAGAACAATCACAGTGAAATGTGAGAAGCCTCTGCTTTAAGAAAAATACTGGAGAGGAGCTGGGACCTCAGTGATGGTGGTGGTAGCGGCTGCAACGGTGGGGAATATAAAAATAATAAATGGGCTTTAGAATAGATAACTTTAAAAACTAAGAACGTGAAAGAAACTCGTGTAAACTATGGCTACTCCTCTACTGATGTCTTCAGAGAGATTCACCACCCTGTTAGAGAGAGAGAGAGTGAAAAATAAAATCAACTGAAAGACTGTAACTGTATAGGAAGGAAAATTCAAAAATCGGGACGTTGGTCAGAAGTTCGAGAATCAGAAAAAATATTCATATACACACGAACGTACAAAACAGGAATATACTTTATTACTGTTTTCTTCTCATTTTCATTTGTTTGCATACAAATCCACTTCGAATTGAGTAACCGGCAACGAACGTCAATATGGCGCTTGATAAACACAGCTTCGCAGTTTCAAACACAAAAAAATACCTGACTGGTTGATTCACCCCCACCATCTCATCCTTTAAAGGAAAGTAATCGAAAGAGGAACAATTTTTAAAGGTTCCCGTGTTCTCTCCCTCATGTATTCGTTCACTTAAGCACAGAACTAAAAGCTCAGACTCTACTGTGGCTACAACAATGTGCCGCCTCGCTTCAAGAGATGGGTGGTCATTTGATTAATTAACGGATATGTTTAGGAGACTAAAATTTAACGGTTAGTTTTATATGTATATATATATAAATAAAAAACGCTGACCGTACACGTTGGTCTTTAAAATTACCACATTACACGAGTAAGAAGTATTGTAAGGATCGTGGATAAATAAAAAAATCAACCCAAAATTTACAGTCATGTGCAAAGAATTATCCAACAAACCTTCATCGTTGCCAGCATTTAATGTGTAGATGACGAAGTAGTTCAGAAAAGAAGAAAGATCAACAATGAAGCGAAAAGCACAGTTTAAGAACCAAACACAATAATTTACAGACGAATAGACACGACTTCAAGGAACCATTACACTTCATCTCATACAGAAAAAAACAGAAAAATGTCGACTTTTTTTTTTATTAAGACAACGCTTTTTTTGCTCCAAGGGGGAATACATACAAGCCTTTACAATCCTGTATTTAGCGTGTTATATAAAATAACATCCTTTCACATTCTACCGTTTCTAGTCCTCAATACTCCATATTATTTTTTTATTTTGTTTCCTAAATGCGTCGATTATGTTTATTTTTGTTTATCGTTGTGTGAGAATTTTCCTGAAAGACATCAATGATATTGTCAGTGGTTATAACAGAACATGTCAGCTAACAAAGGTAAACACTAATACCAATAGCGATGTTGGTTTACTCTTGTAAAGTTATTACTCATCTAAATGTATTCGTCGGATAATCAGTTTATTTAAATATCTCTCAGTCTGTATATAACTTTTAAAATACGATCGTTGAATGTCTGACTCATGACAAACCATTGAGCTAGTCTTGTGAGAACAGTCTATAAACATGTCAAGATTATAAACACTTGTTTTGGAAAAAAGTCAGCAACATTTACTTCAGCCAACACTTTGCTAAAACTACAATTCCATCCCCATCAATACATAAAAGTCTCAGTTATGTTTACTTGTTTACTAAAGATAACAATATATATTTTAAGTCTGTGTAAAGAGCGTTTTATAGTTCACAAATTTGAGAAAAATTCAGCTTTGAAAAAAATACCTCCCAGGAATATCGAAACTGTAATTTTAGTAAAACTAAACGGGTAAGACATTAGGAAAAAAAGCAAGAGGTATTTGTGGTGAGACTAAGCTGGTGTTGCAGGTGGTGTGGAGAAAATGAACTAAATGTTCCACGATTCTAATGGAAATTATCAAACCGTAAAATAATACCAGACACGATCCATTAAAAAAATAAGCTATTAAATGATAATTAAACGATTTATAGGTGAAACAAAATGTTTTGACAATCTGCATTGTTTTTGCGAGTCAACCTACAATGTTTATAAACATGTACACGAGGCACTAACATGTCAATAGACTGAGATACAAGGCCACATCTGTCCACCGATGTTTTGTCTTTGTAAAGAGTGGTTCACGAGGCTAATTATTTTTTATACTTGTTAATGGTTGATACTGTAAAGAGCTTCGGTCACCGTTCATTCTTTCTCATTGTTTATATTCTGACCTTCACTTCAAGTTTTATCTACAATCATCGCTAGTAACAACATTGCATGTCCATCTAGTTACCAAGCAGTGGCGATAAGAGAAGACTTTACTTGTCGTCTTCTTGGTGCGGTTTCAGCAGAATGGCTCAACTTGTAGAAAGATGAGTGCTGCCTATCTTAGGAAAGACAAATATCGGTCAGGGTTGTCAGCGAGCACACATTTCAAGACATAAAGGAATGTGAAATTCAAATTCAAATTTTATTTTTCAGTCACGTTGCTCTAATTCTTGTCATTATGCGTTTACACCTTTTTATTACCGAAAAACTTTTTTAAACTAATGTTAGCAGTTGAATTTCTGCTCCTCTGGTTTACAGTTTTTGTGTATCTGTGTGGGTCTGCCTGGTGATATATAAATATTTAAATATACCATCTGTTATCTGCAGTTTTGAGCTTTAAAATAATTTTGTTTTGGAGATATGAAACAATAGCTTTTTTTTAATGATCCAAAACAACAAAAACTCTCAAAGTAAAGCATAGAAAAATAAAGGCTACACTGATAAACCCAGTACCATTTCTATCATTTAACGACTATGCCTAACTGCAAGCAAACATCCGCTAATAGATGTCGACATATTAAATACTTATTCATAGGGGCCTCGTCATAAAAAAGCAGAGATATAAACGAATAAATTAAATTTAACCAAAGACATTTATCTTAATTTTTTAAAACTATTCAACAAAAAATCATGTTCGCTAGAACTATCAAAAAAGTTTAAGAAAAATTGCATCAAAAACAGTTTTTGGCAAAATGTATTTAATATACACATAAATCGTATTCTTTACTTCTGGTATCCAAGGAAATAAGAGACTCTATGGTCAGACATGTTCGACTTCTCGAAACGTGTACTGATCGGTGAAGACCAAACCTTTAGGGTTAATCCTTCCTTTTTTACACATTACAAAAAGTAAAAGTCAAAGAAACTCTGTAACTTTGGGCGTAGGTTTGAAGAACAGCAGTGTTACCTTATTTGATTTTTTTAAATAGAAGTTTATTGCGAAAAGAGAATCCACAAGTATTTTAATAAATGTAATATTGTAAAGTGCTGTAATTTCACAGCAGGATAGCCCACTTTCTGGATGATATTGTTGAAAGTCAAGATAGTGATTTAAAAAAATAATAATTTATTACGCTCATGATCCATTTAAGAATTTTTTTCGTAGACTACATCGTGCTTAATATGCTAATTGATACAATATGATGACCTTTGGCTTTTATTTTGAATTAATATGTAGTAGTATATCAATAAAAAACTAGGGATACTTACAAAACTAACTTCCTGAATATAAGCTGAATGTAAAGACCGTAATTTTACTTCGTGCCTACCCTTTGTGCATTTACTTTTCTTTGATGAGACACCATCCATCACAAATACACAGGTCTAATAGTAATAATAATACCCGTTCAGTATGGCCCTTATCATTGTGAGTGGCACCATCAACAGACAACGCCGGAGTAAACTTGGAAAAAATTACAAGGATTAATAGAATCTCTGCCTGTAGACTTTGTTTTACAAACAACAGTTCGTCTTAAATGAAACGAATTAAAATTTGTCTTACATGTTATGCCTGATTTTGATTTACAAGAATGCTCTTTGCTTATCTAAAAATTAAATTTTTCAACAAAAAAAAAAACCCAACTTTTTTTTTATATTTTGAAGCATCACATCAGTGACTGTCTTACTTTTTTACTGTTTACAAGTAAAATAATGTTTTTAGTTTACAATTGACTACTTCATTGTATTACTATTTCGTTTCCTGATAATCATCTCCCTTTAGTGTATCAGCCTTTAAATATTAATTTCAAAAATTCAATATACACGCACGCAACAACCAATGCACCTATTCACCCACGTTCACACACAGGTAGACGCACATAAATTTATTTAACTTTTAGTTCTAGAATATATACATTTGCGTACAAGTAACAAAATGAACAACGATTTTGTTTCTAAATTTAAAAACCTTTGCAATCCCATTTATTTCCTTTTACCAAACAACCGGCTTTAACTGTCAGTCTGAGAATTTGTAGATAATTATAAAGTCAATATCGATATCATTTATGATTCAGACATCCCCCTTTTGTACAATTGGTGCGAACTTAAGTTTACTTATTAATCAGTTTTTTTCTTTCTTCTTATAACCAGGTTCAATCACGTGATACAATTGCACTTTTAATATCAGCTCATGAATGTTAGTTACTTTACCCGTTCTACTTCCCCTAATTGCTGTAAGTTACACAATTAACAGAACTAAAACTAGGTTGGTAGCCTTTGTTGCATGAAAATAATTTCACCATATATTCACGCACATGTAAACCAACAATTACATTAATTTTGTGTTTAGAATTATGTATTAGCCTCTACTAAACTAAATCAAGTAAGATTTTTGACATTTTGGGGAAATGTTTCAAACGTTTTTTGGAGCAATACTTTGGTGTTCCTTTAATTAAGCGCTGTTTTTAACATTCTCATTGCTAGCACTAACAAAGTACATATAAAGTAAGGAAGACCGCGAAATCTTTGTCACTCATAAGTTTACCTATTATACATTTTTACCTACTTTAATTTGGTACAAGATTCGTTTTTCTCTTACTTCTTCTCTCGCACGCCGTCGACGCTCTAAATAGATGTTAAGTGTATAAAGAAAAGGGTTGAGAGCAGAGTTGACGGGTAAAATAAAAATAGCCATCGCCACGTTGACCTCTCCTGCCACGGCAACATCGTACGACGCCAGAATTCCCGTCAAACCCACAGGAAACCAGCAAAGAAAGTCCGACATCACTACGGTGACTAGACGGCGGGCTATGGTGATGTCGTTAACAGCTTTGGATGTGTTGGACACAGACATGGAGCTTGAGCGAATAGACCAGTAAATTAGCACCTGACCCACAAAAATAAAAATAAAGCAAATAAAATTAAAGATAACTAGAACGATAAAAGAATACTTACGGCCAGGAAATTCTACCCTCGATGTAGGAAGGGGAATACAAATGCTAGTCTGGCTATAAAACTGCCAGTGTGACGTCATAGGAAGACAAGGGGTTACCGCTAGGACAAGACCTGCCACCCACACTACCCCGCATGTCAGCTGTGCTGAACGTTTTCTGAAATGGAAGGAACTAAAAGGAAAGTGAAGAACCAGAAAGCGGTCAACAGTGATCAAGAAGATCATCAGAACAGACACCTCCATGGACAACAAACACACAAAACCTGTGACCTTGCACAAGTGGCTGTTCCTCCAGCTCACGTCCTCCCACACGTAAGCCCCTCGGTACCTGTGGTCAGCTATTCCGATGATCAACAGATACACACCCATCAGAAAGTCCGCCACGCACAAGTTGGACACGAAGATGTCATAGCCCACGTTGCCTGTTGTTTTGTGGAAGATAAAGCGGTAAAGCAACGTGCCGACATTTCCCAGTAACGATAACGAGGCGAAGGTAGCGAGGGCGACGCGGTACACGTTGGAGCGCAGCAGATCGTCACAGGAAGACACTTCGTCCGAAGGAGCGTGACAGTTGAGCACGTTGAAGCCCTTGGGTAGTGTCGCCGGACAGCACAGCTTGTAGTTGTCAGCAAAAACACTCTCCAGTCGCTCTAGACCCTGAAATATTCCTTTTGGGAAATGTGTGAGAGGGCATTGACGCAGATCGAGCACGTGCAAGTTCATCATTCTAGGGAATCCTTGTCCTGTCACATGTTTTATTTGATTACCGGAGACATTAAGGGTTAATAAAGTTGGAAAAAAGTTCATTATTGCAAAGTCAATTTCTGAGTTTTGGACATTGGACATGTCAAAAACTTTAAGAGGACTTACGTAGGTGAAATTGTGGAGGTAGAAGCCTGTTAAAGGGTTGTTGCTTATCTTCAGAAACACTATATTGTTGAGACCAGCAAAGAAGCGGCCACTTATTTCAGTTAACTCATTGTAGCTCACATCCAGAGTGCGGAGATTAGGCAAATCCACTTCATGCAGTTTAGTCAGATGACAACGGACCAGACTGAGATGGACGAGAAAAGTGTTGTTCCACAGGTCAGCGAGGGTCATCAAGGTGTCGCTGCCATCCAGATATCGAAGGTTAGAATAGTCAGCGGCACGGAAAGTATCCGAGCAAATGAAGGCCAGACCGTAGCAGACACAACTGTGTGGACAGGTGTCGTTACACAGTAGTTCGTCATCGCGTTGAGGACAATGGTACACCCCGTCACACACGTGACTCTCGTCAACACACACCTGAGACTGACGGCAGCGGTAAAAGCCGGGACACGTGTACCTGTCGCATTCCGCCTCGTCTTCATGATCAGGACAGTCTTTCAGCTCGTTACAACGAAGGAAGACAGGAAGACAAACCTGGTGAAAACTGGCGCACATGAAGTGAGAAACAGGACAAGTAAACGTCGACATGTCAGACATGTTGTAATCAATCAACATCAGCAGTCCCTCTCGATAATCAAGTCTAGTAAATGTGGAAATGAGGTCCTCGAAGTAAATTGTTGAGGAAAAACTTATATGACACAAGTATTCGTCCGTATCGTCATCACAGTCCGCTTGATTATTACAGACCATCGTGTGATCAACACACTGCAAAAAAGATTAAATACTTTAATACTATTTTTTATTATTATAAAGGCTGTAATAAAATCGTCACTTTTAAATCATTTTTAAAATAGAAGATTTTTCACTATTGTAAAGGAACAAGAGCGGTGTCAATTAAGATGATGTCAAGGACTAGTTTCTGAGATGTGGAGGTTTGTGGGGGAAATTTGCTTTGGGATGTATTAAACTAGGATATTCTTACCGATTTAGGCATGTTAGTCTTTACTTCTTTAAAAAAGTAAAGTGCAAGTCATCCTCAAATAACAGAGGTGATCGTTCAGAAACTTCAATATAATAAATGAAATGGGATAAAACCTTTAATTAAAAATTATTATTGTCTTACAATTCCTTGCGAGACACATCTTTGGGATTACTAAACACTCACTTTAAGTCTTCTATTTGTCGTCTTCAAAATGTCTCTACCATGCAGGTATAGATCATAAGATTTGAAATGCTAGTTTAAAAATATTCGTATGAAGTTGAAAAAAAAAATGACATGGTATGCGTTAAATAGTTACTTCTACGTTATGGGTGAGGCTCAATTTGTTTACATTTCTTACTAAGTGTAGATATTAATTATGATTTTCTCCTTGCTGTTCCCCTACCACAAAACTCACCGTGTGATGTAAAGTATAGAAATACAAGATTTATTAAACATTAAAGCATACAAAATACATACAATGCCAGTACTGTCTGTGCTACGCGTACTTCGACTATATACTCACCAACCTGCCAAATGCGCCTATCTCTTCACAGACGCTTCTGCCAGCCGGCTGGTCATTCTTATTGGGATATAAAGGGACGTAATTCATAGTGAAACGATTCCTAAACTTTCCAGAGTTTTCTCCCTTATGCATTCATTCATTTGAGCACAGAATTACCCCCTCAGACTCTACTGTGGCTACAACAATGTATTCCACAGCTGTCCGATGCGCGTTTTCTACGTCAGGACTCGGGCGATTGTTAGTTCTCCATTTAAGTTACCACATGACAGTCAATACAACTATCTTTTAATCACAACTATAAGTAAATAATTTGTCTAAAACTAGCGTTACTATCTATACCTAAAGTCCAATTTATATTTTCGTTGTAATTCTGGGTTAAGACAACAAACTTATATTAAAAAACACACAAACCTTAGTACCACTGCAATGAAAAGCTAAGGGTCTGTTGCATGGCGCAAACCTGCAGAAATCTTCGTCACTTTTGTCTTTACAGTCAGGCCGATGGTCACACACGAGTGTGTAAGGGACACTATCCTCACCGTCACACTTAAAAGACGGCGGAAGTGGCGTCAGTGGTGCGGAACAGGAAGGCGTGGCGCCAGACTTATTGGACCAACAGGAAGAGACGTCATCACAAGCCAGGAAGACGTGAGTGAAGTGATTGGCCGGACACCGTATGTACGCAGCCTGTTGAATAGTGGGATGTGTGAATTTTATAAACAGCAACTGTCCGCTATATAGACCGTTGGTACTTACTGGTAGACACAACACTGACCTGCTGAATATCTAGCAATACAGCAACACATAGTTTAACTTTATTTGTATTTTACTTTCAAATATTAAAGTATCAGGATTTTTATTTAACGTTAAGCATGAAATAAGTAGATATAACGACATCCCTACCAGCAAAGATATAAAGCAACAGAAAGTAAACCATCATGTAGCTCACATGGACTTGCATACAGCTTAGTACTGTAACTTACATTTGAGAGTCTGTACCCAGATTGATTTGTGGAGATTACTGGTAGCTGGATGTGATGATGTTGTCTAGGAGCGCTCGAAAGCTGGCACAGTCTATAGGTATTCGCTGTTGCCTCATTACATTTAATTGGTAAAAGAAAAAAGTAAAAGCGTCCATATCCAACAGGATTCGCGTCCAAAACAAAACAGTCTTGTCTATCCGTGAGATAATGTGCATGTCGGGTATGTACGATGGTCTCATCGAGCCACTGTGCGTTGTGTTTATACCTGGCAATACAAAACAATTGAGTTGTCATTTGTTTAAATGGTTTGCAGTTTCATACAAATCATTTGTGTCCTTAACTATGAAAACGCAGACGAAATGAAAGTACAAAACGTGTAGAGTGGACAATACAAGTGTACTTACATTGGAGATTCTACGTGTGATACTGTCATCAGACCAATGGCACATCTGGACCCTAATTTAAACCTTTGCGAGATTTCTAGTAAACGGTCTTTCATCTTTGTTGTACTCAGACTGACCAGTTGTCCTCCTCGTTGTTGACACCATTGGCTCTCATCGTACCAGGACGATTGTGTCACATCTGCTCGCGCCATACCAATACATCTACCGTCAACCTGAAATATTCCTTGCCTGAAAGAGCCATCAGCTTGCCAACAACCAACTTCTTCCCTGTTGTGACAGTCAAACATGAAGATACAGGGAACACCTTGCCACATTTCCGGCCAGTCGCTAACCGAGCAGTTCCACCTGTCTCCTGACATCTCAACAGGTGGTTGTGAGATGTGATGAAACTCGAAAGTTAGTGTAAAGTTTTTCTGTGAAGATATATAATAACTGAAAAATTCTATAAGTACCCATCCGGAAGTAAATACTAGAGCATTGCACACATTAGTTATTGATTGGCATGACTCGATCGTTAGGGTGTTGTTTTCTGTACGGAGGGTCACGTGATCACGAGTTTTAGCCTCTCTTGGGCAAGTATAACGAGAAAGGGTAAAATAAACTACAACAATGTGGTCTTCTGGAGCCCGGAGAAGTAAAGATGCTTTTACAAAGGGTAGATAGGGTTCGTAGATATTCCAGTTTTTCATTTCGATTTTCCCTGAAAAATATTAGAAAATAAAATACGCAATTGTTAGAAGAAAATTAAGTGTTAAAAATTACATGTTTTTTTGAGACAAAGTTGTCTTTGGTTTGTTAGAAAAACAAATAGTGGTAAAAACTAAACTGCTTTTTTAAAATAAAATTGTACAATCGTTAAAAAAGTCAATACATATCATTTTATTGAAATCTAAGACTTTTATGTATCACACTTGACGCCTCTAAACCAAGCGCAAACATTTTAATTAATATCCAATTTTTTTCTGGAAAGGAAAGTGATCTACATGTCAAAACATCAGACACTGGCCGCGGGGAACTAGCCCCGTGTGTGACGGCCATGATGTATGCATGACTACCCACATCAACATCATCCTACAGCCAAACGTTTTATGCTATGTTCACACGTCAGTCGCTATGAACACGTGAACACGCCTCACGAGCAAACAACATGGTGGCGCAAATCGAAACAAGAGAAGATTTATTACAAACAGATTATTTCGCAAAAAGTATTCTGTCTCACGTGTTTGACAATCTGAAATGTCTGTGCGATAACAAAGTAAAAGATTGATGTCTAGCGAAGACAAATAATGACGATATATATTGATGAAATACTGCGATAGCTATCACTGTGATTGTCCTGATATATTCTCGCATCGAAATCAACATTGAAAACAAGTCACTAATACGTATACATTGCTTTTTCATAGTGCACCTATCTCACTGAGTTTAATTGGCATGACTTAGCGCACTGTTAAATACTCTGAGAAGTTTTCAATCTTGTCTTTGGCGTTGACTGGGGGAAGGTAAATGAACACTAAGTGGATTGAGGAGGGCTACCCCAACTCTTACAATGGTGTGAGCGTGGAAGATATGAGTATAGACACAGAAAATGTAAAATAACGGCGATGGCACCTGCTCCTAATGGGCAAGGAAAAGACAATCCGACAATGTGTCCAGATAAGCTCTGTTTATACAAGATCATCACCGTCACGTGACAGGGTAACAGTGATTAGAAAATGCAAGTGTCGTGCTCCAAGTCAGCAAGTAGATCAGTTTTGCAATCATCACCATCTACTTAAATTGAAAATGTAGAATGCTAGTTGAGTACAAACTAGTGTTCGCCTAATTAATTACTTTTTGTGCAGTTTTGTCTGAGAGTACGGATGTCTTCAATATAAAGACGACTAAAGTAACATACCTGATGTTGAAGAATTAAAGATGATTTCAAGCTGTGGGCGACTGGTCTCTGGAAGTGTAGTGATGTTCATGACCATGGTGAAACTAATAGGGCGTCTCTCATCGAAGGTCAAATGAAAGGTCACTAGATGGGAATAGGTAATAAATGGGGATGGTAAGTTATCTGGAATCCCAGAGAAAAGAGTCACATTGGCGTCGTCCAGCAGGGTCATGGTGCCACGCTTTTCAGTGCTAATTGTTTTAACTACCTCTACGACAGCCACCATCCCTCGTGGAACGCTAAGCTCCAGGTCACAAAACCAAGGGTCAGGTGCCGAAATAATATGAATTACCGGTGGAATAAATGACCAGTGAACGGTAGCCTTATTATCGGTCACGTGATACCTCACACGACGGTTAGTACAGTTTCTGAATTCTAAATTAAAATAAGACCATCCATCAATTGTCCGTGTGTTGTGAGACGTGTTGTGTACTGTTACCGTACCTAACATCTCGGTAACAGAGTTGTTACTTACAGCAGCAAACATCCGTGTCACCGTGTCACCATGGTTACTAACCGCCGGTGAGTGTGGACTCGTACTGTACGTGTGATTACCACGAGTAGAACCTAAGGAATGTTGGCTCCGGGGCTGTGTGGCCCTGTGTGCAGTCATGTCTGCCTCCCCTGACCAGACGAGATTCGTTGTAATGCTGAAATCTTCAGCAGACAAGCTGGATGAAAAGTGAAAGAAAAGTAGGCTAATGATCGATGGTATAAACCTGCCCATTACACTGTGAAAAGCCTAGAAAGCAAGTATTTCGTTCTTAGTCACTACTCCATAACCTCCTTGAAAGATTTGTTAGAATCGAGGACAGCAACAGACGGCCATCTAATTATATTATTTAGTCTCTAAACCTCCTGCCTTTTAACAGATTATTTTGGCAATATTCCATAATTGTTTTGCTATTTTTAAGAAAAGATAAAGAAAATATTTTCTTTACTTTATTTTAAGATTTTCGAATTTATCGTATTACAATTAGAGAATCTTTTCGTGCTACTGTATTTTATTTGAAAGAAAAAAGAAACTAAAATAAAATATTCTTAAATTACTGTGTGCAGCAAAAACATTCCTTGTAGCTAATATATTTTTACCGACAGAATAATAAATGAAAAAGATTGGCACACAATTTTAATTTTATATAAAAAATAAATAAAACTTTGCTATAGCGAGCAACATTGCTACAAAATGTTGAAACGACGTGCTTAGAATTTTTACTCTTACATTATATTTTTCTTCTGTTCAGTTTAGTTTGATGAAAAGATGGATACATTGTTTCCAGACAATAGTCGGTCCCTAACGTTTTTCCTGTTATAAATAGCGATAGTGAGGATATTAGGGAGACTTCATCTCCGGCATTGAACAAAAAAAAAAAAACCCAAACAGTTAAATCTCTACTTTTATGTTTCTTTGTCAACAGGAGGTGGTGCAGTTAGTGAATGAGAGCTGTCTCAGAAATAGAAGGGGTGGGTAAGAAAAGAGAAGGGGATACATTCTGATTGGCTGGGCGGAAGAATCACGCGTGAAGCTTGTGGATAAATACCCGATATCTGACTGTCGTCTGCAGAATAGGATCAGAAGCAGCTCAGCGTGTTGTGTACAATTTTGAATTAATTTTTTTTTCTTCTGTCCAGATGCGAATGTTCTTGCAAAGCTGTTGCTGTGTTTGTGAGATTGTCGAGAAAGACAAGTAAGAGAGAGAGAGGTGAGTGTGACTGAGAAGAGAGACAGAAGAAGAGAAGGACAGACGGAGAGAAGACAATAGACTAAAGGTGCAGGCGTGTTTCGCTGTTGCTCTTCATTTTATTCAATCGATCCTTTAAATTCTCAGCTTTTCTCGCGCTCACCTGTTTGCCAAACAAACAGTTTTTAAGGTAAGGTGTGTTGTACAGGTACTCACCGCAGGTTGCCGCAAGAACAAAAACACTGTGCTACCTCACTGTAGTACGATGCTGTCGGCTATGGTTGTCATGAGCAGAAGACCTTTGTTGTTTTAACGTGTCTATACTTCAGATGTCGATGTCACTTTGATAACTATCTGAGAGAAAAAGAATGGTTCTCGTTTTAAATCTCTACTTCTTTTTCTCTTTTTTATCACAAACGCACAGACAGTCCAAGTCTCAGGGAAAACATACTACTAGAATAATATAGGTTGACTAGTATAGGTACAATAAAAAGAGCGAAAAGATGAAAGGGGCCCCAACAAAACCTACCCCGTACCATGCGTACGAATACCTCGCGGGTTGTATGTACTAAACAATCTTCGTATTTTTTCTTTAGTCCGTTACAAAGTGTCGATCGTATTGGATTGCATTTCTGCGAATATTTTACATTTCTTGTCCTTCCAATGACACACAATCAAATGCACGCACTACCTGGAAAAATAAAAATAAAAACATGCATCCAGAAACAGCAAGGAGCTGACCATACCTGACAAGTTTTTGTCTTGTTCGTTGGAAACACGTTGGTAAACAATGTAATAACACAAATTGCAGGTGATTCGCTGCACGATAGACTGAGAGCTGCTAAGGTGAGTTTCGTACTTTTGTCATTTCTTTGATTTCTAGAAAACTATGTCTGTGCAATTTTGTGTTTGATTTTACGTACTTGTCCCCCTTAGCTGCCTGAATGACAACTTCTACTCTCATTGTTTATTCTTCGTCTTGCACCATGTCAGACTCTCCAACATCCTTAGAGATGATGTTCTCGACAGGATGCTCTCTAACATTTGACCAGTCTGTGAGGACGAAGTAAATGCGATTATTCTGAAACCCAAACCAGCAGTTTGCCAGTTAGAACCAATCCCCACCATTCTTATTGAGGTCTTATGTATTTGAATTCCTGCAATCATAAACATTGTAAATAAAAGCTTGTCATCAGGTGTTTACCATTTAAAAAATGAACTGGTGAAGCACTTGTTAAGAAATCCACGCTAAATTTAAAAGTTCTGAACATTTACCGCCGTTTCCAAAGATGATGTTACTTTGACAAAGTAGAATTTAAACACTTTTGGGCCTGCTTACAAGACACCACTTTATCCCTCAAGCACAGTCAGTATCAAAACTGTTTCACAGTACCAAACTACTGTAATTAAAGTGACCACATACATATTATCTTCCCTTGACATAGACATCACACCCTCTTCGGAATTTCTGGAAATAAACTGAAATATTTTACTCCTATCTTACTGATGGGAAGCGGACTGTGTTTGATGATACTTTCATGAGAAGCTTTGCGTATAACGTGTGTATTATTAAATTGTTGTTCTTGAAAAAGTTATAAATAAATAAGTAAAAATCCGACAATAACATGCAGCCCAAACAGAGAGACCGAGTGAGGTAAGAACTAATCAATGGCTGGGAGAGGACAAATGTAGATGTCATTATCCCAGGGGATCGCTGGAGGAACAAACGTGGAAACAGCGAGACACTCTCTAGAACAATCACAGTGAAATGTGAGAAGCCTCTGCTTTAAGAAAAATACTGGAGAGGAGCTGGGACCTCAGTGACGATGCAAGTTTTGTGCAGAGATGGGGAGAAGATTCCTTCACATGCCAACGAGAAAGCCTCGTTCTGTCTACATTTTAATGTCTACATTTTAATGACAAAATTCATTCTATAAGTATACCATTGAATTGTAATGCTAGAAACTCTGTAGCTACAAAATGGAATGGTATATATATATGATGAATTAGAGAGCAACTTCTGAGTATAATATAAATGAAATATTTTGGTTTTTATCTAATTTTTCTTGGTGTTGGTGGTGGATGTTGGTGGTTGCAAGGGTAGGGAATATAAAAATAATAAATGGGCTTTAGGATAGATAACTTTAAAAATAAGAACGTGAAAGAAACTACTGTAAACTATGGCTACTCCTCTATTGATGTCTTCAGAGAGATTCACTACCCTGAGTGAGAGAGTGAAATACAGGCAAGGGGCAGAACAAACGAGGAAGAGAGAAAAAGGAGAGATAATGGTGTATTGGTTGTGATCACTACAATTGTTATCTACCGCATTAATACAAGCAAACGATATCTTGTGCCACCCCATCCCCCGCCGCCTTTTAGTAGCTAGTCAAGGAGTTATCTCCCTTCCACTCGAACGTCACACTGAACCCAAGGTAAACCTACTTAACTGTTTATTTGCTTGTTTAAGGACATGTATAATAATGAGAAAAGGGACATTGAACACTGGACGAGACATACAGGGCTTCAGAATGTTCTAGATGATTATCATAAGATACTAAAGGAAACAAACTTTCGATTTAATTCGAAAATGAAGACCTCACTGAGTGATGTCGAGACAGGTTTTACCGTCTGGCGAATCTGATTCTAGTAAAACATTGTATGGTACGAGCCAGAACAACATCAACAAGTCTTGCGATGATACACACAGCTAAAGCTCTGACACACGGGGTCAACAGCCTTGGGGGCGAGCAGAAGGTCAACGTGTGGCCAACGGTTTTGACGAATGCTCGAGGCTACGACGATGATGGGAGATGACATCTCTAACATACAGCAAGCAGTCAGTGGCAGCTGGGACAGAAGGTGGTCTGTTCTATGTACAGAGGGGAGGAGTGAATTCCCGTGAACCGAAGCCAAACATGTTGTCAGGTAATATTTCTACACACACACTACCTTTGCAATAGCCATTTAGTGATCAGTAACTTGTTTGCTCTCATCATTTTTTTCATTTTTCATCTGTCTTGCGAGGCCTTTTTCAGGTGTCGAGACCAAAGGCCATGTTTGTGAGGACAGTGACACAGCAGTGACATTACCGAGGGCTGCCAGGACAACCCCGAGATAAAAGGTGTAACAAGAACAGAAATCCTTTTAAATCCTTTTGCTTTGCCCTAAGCTGGCGGAGAGGAATATCAGATTGAAAAATTCATTCCTCGGAAATGAACAGTAGATACATGTTTTTGATTTGTTAATTTAAATTTTTTTTAGTTTAAGAATTTTGCAGTTAAACTATTCCTCAGAACTTCTGTAAATATTTTTACTGCTTATTTCAATTGAAACAATTTCGAAAAAAGTGATATCTACTAGGATTGTGTAGAGAAAATAATCGACGTTTGACACGTGTGTGTGTGTGTGTGTAGGGGAGGGAGGTGTTGGTGTTTAACGCCAAGCGATCGCGCGATTAGCAGTATCGAGCTTCAGGACTCCATCAGAACCTCTATCTTGTCCAGGGACTTCTGAAAGTCGTTTATTTCGAGCAATACCATATACCGACTGCTCACAAATATGAACCAGCAATTTACCCAAGTACAAACGCACTGCCTCGCCCTTCATCCAATTTACTCTTTTCCTGTCATTCGTGTCACACAAAGTAAGAGAGATAGAAGACACAGCGTGAGGTGAGATAGGACTTAAGTAGGGCCAAGAACTTAGCCATGAGATAAACATTCTTGTGTTGTCAGGAATTCTCCTGTTGATAAAGTAAAAAGGTCACGTGACGCGTGTTTGAACACCATATCATGGAATGTTGTAGGGCGGAGGTCCTGTAACGGGAAGAAATCTCGAAATCTGATTCAGTCTGCAGGTGTATCTGTAGGTTAGTCAGAATTAAGTGTTACCTAACTCATTCATCTGAAGGTACCGGTGAGTAAACTTTTCATGGTTACACTGTTTAACGTCTGCACATTCACTAACATCCGGGTCACTGCAGCAAAGCACCGTTGGTGAGCTACAGTATACCTCAGTTGTGTAATATGTATTGCTACAGGCATTCAGTTATAATCACCGATTGCTTTAGAGTCGCAACATTCTCCAAAGTGAAGTAATGCTTAAAGTACAGCAACTAAAAAAATACAGACTTTGACATTTCATTTTATTTCATCAGATCGGATACTGAAAAAGTGCGAAAGTGTAAAATTGTAGCAGACAACGCTTAGTGCCATTTTCAAGGTAAATATTTAAGTGGCTCGAAAAGACAGGGTATGTAGAAATCGGCCTTCCGTGCTGATGCGTTTGAGGCTTCTCGTTTCGCAGAACCTTCACTGCTCCTTTCCTTTATATTTCTTTCTTCTTCCTTTCATTTTGTTTAACTGACAGTACATTCAATAAAACGACATATAGATGGGGGAAAAAATATCACCAGTTGTAGAAATGCCTTCACAAAACCTGCAGCAATACTTTATGGATTAACATGAATTTTATTGTCTTTGCTATGTATGTTTCATTCTATCACTCACCCACGTACCATCATATAAATCATGGCTTCCAAACTCTTCAGTTTAAATAAATATTTGTATGTTTCGTAGTATTTGTAACTCAGCTTCCATGATGGCTGAGGCACACGACAGAGAGTGTCCCGTGTGTACGAGTGACTTCACCACACCAAAGATTCTACCTTGTGGTCATCTCCTGTGTCGAGAATGTCTCATTACCTGGATGGATTCCAAATTTGATGCCGGGTGTCCTCTGTGTAGATGTCCTATAGTAGAGCAGTCAGATGGAAGTTCGTGTGACACTGTTGACGCCCTGCCGACAGACTTTGTGATGGAAGCGCTGGTGGAGAGCGCTCGTGTGCTGAGTAAAGATCACCTTTGTTGTGTGTGTGAGGACGTCAGGGCGGACTTCATCTGTCTGCAGTGTCTTGACATGATGTGTACAGCGTGTACAAAGGCTCACAGAAAGTTTTCAGGAACCCGAAGTCACGATGTGGAGAGTGTCAGCACTGTGACACCTGAACGTCTGGCTGCCAGCCGCCCTGCACTGTGTGCTGACCACGGCGACAAACAGCGGACAGCTTTTGCTTCCACCACCGACGCGCTGTCTGTAAATCCTGTGACTTACATAGTCAATGTTCAAAAGTAAGCGGTCTTAACAGTGAAATGGAGTCAGCACTAAATTCACTTATCGACTTGACAGAGATTCTGGTAGAAGCGGAGCAGAAGCTAGAGCAGGCTATAGGTCAGGTGACGTCACGTCTACGGGAAGTTGATGTCAGTGAACAAGAAGACATGGCGCAGGTGGACAAGACATGTTACCGTCTTCACAAGTTGGTGGAAGATTTCCGTAAGACGATGAAGGAAAAGACTCGTACGTCACATCTCAAAATTAAGAATTTATTACGTGACGTCAAGACTGACCTTAGCAACCGTCTCGGGAAGGTGACGTCACACAAACACATTGTGACGCGAGCGGTGGCAGTGTCACCGCGTCCTACACTGATACACATGACAGAGGCTGTGAAAGACAGGGTCAACAGCCTTGACCTCAGCGCTACCTTGAATGCAGACTGCTGGGTGAAGCCCTTGTCAAGTGTAGAAAGTTGCCAAGAAGTTGCGGGACGGGTAGAAAACGAGCTTCTGATGTTCGAGCAGCAGAAGACAGAGTCAAAGGTAAACTAATTTTGTATATTTTTTTTTTTGTTATTTAATTTTTATTGTTACATGAAATTAAGTTTCTTGTATTATAGGGATCAGTCTCTTACTGAGGTTCCCTCCTTTTTTTTCTTGATATCTGGATCCGGTGGGTGAGCGACTTAGCAAGAAAATGCCACTCTGCATGAAATGAGCTGAGTTATTATATAAAGTCTGTGCAAGTGTAGTGTATTTCTGTCCGTGTATGTACTTATATGTTTGTGTATATAAATTGTGCGTGAAACACCTAATTGATGTCTTTTAGTAAATGAACATAACAATAAAAGTCTAGAAATGTTCTATCTACGAGCTCTTCTATTCCTCCTCCTGAAAGTAGGTTTATAATTTAACTTTTTTCATGCTAAAAATGATTTGCTTTAAATGCAAATATAATATAATATTCTAATGGTTTTAATATTGACACATATTGTAGATGGCTATGAAATGGCTGTTTGTAAATCTTGTCGACAATAAAATGGACATTATTTACAGAAGGAGTTGCAGCCACCAGTCCTCGTATTTCATGAAAACTGCGGAACTAACATTCGTCTGACGAACTGTAACAAAACCGCGGAGAAGATTACACCGCGAACCAGTGGCAACGGGATGGTTCTGTCACGTGACGTCATGGTGGCGGATGTCTTGTATGAAGTAAGATGTGATGATGATGAGGAGGGTTAGGAGATGATAATGATGATGCTACAGAACGAAACATACGATATTGCTATGAACTTACCTGATATTTTTTTTATAGCTTGAAGGCGAAAACTAATTAATAGAATGCCTCTTTCTTTTAATTGTTAGCACAAATTTAGAACGGGCTGACCAGTCTCAAGATGACGTTTCTTTGGTCACAGCAGTTCGTCGAATTTCTACTGAAAGATAAACAGCTTGTATGCCATGTAGTCACCGTGATAAGCTGTCATAGTCAAATATATTATGTACATGTAATATTCACGCAGGTCAGAGTGGACGCAGTGTTACAGAGGAACAGCACGTTGTCCCTAGGGGTGACAAAAGTCCCTCCCGCACACCTCCACATGACGAGGTATTCCACAGACCTGGAAGACGCCATCATCATCGGGTTTGGAGGTGTCGTCCACCAGAAAAGACTTGTAAGTATCCATGGTTACATGTGCGTTCAAATGGATTGGTCTACGTGTAAGAGTTGAAGTTAATTATCCTTTATTTCTTTTCAGCTTGTGTTCCTAACTCAGTGACTACCATCACTTTGGGTTTAAAAGCCCGCGATAGAATGTTTTTGAATAATTATAACTATTAACCTTTGATAAATTCAACCAACAGTGATACACCGTTTTAAAGAGAATTATTAAAAATTTACGGGGTGTGACTTTCAGAATTTAGAGGTTTTGTTTTCTTTACTAAATTAAAATGAAAGACTGTAACTTTATGGGGCATAAATTCAATTTCTCTAAAATTATATCTAAATTATATGAAAACATATAGTGCAGAAAAAACATATTTTATTAGTATAGACATTAGGATTTAAATATTACTTACTATTTTTTTTTTGTAATTCGCAGTTATTTAAAAACAAATCCATGTCGAATTTGAGTAAACCGCAACTACAGCAAAACTGGCGCTTGGTCAACTAATACTTGCCTATTTTCAACATAACAAAGTATCTGAATGGTTGACTTTTTTTCCTTTTTAATGTTTTAAAGGGACGTAATTTCTAGTGAACAAATCCTGAATGTACCAAGAGTTTTTTCCCTTTGGTATTAAGCCCCAATCTGTTACTTTTGCTTTCAAATAATTGAGCGAATCATACACTAATGATCCAAAATTTATTATAGAGCTTATAGTCTTCTATAGATAAACCCACCAAACATAACACTTTACATAATGACATTCAGTACACAGACATTGTATGAGGATTCATATATAGTAAAGGTTACAGCCAGGAAGGGAGCTCAAAATCGTTAGCTTAATCTTTCTCATAATAAAGTGTATAAACGTATACTTTTAAGGGTGACAGTAGGTTATGCTCCTCACTTTCCAGGGAGAATGTTACCTTAAGTTAGTAGAAATAAATTGTCCAGGAAAAACTTTTTAATTCTCAATAAGCTACTTTTGAATCAAATTGTCATTTCTTTGTTGTACTTTAAGACGGAGAAATCAAATAACTTCGGCCCCAACCCAATACTTTGCGGCATTAGGCAGCTTTTTTCATTGTTCACAGCTAGTCAAATAATTGAGAAAAGATTACAATAGAATGCAATAGAATTTGAGTCGGTAATCAACTTGGGGTACTGGGAACAGTCAAAAGACCCAACACCCAGACACAAGCTTTATTTTCAGGTGTTCAAAACGATAGGAAAAATCTTAAAAGACTTCATGTCGGGAGTCAAGTTGGGGTACTGATGGACTCATCAAGCAACCTTCATCTCTACATTGACGGACAGGACCAGGGTGTTGCTGCAAAAAATGTCCGACAACCCTGTTTTGCTGTCTTTAATATTTTTGATACAGTCATTAAGGTGAGAATCTTAGATGTTATACAGAGACCTTTATGATTGCCTCGGGAAACTGTGCTGTGCCCTCTGATTTACTCACATAAATCTACAGATAATGAATTAAAAAACACTATTATTAAATATTTAATTATGCTGGAGGCTCAATTTTTCTAAAGTAGAAATGTTATAAAATATTCGCTTTTACCTCCATGAGTAGATAATTTCGTATTTTACCTGCTGCCTTTTTTGTCTTTGTTGAGCAGGTGACAGCCCTTCCTACATCTAGGAGAACATGAAGAATATCAGAGAACAAGAAGTCTGAGACACTAAAACATGAATATCTTTGTTACTTAAAAAAGACAACAGCCTGAGAACTGATATTAACAACGAGCAAATTAAAAAAGAGTAGAAACAGTTTTGAGTGTGGATTCTGTTGTATCAATAGACATAAAACAGTAAATAAGAAGTAAAAGATTAATTACAACTATTTGACTCTCGATTCCTGATACACACACACACACACATACACGGACACACACACGCACGCACAGGGAGAAAGAATGAGAAAGAACGATGGGTAATATCTTCTTGGCGCAAAGAGAATTAAGTCTGTCCGTATATCATCTAAGCACATAAAATATATCCTTAACTCAAAACAAAAAAGTCTTCATAGTCTTCTTGAATTAAACGTATTTTTATGAAGTACTTTCAAATTAATTTTTGCATAATATTGTGTTAATGAATATTCTTTAGATGTTCCTCACCATCGCAAGATTAAAGTTGGAAGACCCAGACATAGGCACACCATGGCGTACTCTTCCAAGCGTTAGGTTGCTTTCATCCGTTTGCTTTGTTTCTACTACCCGCTGTCTTAATTTATCGTAATTTATTACATTGATAAGAGCAGGTAATCGTTAAAGCAACTTTATCAGATCAATATTCTTCTCTGGTTTACATTCAGCATATTTATTACTTGAAAACAAGTCATCATCATTAATAGAAATGAAGGTGAAATCATCGAGCTCTTATTAGACCATACGCTTTTTCTGCCTTGGAGTGCGTCGTCGTCGTCGTCGTCGTCGTCGTCGTCGTCGTCGTTGTTGTTGTTGTTGTTGTTGTTGTTGTTGTTGTTGTTGTTGTTGTTGTTGTTGTGTCTGAGTTGACGTACAGAGATCTGAAATTTATTCAGCATCCTATGCGCATCTGTCTATAATTTCCACCTGAATTAGTAAAGACTGAGAAAAAATAATGTTTCGGAAATGTGTCCGAGAGGGTTCAATCTCTCTTTCTCTCTTTGTATGTATGGTAAATTAATATAACGCCCTCTTGTCACAACTGCTGATATTCAGAGGGTTGACCTTTTAAAATATTTTGACTTTTGCTGGCGATAATAAAATAGGTAATAAAAACAAAGAATAAAGACTTTGTCAAATTTTCACTTTTATTTGCACCTAATACAATCACACACACACACACACAATCTCCCTGTTCCTGTCTGGTGTGATAAACTCCAGTGCAGACAGAAAGTCGGTGACTCTATGTAACATCTTCTATCTGAAGTCATCAACATCAACATACGACCAGTCTACTCACTCTGGAATTCCCAGTTGAAGCGAACGGTTAGCTTCCTGGAACATTCCAGTAACCTTGATCAACTGATCAAAGGCAGATAAGCAATTTCGCTTGTTTATTGGTAAATATTCTTTGAATGTTATCCATTTACTTGTAGTAATAAACATGTAAGGTATCTGTTTTGATAAAATAGTTTATTACTTGTGTAAATACTGATATTACATCTCTGTGATGTAGCAACGGTTCTTTCAGATAAGGTGTTGATAAATATCTCATATGTATAAATCGAAACTAAGTAACATGCTCAGAATCACATCACACAGTTATTAATACATGTGTGCGAAAAAGTTAAAGATTTATTTTCCAATATTCGATAATATATTAGCTTTTACGACATTCCGATACTCATATTTATATAGATACGTCAGACCTACTGTAGAATTATCAAGGGAAACTACTAATCGATTTCTATTTTCTTGCAAGATTACTTCCCATTTTTAGAATGAGTTTTTCTGGTTTATACATTACATAGTAGTGTACTGTACACCTAAATAGCTTTGATTATTGTCTTACATTACTCGCTACTTATTTTGTCTAGGCTGGATCATTATTGTCTTCATCCTGGATTCATTATTTTGTCGTCGGCTGTAATAATACGGATTTGCGGGGCGCCTTGAGGTTGCCATTAGGGTTGGGAATTGTGGGAAGTTCCTGATAAAATGGTAAAAATCGGGCTACCGCGCACACACACACAAACACAACTTATTACTCTACATCACTATACAAGATATTGTTAACTAAAAAAATACTTGTAAGTTTCAAAAAGCGCAGTGGTTAATTTAACAAAAACCACTTTCTATCTAGTCTTCAATCATTTTATACCTTTGCTGAAAAGGGTCAAGGGAAGCGTGTACTTTATAACTACAACATTTTTTTGCTTCATTTTTCCTATAAAATAATTGTGACAAAGACTTGTTGTCACTATTAAAAATGTATAATAAAAAAGTTCTTTGCTTAATTTTATGCATTAATTAAGTATTGCATTTTATACATTTACTAGTCACTTGGTAGTTTCTGCTACATCATGTATATTTTATATGTTTATATTTTTTTATAGTTTGGCTACCAAGATGGCGACAGCATCAGCTCAGCCCAACGAAAGAGAGTGTCCGGTGTGCATGAATGAATTCGAGACACCAAAGATTCCACCGTGTGGTCATCTCCTGTGCCGAAAATGTGTCATTACACTGTGGAAACCTGGTGCTGTTTGTCCACTGTGCAGATATCTAATAGTGAATGATCATTTAATTTTATTTAACAAACACGTGGTGCAGGCAAAAATGTCGACTACCTACCCACAGATTTTGTGATGGAAGCGCTGGTGCAGAGTGCTCGTGTGCTGAGTAAAGATTCCACGTGTGGGACATGTGATGCCAACAACAAGGCTGAGTTTATCTGTATGCAGTGCCTGGACACAATGTGTTCATCATGTCACAAGATACACAAGAGGATGTCAATGTCCCGCAGTCACGATGTGGAGAGTCTCTCCTCTGTTGACACCTGAGCGTCTGGCTGCTAGCGGCCCCCCGCTGTGTGCTGACCACGGCGACAAACAGTTCTCTCTTTTGTCAAGATCACGGACTCACTCTCTGTGCATCCTGTAAAGATGAAAGACACAGTCTATGTAAAGCCGTTAACAAGCTGGACGACGAAATGACATCAGCGAAGAAGTCTCTGAACACTTTGATTGACCAGCTAGACAAGGAGGAGGAAAAGCTGAAACAGGCTATTGCTGATGTGGACTCACGTATCAAAGACGTGGACATCAGCAAAGATGAAGACATTGCGCAGATAGACAAAGCTTGTGACCGTCTACGAGCTCTGGTAGAGGATTTCCGTGTTGATATGAAAAAAAGAACTGAATTGTCTCATAATGAATCCATAAAAAACATAAATTCCAATAAGAACAAGTACGGCGAACAGCTGACACGTGTGACATCGCATAAGTACATCCTCCTTCGAGCCAAACAAGTGGCGCCACGGCCAGCACTGATCCACGCGTGACAAAGGCTTTGACAAGCAGGGTCAACAGCCTTGTATACAAAATCTTTCCGTTTATCAGTCCTTCCAGAAATGGGATACGTTGTGAAGATAAAGTCCGAGACATCGAGGAAATGTTGAAAAAAGTTTGACAGGATACATTTTTTCTTGATAATGAAGACAATATCTATTAATATGTATATGCACAAGAAAATGCTTCTCTTAAAAGCACAACATTTATCATCAAATTTCATTGAACAATTAAGGAATTTTGCTTTATTTTACTACAATATTTTGAATAATCTTTTTAAGTACTTGATGTTTAATCTCACTGTTTTTGCTATATTAGTATTTACAATTCACAAATGTAAAGTTTTATTATATAAATTATTTAATAGACCTCCTAAAGCGAGAAGAAGCATCGCAAGATGAGTTGTACATTTTATAACCCCGTAAATAACAGGTCATTTAGTATAATTGGTCAACACACCTGCACTTTGATAAGCGATCAGTATATGTCATCATCATGCCAGCATGACTTTGCTTTAGGATTTCAATATTCAATGGTATTTCTTGATATTTCTTTCTATTTGCCTAAAGATAATATTGCTACGCAAGCTGTTTCAGCATTGAAACACTGACACTATATATTCTTTACAGTTTGTTGTCTGCGTGGCACTGGCTTTGAAAAGAGTTTCTTTCCTTTAGCTGTAGAGCAAAACTATAAATTTGTCACAATTTTTTAAAATTCTTAATATTAGTTATGCACTCTTCCACTTGTCTTGAAATAAAATATTTGAAACATTCAGACATCTATTTTAAGTTGTGTGTGTGTTTGTGAGATTGATTGCGTGTGTTACCTTTAGGCAATCAGACTATATACAGTGGGTTTAATCGCCTTCTAAGACATCTTCTCGGCATATTTTGGGAACCATTGTTTACAACCTTACTATCAGTAGGCAATAAAAAAAAACGTTGGATAGAAATACTTATAGTAATAATCAATAATGAACGTGCAATTTACGATCACGCAAATCTCGGCTCCTAAGACAAGTGAGACACAAACAAAATACAAAGGACGGAAAGAAAATTAAGTAGGTAGACAATTAATACAAGATAATCATTCATGCAGAAGATTTAAGGAGAAATCAGGCAACAAACATTAGGGATGGAGAGTGTCATAAACCTGCAAAGGAAGACCAGTCAGCGGACAAGTCAAGTGACAGTTATCACAACTATTGACTGCTATGGTGATTGGTGTCAGGAGTGATCCTCGTGAAACAGATGTTACAAAAGTAAAGAAACAAGATCAAAGTACAGCGGGTAGAAAAAAAACACTATATAAATATATAAAAAGCACCAACACATTTCTAAAAACCTTCTCAAAGGAAATTCCCATGACAGCTGTCATATTATAATTAAAGGTCACGTGACCTATATCCCAATGTCATAGCACGGCCTGTCATCATAGCGAAGAAAGGCTCATAGGAAATCTGTTTTCGACTCTTTAGCCTGAAGTATTTGTCAGACGGATCCCAGTCTCACCTAACTCGTTCATCTGAAGTAAAGGTGAGTAAACTCTACTGTCTACTCGGTTACACCGCTTAACGTCTTCACAGTCACCGGGTGTGTGCGTGGCAGTGTGTCATAGCTTGGTGTGCCATAGCGTGAAGTAGGTCAGCCGTTGTGTAATGACATTCATTGCTAGGTATTCTCCTCTTCATCGACGTGTCTGCTGTTTAAACCCGCCCTCGCGCACAATTTTCGTCCATATAATCGCTGTAGTTTTTTTTTAATTCTTTTAGACGTGTACAGCGTTTATTTTAGTCAACATGTTGATTAGTTACGATAGCATGTGCATTTCTGAACAGAGTTACTTCCCTTGCAAAGAGAGGGAACTCTGTTTTGACTGAAATATCGTCAATTTTCCAGAGTACCCGGACTTTTCCACTAGAAAAAATGACGAGACGATAATTATACGAGAAATGTGCGGCTTGTTCCTCGGATTTTTAGAATTCTGGCATCATTTGTGAATTTCTATGAAAAGGAACAATGTGTGTGCCTTTCTTTTTTTGGTTTCAAAATATCAAACTCTGCTCCTATAAGTCTAACTTCTTGTTAGATGACAACCTGTTAAAAAAAAACTCTACTTCATCTACCCGATACTGTATGGATTACAATAATAAAAGTGAGCTCTCAAGCAAGGTTCAGGTAGATTGTTTCTTTTCTACACATTTTGATCTATCAATTATTCTTCTACCTCTTTTACTTAATTTTTTATAATTTTTTGAAAAACGGTAAAAATCATGCGTACCAGTGGGTAAAACTTCCTCTACCATAGCCTTCTTCTATGAGTCAAATTCTCAGTTGGCTTTAGCAGTTGGAACATTCTACAGAATAAAAAAAAGGCTTAAGTGAAACTACTACATAATAAACACTTTGGTTTTGCATAATTATTACTTGCCTTTTTATTTTATTTCTTTTTTGGCTACTTGTCCTTCTACAAAAAACTTAACCGTTATTGAAATCCGGACAGTTGTGAATAAAATCTGTACTTTAAACTAGCTACTGCAACTGGAGATGCTGTTTACATAAAAAAAGTTTTATTTTCCCTTACACTCACTACCTTTTGGTCTTGCAAATTACGACCTAAAAACTGTGCAAGGTAAGTTTCCTGATCTCCAAACAATGAATCTGCAAAACCTGTATAGATAACTTGTAACTATGATTCCAGGATGGCTGAGCCACACGAAAGAGAGTGTGCCGTGTGCACCAATGACTTCACAACACCAAAGATTCTACCCTGTGGTCATCTCCTGTGTCGAGAATGTGTCATTTCCTGGATGGATTCCAAAGCTGATGCCGGGTGTCCGCTGTGTAGATGTCCTATAGTAGAGCAGTCAGATGGAAGTTCGTCCGCCACTGTTGACGCCCTGCCGACAGACTTTGTGATGGAAGCGCTGGTGGAGAGCGCTCGTGTGCTGAGTAAAGATCACCTTTGTTGTGTGTGTGAGGACGTCAGGGCGGACTTCATCTGTATGCAGTGTCAGGTCATGTTGTGCTCAGCGTGTACAAAAGCTCATAAAAAACTCCCAGTGAGCCGCAATCACGATGTGGAGAGTGTCAGCACTGTGACACCTGAACGTCTGGCTGCCAGCCGCCCTGCACTGTGTGCTGACCACGGCGACAAACAGGCGGAGTACTTCTGCCGCGAGCACCGCCTCGCTGTCTGTTCAGCCTGTAAGGCTAACAAACACAAAGTATGTCGAGAAACAAACTATCTTGACAATGAAATACAATCAGCTCAAAATTCACTTATCGACTTGACAAAGATTCTAGTAGAAGCGGAGCAGAAGCTAGAGCAGGCTATAGGTCAGGTGACGTCACGTCTACAGGAAGTTGATGTCAGCGAACAAGAAGACATGGCGCAGGTGAACAAAGCATGTTACCGACTTCACAAGCTGGTGGAAGATTTCCGTAAGAATTTGAAGGAAAAGACTTGCACGTCACATCTCAAAATCAGGAATCCGTTATGTGACGTCAAGACTGACCTTTGCAACCGTCTAGGGAAGGTGACGTCACACAAACACATTGTGACGCAAGCGTTGGCAGTGTCACCACGTCCTGCACTGATACACATGACACAGGCTCTGACAGACAGGGTCAACAGCCTTGACTTGAGGTCTGACTGGCAACAAGAGGTGTGGGTGAAGCCCGTGTCAAGTGCAGAGAGCTGTAAAATTGTTGTAAGGTGGATACAACAAGAGCTACTGATGTTGGAGAAGCAGTGGACAGAGCCAGAGGTAATTTTTTAAAGCCTGTTTAAATGTTATTATGATTTAACTTTTTTGTCTCTTATTTATATCCTTTTTTCAAATTACATTAAAAAAATTCTTACAGTTATTTATTAGGGTTACGATTTGTTCATTTCTATACTCAGAGTAATTTAGAAATATTAAACATACTATTTCTTATCCTGTATGTAGTTTTAGCTGTTGTAGATATCGTAGTTCACTATGTATCTTGAAAATTAATGGACAAGGTGACATGAGCTTCAACTACAAAATAACTCAGACGTAAACGTTGTATATTATATTATTCGAAACCTTTAAATGCTTACTACAGTGTGAGCAGGGTAACGTTCAGCCTGCAAAGACATTGCGTATTTGATCAATTTTTTGTTAAATAACAGCAAAATTTTATGACAGGAATAACGAAATTGTGTAGGGACAAGTCAGGATCTTTGATTACGCGATTGACAGAAGTAAATTACTGTATAGACATGTATCCTTATCCTCGGCTGGAAATATGGAGGAATTTTAAGAATTATGCACAAATGCATTAATTTAAATAAGTGGTTTTGTTAATCTGTATTGTCTCATGTATAAATTTTCTACTTAGAAAAAAATCTTTTACAGACTACAAACAGTTGTTTCGATGTGCTTTTCATAGACAGATCATAGTTTTGCCTCGGAAAGGTGGATGGTGGAGACTCAGAGTATATCACACAACCTGGGATTGAACAGATGCAAAACTTTCAACGCAGTGTCAAAGTTATATTACTTGACCAAAAAGACCAGGCTAATTTTTTGGTCCATAATTTTTTACGACCCATTATAAACATCAAAAAAGCAATTGGAGAAAGAAAGATCCCGATCCTTCTACATTTTCTTTCTTATGGATTCTAACTCTTCTAATTGGCAATAATTTTTATGACATGTTAATAAGCGTCACTAACAAAGAACATACTTGAAGTTTGATAATTATTAGATATTATACAACAATATTATCTCTAGTTTTAACTGTTATACATATGTTCTTTTTATTGTAGATGCAAATTATGAATGCGTTTATTGTTTCTACCTCCTGCATGTTCATGTATTAAGCTTTACGCAGAATATTTAGCCATGTACAAATACAATTACACCTGTAATATTCAACCTAATAGCTCCCTTTTCCGTCCTCCTTGAAGCAAGTAGATACATAGTTTGCCTTTTATATATTTCAGAACTACTGTTTGGTTCTGAACAAACACAAAGCACATTCAGAGCATGTTAACTTGTATATTTTGTAACACCTAAAAAATCGTAAACTTGGTAGACCATTATTTTGAGTAAGGATTATATCACATCGTTTCAGTCGTCTGTTATTACATTATTATGAAGGGATTTGCCTCCATAATTCTTAGATTCCAGAAAGTATTTCCCTACACACAAACAAACAAACGAGCGAACAAGCAAAAAATAACTTGTAGATGGAAATTATTACAGAGCGTATGCTGCCTAAATGTTCGAAGTTTATTTTAATTTCCTTGTCAACTATATATATATATATTTTTAATCCACACATCCTCACCAGATTCTCTTAACGTGGGATAATAACACTCATATCTGAACATACCTTTAAAATATTTTTTTTGAAAGTTTAATCACTTTTACAAACTACACTCCGCTCATTGGTCCTGGGGCAATACGCTTACCTAACCCATTTAGTAGGGGCTAATTTCTTCTAGCCTTCATGGTTTATATTATAATTATCGAATAAAATATTTTGTGCCACCGTTTCATAACTACTAACCTAAAGGTTACTGTTGCAGTATTTTGTGATACAGTGTTCCTTGAGTTTTGTCAAACACGCAGAAAAATTTCCCTAAGCGGTGTCTGCAGATGTAAGCCATTCATATAACCTTCTCTTCTAATATCCAACACAAATCTTCAATACCAAACATTATAATCCTGAAATATTGCATGAAATTTAAACTCATCGATGCGACTAATAGTTTTAATTATTTACATCTTTATTGTTATAGATTAAGGATATCAAGTAAATAGCTGTGAGTAAATTTTATCAAGAAGAGACTGGACATTATTTACAGATAGATGCAAAGCCACCAGTCCTTGTGTTCAACGACAACTGCGGAACCAACATTCGTCTGACGAACGGTAACATTACCGCGGAGAAGATAAATAAACGTGCCTCCTCTAACGGGGGTGGTCGTGTCACGTGACTCTATGGTGCCGAAAGTCTTGTATGAGGTAAGACGACGATAACGATGATGATGACGACGATTAAAACAAACTATAAAACAAACATTTCAATGAGTCACTTTCCTTTCTTTGCACAGGCGAAAACTAAACAATTCTTTTGAGTTATTTTTTTTTAATACTTTACTCAGTTTTATAAAAACTTTGCGGATTGGTTAGTCTCAATATATTGTATATCTGGTCACGCTTTTTGTCCAATTTTTACTGAGCGTTGGATAACATGTAGGACATCTAGTCAACCTAATCCTCTGTCACATTTAGCCAAATCGTGACACTGTACTGTTGATGCAGGTCAAAGTTGACGAAGTAACAGCAACAGTGAACGCGTTATCCGTAGGAGTGACAACAATACCTCCTGAGCGCCTCGCTATAACGAGTTCCTTGGTAGACCTAGAAGACTCCAGCATCATCGGAGTCAAAGGGATCAGCCATCAGGAAAGCTTTGTGAGTTTCCATGGCTACAAGTGCAAAAAAGTGGCCTTGTGATTTGGTATCTATGTAATAATGGAAGAAAAGTATCATTTACTTTTCTGCTTTTCTTGAAAAAAATTTTTCTTTTAAAGTTAAGATATGTGATCTTCCGTTTTCTAAATTCTGTGGCATATGCTAGTAATCAAAAGTTAGTAAAATCCTTTTTTGTCATCTGTAATTGTGCGAAATTATCAGGCATCTCTTTTCAGGTGTTTAGCACGATAGGAGAAGATCTGAAGAGACTTAAAAGTCGGGAGTCGAGTCGGGGTCCTGGTGGACTCGTCAAACTACCTTCACATCTACATCGACGGACAGGACGAGGGTGTTGTATACCTGGCACTTCACTGTCGTTTTCGTTAGGCAGTGAAGGCAGCATGGTGACTTCTGAATCTGGATCAGGGACTAGTCTGGGTGGCTCTCTATGCAAGGTTTTTGTGTGGTTTTTACAAGACATCAACATTAATAAGAAATCATTCCAAAATTATTCAATTGACATTATTTATTATCCACAATTGTGGACACTTTCACATTTAATAATAAAAATGAAAGCACAAACAGAATCTATATAGTGTACAAACTAGTACAAATAAAAAAGTAAAAATAGGTGCCCGATACAGCTGTGTATGAGATTCCTTTAGATTGCGTTCTCTCTCTCACACACACACCACCACCACTCCCCCTCCCCCCACATACACACACAAAATAGACAGCAGAATTGTAAGGCACAACCTTCACATAAATAAGTCACAAATGGAAAGCAATGTCACATACCAAGAGTAAACAATAGTGCTAATATTATGAAATGTCAAGGTTGTAAATGAACCAGATTTTAGTAACACATTTTTATTAACAGATGTGTTTATTTTCATCATGCCGTTTTCTGAGCGCACGCAAAATAGGATTCATTTCTTAAATGCTCACACTGAGGGTGTCATTAGATATCAGTGTTTATGAACCCACAGTTCATTTTCAAAATAGGGTTGACAACTCTTCCACATGTTCCTCTGTAAAAGACTGCTTGTTGGGCCTCTAGTAAAATAGCTTCATTAATTGATAAAATTTTGAAACAGCCAGATATATGTTTGCCAAAATTGGGTCAGGTAATAATATACTTTGCCTTTATAACAGAAAATGGTTTGTGACATGTTCATTCACCCTTAACAATGTTCTCATTTCACAGTGAACAGCTATAATATGCTGGAGATTATTATTGGACTGTTATGGCTGTATTTATCAACAGTTTGTGCCTATGTCATAGTTGTGATAACAGAGGACCATTATAAAAGATCATGAAAACCTCAGTAGTGCACAAATGACAAAAGACAGTCATATCAGTTATAAATCTTCTTTGCCTAGAAATTTGTGATGATCTGTTGCTTCTTTCTCCAACCAATTTTTCATGCCTGTCGGTTATGGTTTATCTTCAAGGCACAGCAATTTGTATAAATTTTCTGTGGATCATTTGTGCTGTTAGATTTGTTAGACATTTTTCTTCTTTTTTTGGGGGAGTATGGTGTAAGGCTTGATGTAGGCTAAGCATCTAGAATCAGCAGAGGAATAAGCTTTAACCTTTCAGCTTTAAAGGAGCACTTGGCAATCATATTTGGTCATTTATGACTGTATTCAGTTTGTCTGCTGCAAAGCAAAGAATTTAAAAAATGCAAATAAATATAAACCAAATTTTTTCTGATGCAACATAAATAGCAAATATCTGATCACTTTTGGCAAGTTTTGGTTGAATTAACACTGCACATTGACAGTTGACCTTCTCATGCTTTCTTTATGCACAAAATGCACAAATGTAAGTATACATCTGCACAGTATTTCTCATTTAGAGACTATCATTCTGTCATAAGAACGAAGACATGTTTTCACATTTGAATGAAACCACACACACACTTTGCAATTATCCTTCAACTTTCCTCTTTGTCATATATAATTGTTATAAAACATTAATCTACTACATTAATTTAGTAAAATGTGATTTATATTTTATAAACAGCATAACAAATGAACTTGTACATATTTCCATTCAAATCAGCTGCAGTCTCTTCTCTGTATGTCCATTTTTGCCCTCATTCCTTTCACCTGTTTATAAATAGCTTGCACAAAGCATTTTGTACTCTAGTTTGGGACATGGCAGTGTACGAAAAGGTAGCCAGGATTGAAATGGAGCCAAAAAAATAAAGGTTTAAAGGAGAAAACAAGAAAAAGTGCATGGCAAGAATGTGATTTCCAATGAAGTTGACAGTAACATTTCCAGTTTGGGGTTATTGTTTTTCATTTTAATTGGCACAGCTGCCTCTGGGGTCATCTGGAATGTTGTTGACATCTGCAAAAAGCAGAAAAATATCAGCTTTGTAAAAAAATAAAAAATAAAAATCGAAAACTAAATAAATAAAATGAAAGACCAGTTACCATTTAAAATAAAATATGTGGGCACTTTTTCTCTAAAGATTTTATTAAAACAAAAATAAAATTTGCTGAAACAATATAATGTTTCAAAATAGTTTACCCTTGGAAGTCAGTTGCTAAAACCAGATGTATTGTTTTATACCCTAGTCAGGAACAGTTCTAAATAATTCATTACCTGTTAATGTCAGAAATCATATTTGCTTCCAAATTAAACCACCACCTTAAGACTATACCTATCTAAAACAAATTGCAGTGCATTTTTGAACCCAGATGAAAAAAAAACCATTTCAAAACATTTTATTTATTTAATCATAACAAATTTCAAAATGACATGACTTACAAAAATCAAACAAAGTAACTCCTAAACATAGGTATATCATTGACCAGCTACAGCTCGTCTTGTTCGTTTGGCAGGAGATGCTTGTTCCACTTCTTCCTTCCTCTTCATGCTCCTGAATAAAGAAAAGCTAGTAATATTGTGGAGATGCCACTTTACGTCTTTTTTTCAGTTCAACATATTGAATGTGCATGCAGGTCTGCATATCCTTCACATCTCTAACAGTTGCACTCGCACACAAAATAAAAATTCAGCATTGGTCTGCATGATGATCACAGATTTTTCACTTTTTAATCCTGAGATGCATTAATAAAGTATGCTGATTTATTTGTTGATAGGGAAACTTTCTGAGCAATGGTTCAGTTTTTTAAATGTATTGTACAGGTATGTTGGGGTGGGAAAGGGGTAAAGCAGGGCGCTTAGGTTGGTTTGATTGGTTTATTTGGTAGAAAATTGCTTCAACCTTGCAACGATTTCACACTATATGAGGAGAGGGAGACGGGTTAGGAAACCGGATTAATCAGAGAAAACCCCCGATGCTTGTCCGCTACAACCCGTTTAACGGATATTTCTCATTGTAGTCTACCCGTATGTAGACAGGTGGACCTTAGCTACAGTCCACCTGACAGTGCAGAAGACATAAAGCTTTGCCCACAAATTTGCATTGAAAAAGAAAGTAAGGAAGAGAAAAATGAGTGACAGATTGAGAAGAAAAAGAAGAGAACTACTTTTTGTCTTCATTTGGCGTGAACACGTGCGCACGTGCATACAGAATCCATCACACACTTCATGCGCAGATGCCGTCTCGCCCAACCATCAGAGTCTGGTTTCTGAGATACCCGATAATTTTAATCCCTACATCAGCAGTGGGTTTGCGTGTTTGCTACAAGGTTTTTAGGGTTTTGGCCAACTTTCAAATACTTTTGCAAAATGCTTTCAAGGCTTGTCTGACATTTTGCACGTGCACATCGTTGATAAGACATAAGCTGTAAGTAAGAATTAATAGTTTTTAAAAAGAGTTAGCTTGCTCTAAGGAGAAGAACTATAATGGACAATCGTCATCTAGTGATTTGTGGTCTCACATCCATAGTTTATTTCCAACCATTGAAATCTTTGACAACTATGGTTACAAGATTTATTTAGCCGCATAAATGAGATTTGTGTACAGGTAGGTGCACATCATGAGAGTTGAAAGGAAAGAAGCGATACCTACGATGCCTACCGTGTGCAGGTGAACACGGGGTTAGTCTGTTTACCGTTCAACCAGCAGAAATGGTGGGCATGATGCTGGGTGAGCTACTTACATGTCCTTCATTAGCAGTGCAAGGGAGGTCAGATTGATTCAAAAGAATCCTTTGCTGCAAGTAAGTTTGTGTTTTTCTTTTTTTCGGGTCACTCGAAAATTCTTTTTGGGGGCAGATCGTGACACACCCTGATACACCTTGACACACCTAACTTGCGACTCATCGTGACTCGAACCCTACAGGTTTGGGTCAGAATTGCTGATCCCGAAATAAGGAAGTATTTTGGAGTGATACCCTTTTCTTCGAAAATGTAACTCTTTAATTAAACAAATTTGAAAGCATGCAGTATTCTGGGATTTCAAAAGAAACAGAACTAAAATCTCGCCTCACAAAAGTCCAGCGGTGACCGAGTTGGTGGCTGGTCGGTGGATCGTGGAAGATGAGTTGCGATGTGCAGAGACCCATGACTATGCAGGGAAAGCCTCGGGTTCAAATCTCGTCGTGTGACGCTCTCTGTATCTGATTTCTTGTTTGTAGGGTTAGTCCTCGCTCTGTCCTCGTTTTCTGGCTTCTCCTAGTACAGAATCACCTGTAGGTGGAAGCACTGAACCGCCAAAGCAGCCTCTAACGGTCTAACCCAGGGATGCACAACCTACGGCCCGCGGGCCATATCCGGCCCGCGACGCGGTGCCATCCGGCCCGCGAAACTTCTGCCCACAGTGCAGGAAATCGGCATGTTAGTAATAAAAGAAGACCTTAAAAAAACGAAAAAAAGGAAGAAGTATTTATCCCCACGTAGGGGCGTCTCTCAATCTTTTTTTCGATGGACGAACATTTCGATTCAGTGCTCCAACTTCGTGTCTCTACGTTGAGGCCGGACATTCAGAAGTTGGTTTCGGGAAAACAACTTCAAATATCCCACTAATTACTACATAATTAATGGTAAGTACAACTTGTTTCTAAAAAAAAAAACGGTATCTGCTCTATTTTTTTTTTTCCTTTTTGTATTTTTGCTGCGAAGTGGCCCGCGATACGGTTGTCCAAAATGGATATGGCCCGCAGGCCGAAAAAGGTTGGGCATCACTGGTCTAACCCAACCTTCACAGCGCAGACATCAACGCTGAAATTTGTCTGAATACGATAACCGACAGAACCTGTAGTAGTGATGCAAGCAAAAAAAAAAAAAAAAAAAAAATAAATAAATAAATAAACACACAGAAAAAGAAAACAAAGAAAAAAATCAGAGCTCGACTCGCTTTCTTCTATTTCCCCAGGGTTGTCCATGGGACATATTTTTCTATCCCATCCCATTGTCGCGATCTCCTTGGGGAAGAGCCCGTGGAGATGGTGGAGGTTGTGATTCCGTCCCTCGGTCTATCACACTCTCGATACCTCTACCAAATCACGTCGACATTTACCGCGTGCCCTCACACTAAATTGCTTATCAATTAACACTTTTAATTAGCTCGAGCCCCCAGCACGCATAACCCCAATGAACAACTCAAGGCAATTTAGTGTATAAAAGAAAGTTATTAATCATCGAGAGGATTATACAAATTACATCAAATATAATCATACGGTCGTTATCTAAGGTGTCCCGTTATCCTAATTGTTCTCCTCCTTCTAGTCCAGATATCTAATGAGCCACGACCAACTAATCTTAATCAAACTACACACTGCACACACCACACACCACTTATCTTTACACACAAGTCTCTAGTCACGTGAGGGCCCTCCTTGATTGACGTCCTGGAATCTTCTGATGTCTTCCGTCGTTCGTGTCGGCCTCTTTCTTCACGCGCAGAGATCCTGGCACCACCGCGTGCCTACCTGTACCTCGTCCCTTAGGCCGGACTGCTGTCTCAAGCTTAACAGCGCCTAACAAGGACCAACGCTTATCTCCAGCCTCCCTCTACTGTTTGCGACCAAACAGATGCTGGAGATGAAGCGTCGTACACTCTGCGACAGAGCGGGTCTTCCACACCTCTGAGTCGGTTGTGCTGCAGTTGTCACGATTCCCAGACGAACTCACAGCAGAGAATCTGAACAGCCTTGAACAGATTTCGGCTACAACCTTCCTCCTCGAGTGCTGGTGCGAAAGACCACGAGTCTTGACCGATCACCCTACTAAATCCTCATCTGCGAGGATCATCCTCTCTCACGATTGGTCAACATACTCTCAGTCTTACCTTCAACCATTCTGTTAACTAGCTACAACCAATCATACGTAGCTAACACATGATAGACAGGTGGTCACTCTGGCTTATTCCAGCCCCAAACTACACCCCCTCTTTACCCCCTCTCACTAGCAATGTGGTCGGCGACTCCGGCGCCGTCCAGTTTGGCTTCCCATTCACCCTTTGTCCAGCGCTGTTGTCATGTCTCAGGTGTCGCGTGACCGCGACGAAGCCAGTCGAACTTCAACTGAGCGCAGACCATACACAGAAATGACAAAGACAAAATTCACGTAACAAACAAAACTAATTTAATAGCCACAAAAATAATACTGATAGGAATCAAAAATCAAACATTCCACACTCTCACATGAACAAATATAGATCAGCGCGAACAATCCAACAAACAAACAAAAAAATAGATAAATTAAAATAAGACAAATCAGTTGCCCTGTGCACAGGCTAATCTCAGTCACCGTCTATACAATACATCACCCGCACGCACTGCAGGGTGACAGTTAGAAGTCCGTTGAAGATGTCCACAGACGGCAGCCCGCCCTCTGGCCTTGCTTGCCGCTCTAAAGACGTACCCCCACCCCTCTGTCTTCTCGTCCAGATGCGATGATGTGGGCCGGCCACTGGCCACGAAAGCTCCTGCTCGAAGATTCCTGCTCTAGGTGTTCAGTCGAAAGCCTTTCCGTACACTGATGCAGCAGGGTCGCGAGTTCACTCGCCGACGAGATGATGATGATGGTGCAGGGTGGACGCTCGACACGATGACGGACAGCGATGCGAACAAAGGATGTGAAGACACGGTGACACGAAGGAAGAGCGAAAAACAACAACAGGTGGAAGAGTGAAGAAGAACAAAAAATAATAAGCCTGTGGATAAAACAATTCTTACAATCAACAGGCGTGTCCCGAAACTGCTCAATTTCTAAAACAATATTTTCACACCGACACATGTATCTGACCATCGGACTAATCCTAAGATTCGTCAAAAATCTAATGTTGATCTTACACAAATCCATACAACGGGAAACGAGTACGCGCTACAAGCGTCGCGACCCGGCAATCACGAACGTTAACCTAACAAAGTACAAGTCTTGCAATTAAACGTCGGACTATGGCTTTGAACATAAAAAGATTCTCTCACTTACACTTCCACCGCCATCCAAAGGCCCCTTACAGACTAGAATGGTGTGGAACCCGACAGAATGGGTCTCTACTCACCCAAAACGGCTTGTGGCAGATCGGTCGATACAAAACGAAAAACTCTGACTGTCATGGCCACGGTCCAGCACCGTCTGTTACTTGATGACGACTACCCATGACGTCAAAAAAGGAAGAAGTAAAATGACGCATCAAGGAAGCTGTGCGCGCGCGCGCAAGACGTAAGACAAAGAGGGGACAAAAGCGTGAAGACAACACCTAACGATGGGCTAGCTCAGTATGGGAGGCATACAAGGATGACAGCACAATCGCTGACACGCGACATCAGGTGTACCGCGGACTTCTATAATTAACGGGCGTAGGCTGACAATGCTCTCTGAGAAATCCCCCTGTACCGACACTACCATCCCGCATTCCAATCTGACCTTGGTCTATGTCCGTCATGATGTAAGCGGTCCGCGGTCACGGCCTACTGATTCCGGGGGAGAATGGTGAGACTTCCTGGCCCTTTGTCCCCCGACGGTCCAGTGCCGCCAAAGGCCGGCTACCCGTCTCGCAAACACCACTTACAGTTACCCATTCAACTCCTGACAGTCTGCTTACCAGCGCGACTGCCTGTTTCATGGAGGGGACAGAAGTGAGACACCAACACTATAGCCCTATACTAGTTATCACATGAAACCCATCCCATGGCAATTTATGCCTGTCCCATCCCATCCCGTGGCAATTTATGCCTGTCCCATCCCATTCCATCTCAAGGGATTTCCATTATATAATATTAATATGGAATACAGTTCAAATAAAATCATTAAATTTATGAAAGTTTAGGTATAGTGTCTACTAAATAGGACTACATGTACAAAGAGACATGCAAAACGACAAAATTTATTAACTTTTTTTTTATTATGATTTACACCAACAAAAATAAACATAACAATGAAGGTGGATCTTAAACAAGACATAAAACATTTCCCATGCCATTGAGCATACAACTATTTCAATGTCAGCTATCACTGACATTCCCTAGTGACTACACATCAGTTTTACACAATTCTTAAATTTATATACCTTTTTAGAGGAAAAAATTATTATTACAGTGCTATATATGTTGTTCCGTCATTGACTGAATCTATGATGTCACACCTACCTGTATTTCACAAATAAGAAATTATGAAAGTGAGGGTGTGAGTGTATATGTGTGTGTTTAAAACATGTCAATTTGGCATCATGCATAATCTATACCATAAGTGTAATCTGCTAATGAAAAAGGGGAGTAATTGCATAATTTGATAAAAAAAAACATCAATAGCACATAGTAACACAAGTTTTGAAATAGCAATGCTTTGTCTTGACAAATATAAGGACAAGAAATGAAAGTAGACAAATATTCTGAAATCTTAAGACAAAACTTACGGTGTCCAGACACTTAATCCCCAGACACTTAATCCCCAGACACTTCATCCCCAACGCTTCATCCTTAAAATGAAATTTTAACTATAAAAATTATAAAACCAGCGAAAAATTTAACTGCAATTCAAATAATTATTTTCATATAAACATCACAGTAAGTTTTACAATTAAAATAAATATTGAAATACATTAATAATATTTAAATCATGCTATTAACTGTAATGCATCATGTATATCAATACCGAGTCTTATTATTTGACATTGAGTTGTTATTTCCCCAAATGGGGAGTGGATCGATCCTGGTCGTTCTGAAGACGAGGCCGACCCGATTCGACGAAGTGATCATCATCAGTCTAAATCTGAAGTCCTCCACTGGAGGACGTATCAGATCATAAGAAGACTGATGTCAACTTTTGGGTGGGTTCATTTCGAAATGGCTGGGAAAGCCGGATGCCGTGTATGCCTACAGTCAATAACGTGCAGAACACTATAGTCTGGCTTTTCGCAATATTCGGGTTGAGCAGCATAGCTTGCAAATTAAACAGCTTTTAATGTAGAAAAATCTATCATTTTTCCTAATAATCTAATTATGCATATTTCTTAAATGGTGCACCATATTTTGACATTTATTTGTCACTAACAAAATAGAAGAAACACCGAAATTAAAACGGTACTTATCTTTTCTGAGCATAAACAAGGGAAACAACCCTGCCCTCAGTACCTTTAGTACTTATTAACTAGACACAAACGAGAACTTTTAGATGATGACTATTGATGGTGGTGCATGAACAACTATTGTGGAACAATGTTTTTAACAAAAATGAAAAAAGTGATGTATATTTATATTAAAAAAGAGAGGAAATGAGACTTTATTTTGCTGATGGAAGGTATGATACTGAAATGAAGATTATGATGATGATACCAGTGAAGGAGATTGGGAGAGTGAGGAGAAAGACGGACAGGCAAACGTACAGAGAGAGAGACACACACACACGCGGATACAGATTACGAATACCTGACATAGAATTATTATTGTCATGTAATTTTCATTATTTTCTCAATGTTCCTTCAGAGTGCAGAAAGAAAATCTCCAAGCTTGGTAATTGTTACCGACATGCCTACTTAATTTTCTTTGTAACACTGTCTTATTTTATGCTCTGTGAACGAATTCTATGATAAGAGGTGTGTGTCACTTGCAAGGCTTACCTGTTCTAGTTTTTATTTCTTGCTTTGTTTTTCTTTTCTCTAGACGAGATAGACAACATAGACGGCATGACTCATTGTCATTCTTAATTGTTTCCCTTGTTCATCGTGGTGGACTTTGATATTCGCAGTTCCATTTACCTTTTGAAGCTGCAATACAGAACAACAGTCCACGCTCGCACCACATTGCGGTCACGTGCACTGTTCATCCCCGCACTCCTCTTAATTTTAAAGAATGAAACCGAAACAACAAACTTCATTTTCTCCCCTCCTTCACAAGTCATGGGCGCCTGGAAGGTATAAACATGTTATCTAGGAATTGACCCAATGTCTCTACTCATGAGACACCATTGTGCGAAGTAAAATAACCTTTAACATTTTGATTTGTTTCCTATCATGCAGCAGGCAAACAGGTTTGCACGTGATGCACATCTCCTGCACGGTGCACGCGCGTTCACTAGCAGACCAAGACCCGTTATCCTAAGAAAAATATGACGACGCAAAGGTCAACTGCATGTTTAGCTTGAACCAAAGGTGGAAGGTAGCAGAGGAGGCTGAAAGCAATGTTGGTGTAGGTTTTTGAAGGCAAAATTGGTTTATTAATTAATTATTGCATTAATTTCGCATGAAGTGGTGGCGCGATAGTCTTGGTGATAAAAATCTAACACCAAGGGAAATGTTAGGCATGCATTTCACTCCTTCAAAAGCAATAAAATTCATTTCTTAGCGAAGTTTTTGTCTTCTTTTATTTTTGTTGCGTTTTTGTTAGTTGTGGTCTGGCATAGACCACTCAAGACGGTCAACCACAACAGATGACGTCATCCCTTGGGGAGTTGATTACTCACCTACCCGTACCTTGGAGGGAGGAACATAAAAAGAGGTTATCAGGGACGTGTACCGTGTACAGCAATTCGTGTTTGTACAAGAACGGGCCTGACAATAGCACGAACATTAGTGAAACACTTGACTAGGAGAAACGAGGCCACGTGGACTGGAGATAATTAACCAGGCTAGGAAGCTAAGCTGAACAATAGAATCTAGTCCTGAACAATAACAACTACAGCTGCAAGAAATGTAAGTTTTAAAAAAGTAAAATAGTGCAGGTGCGGTGTCGTGACCGGAGCGTGACCATTGTTGTAACAGCAGTCACGTGTTCTGTAGATCTAGCGACGTGACTGAGATAATGGCATCGAGTTGTGACACTAGTGACGTGACCTGTGTGCTGTCACACTAGCGACCTGACCTCTGTGTCGTCACACTAGTGACGTGACCTGTGTGCTGTGACACCAGCGATGTTACCTGTGTGTTGTCACACTATACTGTGACCTGTGTGCCGTCACACTAAAGACGTGACAAGTTTGCTGCAAACTAGCGAAGTGACAGGGGCGGGTAAAACATGTTTGACAATAAGGACTACTACTTTTATTCAAGGAGCTGTCCTAACATAAACAACAACAGCAGCTACACAAACGAGGGTGTGGAGGAGACAGAGGACGGGAGGGAATAACAGCGTTTTTAAGTTTCAACCTTCGTGTCTCCCCCCTCCTACAGCATCCTCTTTGGTTTGTTAAATCAGTGCTTACTTCGGGTACCTCTGGAACAATTTTGTTTTCTTTAAGTCAAATTAAAAGACGACATAACACAAAATAAGCTTTGACCCGTAGAAACAGCTTCAACGAATGCGATTGCTCACATTATTTGTTTTCCGGTGTTGTTTACCTTCAAACATTAGTTTGACAGTGACAGTCAGCGAGAGGAACATGACAGTGCTTCCTGTACAACAGACTGATGGACTTTGCAAATGGTAAAGTTTCTGTTCCCAAACATGTTTTGTTCCAAGACTGCGAAGAGGTTCACCTAAGTAAGCCCTAAGTAATGTTGAACATTGTTGCGCCTTTCTCACTCAGCTTGTGCACCTCTGCTCTCATATTGTCAACGCCAGTTGTCTACTTTCTTCTATGAGGTTTTCCTCCGAGAAAAGCTAATATTTCTCTTTTTTTTCTGTCTCTAATGACTTCATTTTAAAAAAAATAAGAACAAATTGTCTAGCATAAAAACAAAACAAGCAGTACTCCTCAATTTTTTTTTAAAAATTGGTTTTTAATAAGCTTCAGTAAAGAGATTGCTAAACAACTATCAAAAGCAATAAGTATATACAAAACTGTGTGTGCACGTGCGTGTGGGTGTCAAGTGCTATTGTGATACAGTCAGAGGAAGACTGACTATTCTATATTAATAGTATTCAATAAAATACGTGCAACACCTCTCTCTCTCCGTAAGATAATTTGTTGATATTAGCTTTGTCTGACCAAACTAAAATATAACTGGTTCTTCATACGTACATCAAACGTTGTTTTATGAGTTGAATTTTTTTTAAAAGTGCTAAAAAAAAGCTTATTACAATATCAGCTTGCATTATCATGAACTTGAATCTTCTTACATAATTATACAGCATTTTCTTCTTCCCCAATAAAACAGCTGGCACGTCGTTTAATCGTCATCGGAAGAAATAAATAAAGAAAAGAAGAAAAAAAGCAAGAAAAGCGCAATACAAGAATAAAAAGATGGAAGAATTAAGATACAAATCAAGTGACATGATCTGTTTAAAAAGAATGTGGAAAGAAGTTGAAACAAAGTGTCCTCAGGGTCAGCTACAGCCGATGGTCGTTCTTGATCATGTGGTCTTCTACCAGACCTCACACTTTTTCTGTGGATTCATGGGTGTTCCCACGGGACAGTTGAAGACTTTTCCAAAATCTTCACTATTCTGAATAGATCCTAGAACCCTGTAAGACAGGAAGTCGACCCCATGACAGAGCCATAATAATATAACAGACAGACAGACGGTTGAACGAATGGACAGACGATTGAAATGTCAATTTTCTCTCTATTGTGTTTAATCATTATAAAAACTATAATAGTCATAGGGACGAACGACTGTATTCTAGCCGACGGCCCTAAATTACAGTACACTTTTCGCAAATTGAAAATAAATATATAAATACATTACCTTTCTTCGTTCTTCGGGAAGTTGTAGAAACGCTTTCATTCCGAGCTTAATTTAAATATGGCGTTTTGACAGTTTATTGCCGAGCGAAATCGTCCACCTTGCCTCACACGATCAACTTCTCTGGCCTGTGCCATGTTCTTTACTAACATCAAGTTACGAAAGATAATTCTAACCGACGAGGTATTTTCCCTTTGTACGAAAGTGAAGTCTCTCCTTACCTATCGTCTCCACATGTACCCGTTCAACTACCTTGTGACAGCGCGTTCGCTCGACTCGTGTAGGAAGCCGTGCAGCACCAACGCTACAGCACTATTCCTAGCTATCTCATGACAGTGTGCACTCTTACGACAAACGTGGGAAAAGACCGTCTGCACCAAAACATAAACATAAATAAATAATGAAGTAATAAAATTTACAATATTTTCAGACAAAAACTCCTTGAGCATGATATCAGGATTGGGTTTCAAGAGGATGAACCCATGTCCACATCTCACCTTATGTAACCTGGACTGTGGACGTGGTACCTTAGCATGAACGCACGAGCACCCGGCACTGCATTAATGCACCAATTCTGGAACAAAAACAAAAGATGATATTTTTATTTCTTTATGCCAGGCACAAGTGTAACACTGCTACAGGAGTTTTTTAATGTTTTTGATAGTAAGTGAACAAAACAGGAAAGAGAGATTAAATGCCAGTAATTCACGGCTGAAGGAAAAAGATTGAGCCCAGGAAGCTGTCTACTAAGGCCGAGCTGTCTCATATGATGTGTATTCACAGAAAATAAGATAAAACGACGGCAGCTTATATCACTGACTTGTGCAAAGCCGATAAAGAAGATCTGGTTCTGCGAGTACGGTAGTGTCGGGTACTTGTTCTCTTCTTGGCCTCTCTCTGTGATAACACTGCGATATGCCTGAATAATGCAAGACATTAGAAACTCACATTGCAGGACAAGCACACATGCGGCGTTAACTCCCCCTCCAACACACACAAACACGCACGCACGCACGCACGCACGCACGCACACACACAACCCATACATACCCCACCTCATTGTGGGTAGTTTTCGCCCTATTATTTCACACCAGCCTTATATAACCTAAATACAATATTAACAGCACCAGCCTAGTCTGTGCACATGGAAAAATGGTAAACTTGCAACGCAGCTGATGTATGTATATATATCTATGTTTGAACATGTCTGTATGATGTACGCATCAGGTTGGAATGTCAAACCTCGCTTACTCTTTATTTAGTGCCACCAAATTTTTTATATCTCATGGTAGACAAAAATTTTCCCCACCCGATCATCCCAAACACACATACACACACATTTTGTGTTACTCGACGAATGAAAAGAACCTACCCTGAAGGCCTTTTTAATTCCTACAGAGTCCGCGATGTTTTCATCTATAGTCTGGCGGCCATCGACCTGCAGGTAGTCGAGCGCACACACACACACACTCAGGTTAATAACATTATGTGTATACTATGACACAATCCTATTAACTCTATCCGCAGGTTTATTTAAAAGTTAGAAAACATTGATTGCTTCAGTCTATTAAGAAGTAAAACTGTTTTAGAAAAATGAACTTCCAAGAGTAAAAATAGTAAATGTAGATGTCAGCTTCACTAGAATTATCATCTCATTTTCAGTAGCCTCTTAATATATTTAATTTATTCTTGCTTTTTAGATTATCAAATAGAACACATTTAGTAAAAGTTTCAAATCTTATTTGCTAAATTACTTTTTATGGCGAGCCCACACGACTACTTACGGTCATATTCAGCTCCTTGTCCACGAACTGACTGTACTGATCCACCATGCACTGAGTTCGACTTTCGAAGGTCTTTAGATCGTCCTTTTGCCACCACTGCCGCAGGTTACCTTTCTCGTCATAAGTACTACCTGTAAATAAAATGTGTAAACAACAGTTGATTAGATTTCCCTGTAATCATTCAGTTTATATTTGATTAGAAAAAGGTCAAAGTGTCACAGATGTGTGTCTTGGCACAACAGTAAAACGAAGAAAGTGAGGGAAAGGTTAATTTTGTTTGAATGCAGGATGCCAGAGGCAGAAAAGTGACTTACTCATAGCGGTCTGAGGTGTTCATGTTTATAAAAGTGTTCATCAAGACTGGGCGAAAAAGCATTGAGAGGACCGGTGTACCCCTTACACGAGTGTGTGAGTGTGTCCTTAGATCAAGACGAACCCTCCTGTCTGGATAACCGTTTCCCGTGTTTTATTTCTTATGATTTTCTTCTGTTAAATATGTTTTGATATGCATCCGTGTGTGAAGCGGATATCGTGGAATCAGCGAGCACGTCTGACACCACAAAGATAACACATGTAAACACCACCACACCAGTGAAGCATTTGCTTCTCTTCTCGTACGCAAATTTGACTCAAATCTTACAACAACAACAACAAACCCAAAAAAAAAAAAACAAACAAACAAAAACCTAAAAACAAAAAACAACTTCGCACAGAGATTTTTTATCATACAGACCCTTTTCTACGGGGAAAAAAATATTCGGACTCTCCTGCAACCTACTCTTAATCATGTTAATACTGTAAGTAAACACAAAAAGCATGTAGAGGTATTTGAGAATGTCGACGACCTGATCTCATAACATAACGTACAGCTTGTACAATGATAACGATAATTTAGGCAAGAGATTCATTAAGAAATTTTGGAATTTAATCGTCTTCAGTTTTGTATGTGGAAGTAACGGTATTCATTGGTAATAAGACAACACTTTATTTATTCCGGAGGGTAATGCGGGGCATGACAGCGAAGATAACGAAGAATTAAAAAAAAAGAACATTTCATCGATCAAACTGTATTCATCTGAATAGGTGGCAGCTGTCACACTCGTTTTGGACAAAAAATAAAATCAAATAATAATCCAAAAACAACAACAAAAGAAAAACAATCGAACGAATCGATTTGTTTACGCGACGCCCAACGATGCTGGCTTTGATGTTCGCTTTGGAGCCTGGCCAGGTAATGTGAACGAGAGCAAACAAACTGATAATAAGGAAATAAATGTTAGACTAGAGATGGAAGTACCTGATCTGATGATGACAGCAGGTGAAAGGTGGATCCTCTGGCTGCAGGCTGAGAGGCAGCGTGGACTGATTCTGTTTGTTGTCACGAATTCCCAGCGGCGTTTAAAAAGCGATGTGGTGGCCGCGCTCTGAGGGTCGAGATGTCACGTGACTGCAGGCATGTCACGATGGGGTCACAGATAAGCCTACGAGGGAGGAGAGGGGTTGCGGGCCGTGAAAATGATGTCACGTCTCTCGAAGGGGAAGAAGGGAAGGAGGGATCGACTAACTAAAGGGAATTTGTTCCAAGGTTGTAGTAGGTGTGTTATTTGTAAGTCGGTCTTACCTCACAGGGTCGCGACGAATTGTGAGGGCTGATGTGTACCCACATCGGGGTTTTTTTCTCCTTCTTCGCAAGGCCCCCATCCCTCCTACCCAATCGGGTGAGTGCTTGTCTACTTCTAGATGTCTGCTGTGACGAGTCTCATGACAGGGCTATACGATGGTCTTAGTGATAGAAAACAAACACTGAGGTTATCATTATTATAGCATTCTCTCTACAGATTCACTGCTAATCTAAAATAAAACAATCATGTTTTGTATTGTCAATTCGCATATACAATGAAGTAGCAAAGTGATGCAGCTCTCACATACTTTTCCATAGTTTCTTTCGAAGCTTAACAACAACAAATTATGACAATTTTTTCTTCAATTGGACGTGTTGAAGTACTACACTAGATATGATCAGAATTATCCGACATTTGAATCTTGATATCACCCCAATCCACCTAGACCTCTGAAATAATACTCTAAACACTTACCTTTTAATCCTGAGGCTGTTTGCCTCAGAGTGGTCGGAACCGGTGATGTGCTATTCTTGTCATAGAAAGGGCTTATAAAACAAGCAAAATTGATATCAAATCACAAAAGCGTGTCATGATCATGATTTTTTTGGAGTTGTTTGTAAAAAAAAAAAAAAAAAAAAAATGAAGCAAATGACACAAAAGAAGAGAAGCACTAGCGATATCTTTCTTGGGGCTGGTTTTTGTTTTATAAAAGCTCTGTCAGAAGCATCTGCTTCTCATTTCAATGTATCTTCTGCCTTTTGGAGGATGCAGACACTTCTCCGGTATGAGATGCTGCAACAACAACAACCAAAAAAAAAATAGAGAGACATGTCATTACACCATACAGAGGCAGCCTTGGCAGTACGCGGGGCCCTGCGGGGCAGAGAGCCACAAGTGTAGACTATATACTGTACAGGGACATGGGGTCATGTTTCAAAATAACAATAGATGAATATGTTCATGTATAAAGTGAAACCGTGCAAGTGTGCTAGCAGCTCAGAGTTAAAACAGAGCGATATCGAGCAGACGACAATACAATACATCAAGTTTTGAGTGCATCATGTATATCAATACCGAGTCTTATTATTTTATTATTTGACATTGAGTTGTTATTTCCCCAAATGGGGAGTGGATCGATCCTGGCCGTTCTGAAGACGAGGCCGACCCGATTCGACGAAGTGGTCATCATCAGTCTAAATCTGAAGTCCTATCAGATCATAAGAAGACTGATGTCAACTTTTGGGTGGGTTCATTTTGAAATGGCTGGGAAAGCCAGATCCCGTGTATGCCTACAGTAAATAACGTGCAGAACACTATAGTCTGGCTTTTTTGCAATATTCGGGTTGAGCAGCATAGCTTGCAAATTAAACAGCTTTTAATGTAGAAAAATCTATCATTTTTCCTAATAATCTAATTATGCATATTTCTTAAATGGTGCACCATATTTTGACATTTATTTGTCACTAACAAAATAGAAGAAACACCGAAATTAAAACGGTACTTATCTTTTCTGAGCATAAACAAGGGAAACAACCCTGCCCTCAGTACCTTTAGCACCCGCTCCACGCAAGCTCAACTTAACGATCTCGTGGTTTTCAGGGGTTTCTCACAAGGCGCAGTGAACGAACGCGGCCCACTCAACCTCAAGTAGCGATGAGCTATTTTAAGAACACCTTGCTCTCACGTGACATGCAAATGTCGGGTTAAGGCCAAGTAAAGCGAAGGCGACCATCGAAAGACTGCTCGATGATATAACCAGTGCAAGGCCTACGCAATAATCATGATACTAGTCAGACTTATTAGTTAGAAGTACTACTTATATGCCATATTTTACCTTCTCTAATTATTTTCCAAATAACAGACCTGTAGTATTCTCGATTTTTATCTCTTTAGCTTTTGAGTCGTGGTGGTTTGGGGAGGAGCTATTATTGAAATCAGTACTAAACAGTTTACGAACATCCTCGATAGCTATCTACGTTGTTGTTGTTATTATTATTATCCAAGCATTTTAAAATATGAGTTTCATCGTTTATGTACCCTACAAAATCCTGTAATCAAATTTATGCAGCTCATTTCGTGGTTGACGGACAATGGTACGGGGAGACGATGACGTCACGAGCATTATCTGACAATTATATCGTCAACAGCAATGTATGGTTTTTTTTTTTTTTTTAAAGCCGTTGTACATAATAGAACGTTGCATTAGAGAATAAAATAGCTGCGATTGTTTGGAAACATTGTTGAATTGAATGTTGCTCCACGCGTCCATTCCGATTTTTTGACAGGTTTGACGTTACTGTCTAGAGAGCTCCGCTTAAAGGACGGGTACTTTCCCATTGCTTTGTCGATAGAAAATTTTGTAAAAAACGTGGAAATAAGAATGCCAGGTCGTAAAAAGTGGCAACCAGCTGGTATGGTCATTGTCAGGAATGAAAAGGGCGGAGAGTAAGACGCAGGGTGCGGTATACTGGGCAGCAGATCATGGAATTTATGAATAACCAAAATGGTCGGTTAAACCAGCCTCAGGAGCAGCCAGCAAATAACCAGATTCCACAGACGGAAAGTGGTATAAAGATATTCTTCCCTTTTTTATTTTTGAGAAAACAGCAAGAAGATTTTATGTGAGATAAACTCAGTGTTTTTTAGATGAATTCTTCAGTACATGTTGTGGAGAATGGGTCCAAGCAAAATTATAGTTATTCTAGTAGCATTCAACAAATAAATAGCTCTTGGACCAAATGATCGTAAGATTTTGCATTCCATGTTAACTAACATCAATTACTAAAATGCACCATTGTTTTTATCTAACAGGAACTTATCAATATTGTAGTTTTAATTATACACTGTTAGTAACCATCTTGTGTCATTAATTCAACCTGTACTTTTGCTTCATTTTGCAGTGTTAGTAGATATACCGGATGCAATCGAAGAAAGCAGCCACAAAAAGAGAAAAATTTGTGAAGCTGAAGTGTGGCAGGGAATACGCGATGAATTGGTGGAAGTCAGGATAGAAAGTTTTAGTCCTGCAGGAAATGAGTGTTCTTGTTGCAGTAGGGAAATTGAAAATATTATATGGTGTCCTGATTGTGGACCAAATAGTGTCTACTGCAATAACTGCAATGAATACATTCACCGTGTGGTGCAGTATCACCAATCCTTTATCTGGAAAAATGTAAGTACTGAATGAATGTCTTTGTAAGTATACATTTTTTTATTATTAACATGTGCCTTGAGATCTTTAAGACAGACATTTCAAATAATATTACAATTATAAATCTTAGTGTCATCAGTTCCCATGGTAAGGCAGCCAGAAGGATGAATGCATATGTATTAGTGCTATCCTGGTGCATTTTTAAGTTGTGTTTATTTTATGTTCTGCTTATGTGGGATTTTTACAGGATGTCTCCCTCTTTGTGCCTGTCTTTCGAGAGGCTTCCCTTGCACAATGGCATGTCTGTGATACTACATATTGCAGAAAAATAACTGTTTTTGATGCATTAGGTCAGTAAATGTATGGTATGATAATGAAATATATGTATTGATATTAGTATTGTTAAAACAATAATTTTAAACACATTTCAGCATTTGAACTATTTGCGATATAATGCAAATCTCTTCTTCCAATTACTTAAGTTTTATAATAATTAGTAGCCACATTTTGATAGTTATGTAAATTAATAAGAATGGTGATTTGTTTGTGAATACCTCATGTTTAATTCACATAGGTAGATATGGTTGACCCAATGCTTTTCCCCATAAAGTTCTATTAATAAAGCATTAGTCATATTGTAGTTTTCATTTTAAGAGTTTGTAAAACAAGTGTACAAGAACAGACTAAAATCCACAAAAATAATACAAAAAAGTGAATTTAATGCTATTAGTTAAAAACACGCAAATGTAAACTTTGTACTTGTTTGTATTGTAGATATTATTATGTTACAGTGTATGAGATAATAATAGATTGTAAAATAATACTGTGCATGAGAGTACAAGAAAACTAAAAAATGTTGATTTAAGAGTGCTTGTCAATTTTTATAGTTATTAAGAAATGTGATACGTGCTACACTGTTATAGGAAGACCTCACACTGTAGCAGCTAATTTCTGTAGCTGTGAATCTGAAGCGGCCACTCTGCTACGACATGGTCTGTGGCCAGCAACACCATCAAAGCCACAGACAGCCTTCAACATTGAATTAATGGAAACGTGTAGAGTGCTGCAACTGGAAGGACACGTATCCCTCCAAAAATTTTGTAATGCTGCGTCCAAGAGGATAAATTTTATGCCTCACCTAAGGAACAGCACAAACTTGTATAAGGCACTTGGTAAACATTAGACTTTAATCATTGGTCTTATGTCTGAAACTTACCCCTAACATTTAACACTGTATTACTTTGTGTTACTGTACTGCAAACAAAACAAAGAATTTCAAACAAAATAAAAAACAGTAGAAAGAAGCAACAAAAAAGGGGACAAAATAAAGAAAGAACACTGTTGAATTTTACTTAGTTGTTGAAAGCTCTTTCATTGTAAGGCACCCTGTCACTATAACTCATAAGAAATGCAAAATTAGATTTATTGAAATATCAACCTGTGGCATTCTTTGGTTGTATCCATTTGTTTAAAATATGCTTTGTTTTAGGAAATTCATTATTAGAGTTCCACCATCATCAGGTGAAATGCCTAGAGATAGCTCAGGCCCCAGACATTGTCGGCAAGAACTGCCCTGTGTGCACGATGGTATGTTGCTCAGTAAAAAAAAAAGAAAAAAGTGCATTGCTGAATCGCAATCGCCATGCTGAATAGTTATAGTTACAATAGTTTTAGTTTCGGATTTGGTTTAGGTTAAAGTTTGGGAGTTGGTTTGGATAAGACGTTGGGGATGGGAAGTCATCTTTGTGCAGTTAGTCGCCAGTGTACATCTTGGATTATTATTTCTTGGTAACATTTTTGTGTTTGTCTTTAGTTTAATATTATGTTTACTTCTTTTATGTCTGATAAGGTGATCCAACATGTTATTTTATATAACGATTCATAGATATGAAGTACAAAATGTACAAGTTGAAAAATATTGTAACTAGTATGCACATTTGTGAATTTGTCAGCTATGTAACCTGCCTTGATATTAACCTATTTTGTTCTTTATCTTTAAAAAGTACTTTTTTATCTTTCTCTGCATTAGAAGCCAGAGAGGGCTGTCTTCTCAATGGACGCCAATTTTGGTCTTGTGCATAAAATGCACTCGGGATCTGGTCCTGGGCTTGAGCATGCCAGATTTAGCTTATTTAGTCCAGATGAGGAGGTGAAGAGTTTTGTAAACGCTCACTATGAAGCGACATCAAAATCAAAGAACAGTTCTTCTGTGAGTAGTATCTTTTGAACATGAATGTTGCAAAACGTATATAATGTGTGTAAATCATGCACCTAAATTTGTATAAAATTCAACTACAAATTACATATGTATTTAATATATATTTGTGGGGTTTTCATGTGTATTGTTATACTATTATAATGACTAATCTGTAACGTACAGTTACATGTCCAGGTATGATGCTCAATCAAAGAAATACATAAAATGGAACTAAATGTGATATTTTTTTGTAGGACTGCTCAAACTTTCAAGCAGGTGATGTGGTACGTAGTAAAAATAGGAGTGCAAGACTTGACATTAAAGGAGTGTTTGGAGCTATCTGTCATCATGGCTTCCCTGTCCACATTGTGAATATGCAGCATGGAGAAAGGTAGTATGTTTATAAAATGTGGATATATCAGTATGAGTAGTGAAAAAATATAGAAGTAATGCTTAAAACAACATTTTAAAAAATGTCTTAATTACAGATTTGGATATCCTGTATACATTTTGAAAAAGATAGCTGCAAGTCAAGCTGGAACAATGCATACAAAGCAAACTGTTATGTATGATGTTGCATGTGGACTGGATGCTCACTTGAAGGTATGTAGTACATGAATGTAATATGAAGCATGAAAAAGGTGGCTTTTTGCCAGAGGATGCAAAATTTCACTTCTAATTATTGTCTTTGTGTTAGTGGAATAGAATTATAAATAAAATTCACTATTTCTCTGAGTGACATTGAACAGATTGATTAGCATGTGATGTGTACTAAGGCCTTATTCTTTGCTGCATGTTTCCACATATAATACTGATGCTGTTGGTCACATACCACATAACTGAAACTTTTGTGTAGAATGTCTCTACTTTGGGTTTGAGTATCAGCAGTCATTAGTTTTGTTGACATTTCTCGTTTGTTTTTCTGTCTTTTTTTTATTCAACAGAGACACTCACAACTGACTGAACGGCTGAATGACAAAGTCCGACTGGTTGTGCCTATATTTCACAGTTTCGCCCATGGCGCTAAATGTCAGGCAAGTTTGTTTGAGTGTTATCGGTAGTGTGCCATCCTGCTTTCAAGATTCATTTTAAATACTTTTGTTACTTAAGTTAATTTTTGGAGACTGCTAATTCAGAGTATGAATACAAAAACAAAATGAAAGTGTTTAAGTTTGTTGTACAAATTAAAAAGTGGATGAATTTCATTTTATCAGATATGAGGGAAAACTTCATCTTTTCAATCTCTTACCAGAAAACGTAACTTTAATTTGTCTATTACTATTGCTGTTGTAGATGACGTATGGTCAGCGCTTTTCAGAGGGTACAGCATTAATTGATGGAGAAGGAATGGAACGTTTATGGTCTTACCTGAGGAGATTCTCCTACACCAAGGAAATGACACTGCCAAACAGACAGGATCTGCTGAGCAGTGCCTTTTTGCATTATGCTCGGAGAAATTTTTGTCCATTGGTAATTTTCTCTCACTAGTTATGTCAGTCTGAAAAATGGGATTTAGCCAAGGTGGGAGAAAGCAATTATGCTGGAACTGAATGATAGGCGTTTGTCTAAACATTTTTAAATACGTGTTTTTACTGAAATGCATAGGGCTTGCACTGTACTTTATGTCTGGTAGAAGTCTTTGAGTGCTTATTCCACATCATTTGACTTTGTCTTTTGTGTGTGTGTGTGATTCTTTTGTTAGCCGAGACATTGGGTGCAAGACTGAAAAAGGCAAGAGAGCTGCAGTTAAAAGTGAAGGCGATGATCCAAGACATTGAAAGGAAGTGTAAGTAATTATTTATTTTTATCCAGTAAGGACAACTATTCATTATGTCAAATTCACATCTTTTCCCTTGATTTCACTATTTGGTCATTTTGTTTTCGTAACTTCCCAAACTCACTGTTATTCCTTTGATGCACTGTTGTTGTGGCATGCTCGTGTTCTTTTTTACCTTGTAGTACCTGCTTGTTTGCCCTAGTTGAAAAGCATATCCATGTTTATGTATGTGAAATCTTGAGTACTGCGCAAGTTGCTTTGAAAGTCTGCTGTAATTCCTCTGCATAACTGTTGTATGTTTTATCTGTGTTCGGAGTGCTATGATCATTTTGAATCTGTATTTAGATGTTATTTATTTTTATTTGTGTCAAGCACGTTGAGTCTACAGTGGAACAATGGAAAGAAAAATGTGCCTTATTATTATTATTTGATCTACTATCAAAATGCAGGAGAGCGAGGATAGTGACATATATGCATCCATTCAAGAATTGCGTGACCAGTCTGAGACACTCACCCAGCAGATAGAACAGATGGAGCAGACAGGTGACCGAGAACATGCCATTATCATCAAGCGCCAGTTGGAGGCCAAGCATGAGCGACTTTTGGCTAAGAACCGTGAGCGTGATCAGCGCAAGTGAGTGTAGTACCTCACTCCACCTGTGTGCAGCATATTCTTACAGTCAAAATTTAACATCAAAGAAAGCATATTCCTATAGCCAGAAAGAAACAAAACATCTCTATCAAAGTAGCTGTCATTACCTATGTATGCATGTTGGAAGATATCCATGTTCAGGTCATGACCGCTAAATTCTGCAGACATTAACTTAAAAATTACAATTTACCTCATTTTTTTTTATTTTGACTTGTTAAATATTATTGACTAACCATTTTCATAATGATAAACTTTTACATTTGTCCTTCTTTTTTCATATATTCTTTTCAGATTCAACCAGTGGCATCAAAAAGTCTACAGACGACAATCTAACGTGAAAACTTTTTGACACCTTTGCATCAGTGATTTTCCAGAGTTGCACACAGAAAATTTTGGATTCCTTTTTCAATCCCAAACCCTGTCTCATCTGCCTAGTACATAGCCCGGGCAGCAGCTAGGCAGCCTAGAACTTCACCTCGTCATTATCTGCTGGGACTCACAATTTGCGTTGATATGTTCCAGATTTTTCTGTATTTGAATTTAACCTTGAATAACCTTACAATGACTGAGCATAGAATGTGAAACATTAACTGAGACATGCTTGCTCACACTGCTGTGTCTGTGATGTGTGAGTATGTGCATGCGTATATGTGGGTCAAACGAGAGTGTGGGAGTATGGGTATGTGCTTGTTAATGCGTGTATCTGATTGTATGTCCTGTTTGAAAAGCAAGTCCACGTTTACATATGTGGAATCTTGAGTGCTGCACAAGTTGTTATGAAAGTCCACAAAATGGTGTTGCGTGTATTTTACAAGGCAAGCTTGCATTGAACAAAGTTGACACCAAGAAATGGTGGAAGGTATTTGTAATATGTGGACCTGGACATGTCATAAATACTTTTGCCTTTTGTGCATTACCTGCTAATCTTTGACATTTGTGCATTACCTTCTGATCTTCAACATTTGTGCTGTCAGATGGAAGAACTATTCTGTTTATATATTAAAAGGTTATGGAATAATGAATAATCCTTCATGATTCTGTGGTGATTCTTGCTGCCAGTGTTTCCCTGTATTAGATGTTATATAAAAAAAACTATTTATTAGTTGTTTTTTTTTTAACTTTTAGCTAGTCTTATTTTTCAGCATATTAGTTGAGTGCACTGGTCATATGATCTACGTAATTTTCTTCTGCATAAATGAAAACAACAGAAAGTCATATATTTTGTAATATATGAAGTAGCAAATAACTAGCACAAGCTGTCTGGAAGGCATCAGTTAGCTGTTTAAATGCAATGCAACATTTACAAATATTCCACTGTTATGTCCCTCTCTTTTTTGTAAATTGGCCCTGCTGCTATAGCTATAGGACAGAAACAGTGACTTCACAGTGTTAAGTTGTACACTCATGCCATGTGCTGCTGCTCTAACTTTAGTCAAATGGCAGCTTAGGTTTGGAGCGCATTACACAAATATAGTAGTATTCGCTACAGGGGGATGTGGGCAAGCAATCCTAGTCTGGGCATCATACAGACAGACATTTTGAAATGGCTTTATAATAATGTCTCCAAAAAAGTCCCCAAAAGACTTGATTGCAAAATTGGCTTGCTTAGTTCATACTGGGGAAACAGTCAACCACAGAACCTAGTCTTTGTTTACAGACAGCTCTCATTTACAGAAGTATGGTTCTGCTGACCACTACTTCGTGCAGTTTTTATATAATTTGAGTTTCCTTCTTCTTACTCATTTTCTTATAGAACAAAGACCTGTGCAACCTATTATCTGTTCACAGATCTTAAAAGGCACAACATAGCTGAATTGTAAATAATACATACTAGGAGACTTGTATAGCAGTTTATGAAACCTTAGCAGCCATTTTTATATAACAAATTATTTTTTTCTTTTTGTTTTGGAATGTAGAATTATTTCAGAATTCTACATGTAAAGTCAAATTTGTGTGATGGAAATGTAAAACAAGAACTGCATGTATTTTTTTTTTTTCCTTCATCAGATCATAACCCTTGAAGTGTTTATTATGGAAAGCTCTATTGGAAAAAATTCCAATGGAGGGATACATGCTTCAGAAAGTAGAGAGTGACAGCAGGAGCTACGTCTAAAAAAAATTAGATATTGTTCCCTGGCTTTCAAACTTGAGAACCAGGGTGTACTAGAGAGAGAAAACATTAATTGCACTTGTTAATACAAAACTTGAACATGTTATGTTTTTATTGTGTTTCTGTGATCATTGTCAGCATTGCATTCAAGTGCTCCCATGAATGTATGCACAGTTTGGCATGGACAAGATCTGGTTTTTCCTCAGTGGGATTAAACGATAGTGGTGTGGGGATGAGCATTTTATTTTCTAGAGTTTGTTGGCTGGTTAGTACTATCTTTAAGGAAGATTTTGGCGGAGTGTTAGCCTATTGTCTGCTTTATCCTAACGGGCAATCCATAGAATGCAGGTAGGAAAATGCAGGATTTTGTGCATATTTTTAGATTTTGTTAAATGCAGACTCAGATGCGATTAATTGATGTAAGTAAAAAATTTAAGGGCTTTTTTTAAAAAACATTTCTGCACTTTGCAGTTTCCTCAGTTTCTGGTAGTTATGTGTCCAAGTATTTTTGTTATACTTTCATCCAGTCTCCAAGTTCCTACCCTCACTTCTCACTTGATGACTGTGTGTGTGTGTGCATGTGTGTGAAAAAGAGATGGACAGCAAATAGCTGAAGGGAAACAAGTCAATCAAGGCTTTTGCTGCAAATAAGTTTTACAAAAGTGAAACTGTTTATAGTTTGCCCTTTTTCAGTTAATACTTATTGAGATTCTTTGATTTTTGTTTTCAAAGTAGAGATTCCTTTGTGTGCACATACCCAGAACATCAACTTATTTTATCATGTTTGTATTCAAATTTGTAGATACAGAGCAAAAGTGAGGAGGATGAGAAGCCCTGTTGCAAGTGACTTTTGGTTGATAGTGATTGAAGAATCCTGGAATGTGTAGGTTTGTTTATTGTATGAACAAAACTTGATATTTACTTATTATGAAACAGATGCTGTTTTATGTGACTCAGACTTGTTTAAAATAATCTGTTGTCACAGACGTCGGATGGGTTAAGTTTATATGCGCATGGAGGGGCAGAGGGAGACTAATTTTTTTGAAGGTTTGCAATATTTGAATGGAGGACTAGATGTAGTAGGTGTGTAGAGGGCTGGTGACTGGAGAAATGGTGACAGTGATTGGTGGAGCGAGGTAATAAGGAGAGATGTTGATGGTGAGGTAGAAGGATGAGATTTTAGGAGGGTATAAGGCTGATGGTGGTAAGGAGAAGGAGGTGACTGGATCAATAGAGACTGATATATTGGTGGAAGAAGCGACTGACAAGGGTATGGTAAGAGAAGGACCAGTTAAGTGACCTCATGCTGACAAATAGCAATAAATGGTCCAACATTCCACATGAGTTTCATATTTGGGTCCCAGGAACAGTGGTGCAAAAACAGATTAATATAAAATGTTTATAAAGGCATTTATCATGTGTAACGCATCCTTTGGAATTAATTTCCCTGAAGCCACATTAGATGAGTTACTGCAGGAAGGCGAACGGGTTGGTCACAGAGGGCACATCAGTATTGATCTCGTGACGCATCTTCTCAGGGTTTGTCATAATTATAATGTTGACGTGCTGAAACAGTCATGAAATAGTCCCAGACAGGTTAAATGTTCATGGTCGAAGGTGAGGGAGATGTGTTATGCTGTGGCAGTGGTGGTGTGTGCATGCATGTGAAAGAGAAAGAGATACATGAGCCTTTGAAGCATCTGAAGTGAAATTGGACTGCAGCGATTTAATAACAATCAAGATATTGCAATGTTTTTAAAAGCAAGACAGCATTGAAAAACATTTATCATACTAATGTTAATAAACACAAAACGCTTTTAAAAATCAGTGTGATAAAGTGCTTAAAATTTTCTTCTATTGTGTTTTTCATTAAATTGTGATACAGTAACTGATATTAATAGGTTGACATTTGAAGACCATTTGCATGGACTGTTAGTGTACCCAGACCAGGCTTGACAGCTGAGGATACGTGATAGAATATGGTCAGTAAGATAGTGCTTGGTTAATTAGTGATGTGTTAGGCAAATTGAGAGATTTGATTGTTACAGATTGTGAAAGTCATGTATTAATGTATATGTCCAAAATCTGGCATGAATCCTTCAGATACTTTCTTTGGATTTTTAAAAAATTTACTTTTTAATTGGTGTAGTATGAGAAAGTAGTGTGTGTGGCTAGATTGATTTGTCAAATTTGTGAAATATGCACAAAAAATCCTTAGTTTAGCAAGTGCACATGTCTGTGTGTGTACATTTGGATGAACAGTTGTGACAGACGAGAAAAAAAAATTGATTAGCATGCATGTGGCATCAGAAGAAAGCAAGTCTGTGTACCTTATTATGCGTATATGGATGATTCAGTCACGTATGCACAGAAGTGTCCGGGTATTCTTTTATGCAGATTTGAGCTAAAGGTCAAAAGATGTGTTCTTTTCTTTGTTACGTACATTTTCATGGTGTAAATCAAAACCAGCAATTTTTGTATAATTTTCAAATTTTTGTGTGTGCTACAAGTCAAATGGTGATTTCTTGTAACTTATCAAAGACTTTCACTAACATGATCTTGGAGTGCCTGTTTGTTCTACGTACAGTGCTAATAGTCTGACAGTATATAATTTCTGCATCAGTTCTTTCCTGAAAGGAAGTCATTCATTCAGTATTGATGAAAATTATCATTTTTGTCTTTGATGATCACCAGGATGCAGTAGTTTGAGTCACATCCTGAGATGTTTGCTTTTTCTTCCTCCAGGTAATAAAGAACTTTTGCTGTCAGACTAACACTAACTCTGATACAACTAATTACAAGTCAATACATGGCAAATCATATTGATCCCCAGGAATTTATATTTTGCATGTGATTGTAAGAGGGCTTCATTCATGTAATTATGTGGACTTAAGCAATAGTGAATAAATGTGCTGTTACATTATTTTTACAAAAGTGTTAGGCCAATGTCTGTTTCAAGGAACGCAAAAAGACCATAATTATGGCTACAAACAGCTGTGTCATGTGACTGAGGAGTGAGTATCTGCCAGTATGATCTTCCTTCCCTTCATAAATACAAGACAGTGAACAACTTTTCCAAGAGACCTATGGCATAAGCTTTATGACTAAGTATAAAATGTACCTGTCACTAAAACACATCTTGACAAAAGCAAGCTTTGACTGAACCTGGATAAACAATGTTTACTTTTAGCAGCTGCAACAGCATAGGAATAGCAGCTGTTGTTAAGGGGGAAAAACACCTGCAAAGTTGTGCAGCGATGGACAGGAAAGCATCATAAACATGACTGAATAAAATGGTTTTCTTGTCCCAACCCTCAAGTCTTTATCTTCACAGTATACCACGAAATCAAGATGTTCAGTGCCGACTACTATCTACCCCCACCCACCCATCCCAAAGAACAAAACAAACCCCAAACAAAATAAAAATAAAATGAACTCAGATGGTCCCTCCACCGTTTCTCTTGTTGAAAGACTGTGGTTTGAAATAGAACCGGTGGGTGGACTGTGTCGCGTGTCAGCGATTGTGCTGTCATCCTTGTATGCCTCCCATGCTGAGCTCGCCCATAGTTAGGTGTTTTCTTAACGCTTTTGTCCCCTCTTTGTCTTACGTCTTGCGCGCGCGCACAGCTTCCTTGATGCGTCATTTTACTTTTTCCTTCTTTGACGTCATGGGTAGTCGTCATCAAGTAACAGACGGTGCTGGACCGGGGCCATGACAGTCAGAGTTTTTCATTTTGTATCGACCGATCTGCCACAAGCCGTTTTGGGTGAGTAGAGATCCATTCTGTCAGGTTCCACACCATTCTAGTCTGTAAGGGCCTTTGGGTGGCGGTGGAAGTGCAAGTGAGAGAATCTTTATGTTCAAAGCCATAGTCCGACGTTTGATTGCAAGATTTGTACTTTGTTAGGTTAACGTTCATGATTGCCGGGTCGCGACGCTTGTAGCGCGTACTCGTTTCCTGTTGTATGGATTTGTGTAAGATCAACATTAGATTTTTGACGAATCTTAGGATTAGTCCGATGGTCAGATATATGTGTCAGTGTGAAAATATTGTTTTAGAAATTGAGCAGTTTCGGGACACGCCTGTTGATTGTAAGAATTGTTTTATCTACAGGCTTGTTTTTTGTTCTTCTTCACTCTTCCACCTGTTGTTGTTTTTCGCTCTTCCTTCGTGTCACCGTGTCTTCACATCCTTTGTTCGCATTGCTGTCCGTCATCGTGTCGAGCGTCCACCCTGCACCATCATCATCATCTCGTCGGCGAGTGAACTCGCGACTCTGCTGCACCAGTGTGCGGAAAGGCCTTGGACTGAACACCTAGAGCAGGAATCTTCAAGCAGGAGCTTTCGTGGCCAGTGGCCGGCCCACATCATCGCATCTGGACGAGAAGACAGAGGGGTGGGGGTACGTCGTTAGAGCGGCAAGCAAGGCCAGAGGGCGAGCTGCCGTCTGTGGACATCTTCAACGGACTTCTAAACTGTCATCCTGCAGTGCATGCGGGTGATGTATTGTATATACGGTGACTGAGATTAGCCTGTGCACAGGGCAACTGATTTGTCTTATTTTAATTTATCTATTTTTTGTTTGTTGGATTGTTCGCGATGATCTATATTTGTTCATGTGAGAGTGTGGAATGTTTGATTTTTGATTCCTATCAGTATTATTTTTGTGGCTAATAAATTAGTTTTGTTTGTTACGTGAATTTTGTCTTTGACATTTCTGTGTATGGTCTGCGCTCAGTTGAAGTTCGACTGGATTCGTCGCGGTCACGCGACATCCCCAATATCCCTCTGCGTTTTGTTTCTTCATGTTACTACCAAATATTAGTAAGCATTCGGTAATAATGAATCAAATTGTATCTATGGGGCATTTAAAGTACGAAATTTTATTCAAGGTTAGCTATTTCATTCATCAAGCTGGTTGTGTAGCTTACAATGAATGTTCTATTGCATTGTTTGTTTATTGTATTTTGTACTGATTGGATTCCCCTTGAAATGGGACGAAGGCCTCTTCAGTAAATAAATTAACTTATCAATTAGTATGGTAAGTTAGCAGAAAGGTCTCATGTCAGAACTGCTGTGATTCAGAGGTCTGCTTTTTTCTGAATATTTTGGCTTTCGTTTGTAATAATGAAATAACTAACAGAAATAAAGAATAAAAACTTCTTCCAATGTTTACGTTTACTTACATCCGATACAATCACCACATACACATCTTGCTGTTCTTGCCGACTGTGATATGAAACAGAGAATTAGTCATTCACACTGTAGAGTGTAGAGTGTCTTCTATTTCAAGTTATCAACACAGAACATACACCAGTCTACTCACACGGAAATTCCCCGTTGAAGCGAACAGGTAACATCCTGGTTAACTCAAGTAAACTTGTTCAAGTGACGAAAGGGAGATAAACAATTTCACTTTTTATTGGTAAATTTTGTTGAAAATTATTGATTATTTGCAGTAAGAAAACTTCTTAGCTACAAAGTATGATAAAATAGATTAGCATTTTTGTTAATACTGATATTCTGCTACATCTGTAAGGAAGCAACATATCTTTCATCTAACGTGTTGATAACTGCATCAGAAGTGTTAATTAATCCTAAACTACATAACATGTTAAAAATCAGAAGGTTTATTTATACATGCATAGAGAGAGTAAAAATGTTGTTTCTACATATACTAAAATACATCAGCATTCCTTTGATTGTTAGTCATTTTACGACACTGCGATACTTGTGTTTATTATAGACACGTCAGCCGTACAGTAGCAGGGTCAGTATCTGAGTTTTCACATGAGACTTGTCAAATATTTTGTGAGGACTTGTGTAAGTGAAATTGTGGAGGTAGAAGCTTGTTAAAGGATTGTTGCTTATCTTCACAAACACTATATTGTTGAGACCAGCAAAGAACTGGCCACTTATTTCAGTTAACTCATTGTAGCTCAGATCCAGAGTGCGGAGATTAGGCAAAACCACTTCATGCAGTTTAGTCAGATTACAACGGACCAGACTGAGATGAACGAGAAAAGTGTTGTTCCACAGGTCAGCGAGGGTCATCAAGGTGTCGCTGCCATCCAGATATCGAAGGTTAGAATAGTCAGCGGCACGGAAAGTATCCGAGCAAATGAAGACCAGACCGTAGCAGACACAACTGTGTGACAGGTGTAAGAAACTACTGTAAACTATGGCTACTCCTCTATTGATGTCTTCAAAGAGATTCACTACTTTGTTAGAGAGAGAGTGAAATACAAGCAAGGGGCAGAACAAACGAGGAAGAGAGAAAAAGGAGAAAGAATGGTGTATTGGTTGTGATCACTACAGTTGTTATCTACCGCATTAATACAAACTAGTCAAGGAGTTATCTCCCTTTCACTCGAACGTCACACTCAACCCAAGTGTAAACCTACTTTACTGTTTATTTACTTGTTTTAAGGACATGGACAATAATGAGACAAGGGACATTGAACACTGGACGAGACATGCAGAGCTTCGGAATGTGCTAGATGATTATCATAAGATTCTAAAGGAACAAACTCCCGATTTGCATTTGAAAATGAAGACCTCACTGAGTGATGTCGAGACAGGTTTTACCGTCTGGCGAATCTGATTCTAGTAAAACATTGTCTGGTACGAGCCATAATATCAACAAGTCTTGCGATGATACACACAGCTAAGCTCTGACACACGGGGTCAACAGCCTTGGGGGCGAGCAGAAGGTCAACGTCTGGTCAACGGTTTTGACGAATGCTCGAGGCTACGGTGATGTGGTCATACACATAGAAAAACAGCTTCGAATGCTTGAACAGCTACTTCCACTGCTAAAAGATAATGTGCAATTGCCAATTGTAGTGTTCTTTTATTTAAGTAAAGTAAACGTTTGGTTTATTTGCAAAAGGTGCATCTTACTTTTAACACAATAAATGTGAGATGACATCTCTAACATACAGCAAGAAGTCAGTGGATAGAAGTTCGTGTGTTGTATGTACAGAGTAAAGGACTGGATTCCCGTGAACCGCGAAAGCTAAACGTTTCATGTCAGGTAATATTTCTATATACACACATACTACCTTTGCCATAGTAACCAGTAACGTTTTTGTTGTCATTATTATTTTCTCTTATCGTTTTATTCATTTTTGATGGGTCGTGCGAGGTCTTCTCAAGTGTTGAGACCAAAGTCAATATTATTAAGGACAGACTCGAAGTTTAAGCACTCGACAGTGACACAGCAGTGACATTACCAAGGGCTGCCAGGACAACCCCGAGATAAGCGATGTAACGAGAACAGGAAGTGATTTTAAATCTTTTTATTTTGCCTTAAGCTGGCAGAGAAGTATAAGATTAAAAGATTTATAAGATTAAAAGATTTGGCACGTATGTGCCAAAGACAGAGGCAGAAAGTTAAATGTTTAGGAAATCAGGCATCTCTCCCATGTCCTTGGCCTTTGATAATCACCGAGACTGTAGGGGAGGGAGGTATTCGTGTTTAACGCCAAGCCAGCCACTAAGACTATATGGTAGCAAACCTCTAAGCCCTGTTATTTTTGGGGAGGTGAGGATGAGTTTCTGGCAAGGTGATCTGCTTTGCATGCAAGGCCACCTTAAAAGCTGCTTTACCTTTTGTCCAGCACAACAAGCTGTGTAGAACAACGTAGAGGAGGCATGTTTGTAATCTGCAGGTCGGAGAAAATCGAGAGCGGTATCAAGCTTCAGGAGTCCATCAGAACCTCGATCTAGTCCAGGGACTTCTAAAAGTCCTTTATTTCGATTAATGTCATAAACAGACTGTTCACAAATATGAACCAGCATTGTACCTAAGTACAAACGCACTGGCTCGCCCTTCATTCAATTCACTCTTTCCTCCTGTCACTCGTGTCACACAAAGTATGAGAAAGATAGAAGACACAGCGTGAGGTAAGATAGGACTTTAGTAGAGCATCTTAGCCATAAGATAACCGTTCTCGTGTTGTCAGGAATTCACAGTTTGCATGTTGATATAGTACAAAGGTCACGTGACGCGTGTTTGAACACCATATCACGGAATGTCGTTGTTGGGCGGAGGACCTGTAACGGAAAGAAATCTCGAAATCTGATGTAGTCTGCAGGTGTATCTGTAGGTTAGTCAGATTAAAGAGTTAGCTAACTTATTCATCTGAAGGAAACGGTGAGTAAAGTTTACATGGTTACACTGTTTAACGTCAGCACATTCACTAACATCCGGGTCAGAGTGTGCAGCTAACCGCCATCTTGGTGAACTACAATGTGACTCAGGTAGATCAACAACGGTGCAATATTTATTGCTACATGCATTCAGTAAGTTCATCGATTGCTTTAGAGTCGACATACTCCAAAATGAAGTAATGCAGTAAAACAACTAAAAATACAGACTTTGTTTTGACATTTCAGTTTATTTCATCAGATCGGATACTGGTCTTAGTGCAGCAACAACGGTTTGACATTAGGGACATCTATTGTGTAATCTCCAGAGCACAATGAGCAGAGTTCGCATTTCAAACTTGCTTTTGTAACTGATGATAATGTTTAAATATTGGTAAAGAAAAACAAAATCAATCAGAAATAGTAACAGCAGTCTAGTGTCCAGCTGAATTTCTGATATCTTCTTAAAACGAGAATGTTTTACTTCTTCTCACTTTATTGTTTCTTTTCTTTTTTTCTTCTACTTAAAGAATGTTTAAACAACACGCTGTATAGTTGCAAACAAAAAAATAGCAAAGGAAAACAAAATGGCAAAGGAAGCCAAATTCCACGATTTAAATACTTTTTTTTCGGAAATCTATTTTTTTTAAATTCTAATTCAAAAAACACCTTCTTGATATGAAATTTCTCTAGTCACAGAAAAATGTAACACTCAAGTATTATATTGTAAATGTGTTTGTGACTAAAGAAAGTAATAATGTAATAAGCAATGTGGCTTGAGGAGGACGGCGTAGATGTAAATCGGCCTTCCTTGCTGATGGGTTTTGGTCTTCTTTACATTTCGCTGATCCATCATTGCTAATTTGCTTTGTATTTCTTTTCTTTTGTTTTACTTACAATAAATTCAGTAACACGAAGAACAGATGATGAAAAAATATCACCAAATGTAGAAATGTCTGTACAAAGACTGCAACAATATGTCATGATTAACATAACTCTTACTGTCTCTGCTTTCTCTGTTTCAATCCTTAAGCAATCTACCATCATGTAAATCCTGGTTTACAAACTTTTCAGTTTGAGTATGTGTATGTTTTGTGTTATTAGTAACTCAGCTACCATTATGGCTCAGTCACACGAAAGAGAGTGTGCCGTGTGCACGAATGACTTCACGACACCAAAGATTCTACCCTGTGGTCATCTCCTGTGTCGACAATGTGTCATTTCCTGGAAGGATTCCAAACCTGATGCCGGGTGTCCGCTGTGTAGATGTCCTATAGTAGAGCAGTCAGATGTAAGTTCGTCCGACACTGTTGACGCCCTGCCGACAGACTTTGTGATGGAAGCGCTGGTGGAGAGCGCTCGTGTGCTGAGTAAAGATCACCTTTGTTGTGTGTGTGAGGACGTCAGGGCGGACTTCATCTGTATGCAGTGTCAGGTCCTGATGTGTTCAGCGTGTCTAAAAGTTCATAAAAATCTTCCTGCAACCCGCAGTCACGATGTGGAGAGTGTCAGCACTGTGACACCTGAACGTCTGGCTGCCAGCCGCCCTGCACTGTGTGCTGACCACGGCGACAAACCGGCGGAGTTCTTCTGCCGCGAGCACCGCCTCGCTGTCTGCTCAGCCTGTAAGACTAACAAACACAAAGTATGTCCAGAAACAAACTATCTTGACGATGAAATACAATCAGCTCAAAAATTACTAAAGGACTTGACAAAGATTTTGGTAGAAGCGGAGCAGAAGCTAGAGCAGGTTATAGGTCAGGTGACGTCACGTCTACTGGAAGTTGATGTCAGCGAGCAAGAAGACTTGGCGCAGGTAGACAAGACATGTGACTGTCTTCACACGCTCGTGGAAGATTTCCGTAAGAAATTGAAGGAAAAGACTCGCACGTCACATCTTAAAATCAGGAATCCGTTATGTGACGTCAAGACTGACCTTAGCAACCGTCTAGGGAAGGTGACGTCACACAAACACATTGTGACGAGAGCCACGGCAGTGTCACCACGTCCTGCACTGATACACATGACACAGGCTCTGACAGACAGGGTCAACAGCCTTGACTTGAGGTCTGACTGGCAACAAGAGGTGTGGGTGAAGCCCGTGTCAAGTGCAGAGAGCTGTAAAATTGTTGTAAGGTGGATACAACAAGAGCTACTGATGTTGGAGAAGCAGTGGACAGAGCCAGAGGTAATTTTTTAAAGCCTGTTTAAATGTTATAACGATTTAATTTTTCTTTCTCGTTTACATTTATTTATTTTTTTTCTTTCAAATTAAATAAAAAAAAATTCTCGCAGTTATATATTAGAACTACGATTGTTCATTTTCTCGCAGTTATATATTAGGGTTTTGATTTGTACATTTAGATACTCAGAGTAATTTAGAAATATTAAACATAATTTTGAATCCTGTATGCAGTTTGAGCTGTTGTAGATATCGTAGTTCACTATGTATCTCGAAAGTTAATGTACAAGGTGACATGAGCTTCAACTACAAAATAACTCAGAAGTAAACCTTGTATATATTATTCGAAACCTATAAAGCGTACTACGGGGTCAGCGGGGAAATGTTCGGCCCGCCAAGACATCTGCGAATTTGAGTAATTTCTTTTTCAAATAACAGCAAAAATGTCTGATGGCAATAAAGAAGTTTTATAGGGACAAGTCAAGATCTTTGATTACGGGATGGACAGAAGTAAATTACTGTATAGACATGTATGCTTCTCGTCGTCTGGAAATATGGAGGATTCTTTAGAATTATGCATAAAAGCAACCTTCATTCAAAGCAGACGGTAGATCAGTTCGGGTTTGATGTCAGCTGCTGATACGAGTAGATGTTTTCTACCTGTGCATGCAATAAACTGGCAGAATATGTGTGGAGACTTTTTAAGCCCCATAAACTCCTCCATTGGACGAAGGTATGTGTATGCGAAATAGTCATAACTATTATTATTATAAATGTATTTTCAATGCACAACCACAAATACATAATTGTGGATTAAAGTTGTTTTTGTTAATCTGTATCGTCTCATGTACAAATTTTCTACTTAGAAAAAATTTTTTTACAGACTACAAACAGTTGTTTCGATGTGCTTTTCATAGACAGATCATAGTTTTGTCTCGACAAGGCGGATGGTGGAGACTCAGAGTATACCAGACAACCTGCGACTGCAAAAATGTTAACGCAGTGTCAAAGTTATATTACTTGACCAAAAAGAACAGGATAATATTTAGATAGATAATTTTTTACGACCCATTTTAAACATCAAAAAAGCAATTGGACATAAACGATCCCGATCCTTCTACATTTGCTTTCTTAAGGATTTAAAACTTGTATTTCGCAATATTTTTATGTAATCTTAATAAGCGTCAACAACAAAAAATACAATTGTTAGATATTATACAACAATATTATCTCTAGTTTAAATTTTTATACAAATATTCTTTTTATTGTATATGCAAATTATTGATGAGTTTATTGTTTCTACCTCCTACATGTTCGTGCATTAAGCTTTACTCAGAATATTTACGCCATGTACAAATTCAACACCTGTAATATTCATCCTCATAGCTCCATTTTCCGTCCTCCTTAAAGCAAGTAGGTACATAATTTGCCCTTTACATATTTCAGATATACTGTTTGGTTCTGAAGAAACACAAAGCACATTCAGAACATGTTAACTTGTATATTTTGTTTTCTAGGAAAGTCACCAGAATGTTGAAAACACCTAAAAAATCGTAAACTTGGTAGACCATTATTTTGAGTAGGGATTATATCACAGTAGTCTTTTATTACATTTTTCTGAAGGGATTTGCCTACATAACTTTTAGATTCCAGAAAGTATTTCACTTCACTCAAACAAACGAACGAACGAACGAACGAACAAGCAAAAAAACAATAAATAAAAAGAAAACTTGAAGGTTGAATTTATTACAGAGCGTGTGCTGTCTAAATGTTCGAAGTTTATTTTAATTTAATTGTCAATTATATCTATATATGTCTTTTTCTTTTTTTAAGCACACATCGTCAGCAGATTCTCTTAACGTGGGACAATAACACTCATATCTGAACATATTTGTAAAATATTCTTTTTGAAAGTTTAATCACGTTTACAAACTACACTCCGCTCATTTGTCCTGGGGCAGTAGGCTTACCTAACCCATTAAATGAGGCTAATTTCTTCTAGCCTTTAATTTTTGTATTTTAATTATAGAATAAAATCTTTTGTATCGAACTTGCCACCGCTTCTTAAATACCACCCTAAGGGTTACTGTTGCAGTATTTTGTGGTACAGTATTCCTGGAGTTGTCACACATGTAGAATAACTTCCCTAAATAGTGACTGCAGTTGTAACTCAATCAAATAAGCTTGTCTTCTAGTATACAACACAAATCTTCAATACCTAACATTATAATCCTTAAATATTGCAGGAAATCTCAACTCATAAATGCGACTAATAGTTTGAATTACTTACATCTTTATTGTTATAGATTAAGGATATCAAGTAAATAGCTGTGAGTAAATTTTATCAAGAAGAGACTGAACATTATTTACAGATAGATGCAAAGACACCAGTCCTTGTGTTCCACGACAACTGCGGAACCAACATTCGTCTGACGAACGGTAACAGGACCGCGGAGAAGATAGATCAAAGTGCCTCCTCTAACGGGGTGGTCGTGTCACGTGACTCTATCGTGTGGAAAGTTTTGTATGAGGTAAGATACTAGGCTAGAATGACGACGACGACGAAGACGACGACGACGATGATGATGATGATTAAAACAAACATTTCAATGAGTAACTTTCCTTTCTTTGCACAGGCGAAAACTGAACAATCCTGCTGAATTAGTTTTTAAAATACTTTACTCAAGTTTATAAAAACTTCGCGGATTGCTTAGTGTCAACATATTGTATCTCTGGTCATCTTTTTTGTCTAATTTCTACTGAGCGTAGGTCACCTAGTCAACCTAATCCTCTGTCACATTTAGCCAAATCGTGACACTGTACTGTTGACGCAGGTCAAAGTTGACGAAGTAACAGCAACAGAGGACGCGTTATTCGTAGGAGTGACAAGAACACCTCCTGAGCGCCTCACTATGACGAGTTCCTTGATAGACCTAGGCATCGTCGGAGTCAATTGGATCAGCCACCAGAAAAAGTTTGTGAGTTTCCATGGCTACAAGTGCACAAAAATGGTCTTGTGATTCGGTATCTATGTAAGAATGGAAGAAAATTACTTTTCTGCTTTTCTTCAAAAAAAAATTTTGTCTATTAAAGTTTAGATATGTGATCTTCCGTTTTCTAAGCTCAGTGGCATATGCTAATAACCAAAAATTAATAAAATCCCTTTTTTGTCATCTATAATTGTAGGTAATTATCAGGCATCTGTTTTCAGTTATATAGGACGATAGGAAAAGGTCTCAAGAAACTTCAAGTCGGGAGTCGAGTCGGGGTCCTGGTGGACTCGTCAAACGACATTCACCTCTTCGTCGACGGATAGGACCATGGTGTTGTAGCGGAACATGTCCCACCGCCCTGCTTTGCTGTATTTATTATGCACGGTGCAATCACGAAGGTGAGAGACACAGTTACAGGTTACATTCTACAAAAACGTTTGTGATTGCTTTGTTTTATGGCGAAGTCACTTAGAAATCTGCAGTTAATAGTAAAAGATCACAGACGTTATACCCTATGGACAGCCAACTCAACGCGCTCGCAGTGCGAAAGCGTTGACTCAACTCGTGACCGCGGGGTGGAAGAGAAGGTGGGGTACAGGCAATATCCGGTCGCTTTGTTTTGTATCCGCGAGTATCTTTCAATCCTTTGCTGTTGAAGAAATCCTCTTAGTAAGTATGTTTTGATATATATATATATGAATATGTGAATGATAATGTAAAATTCTATACTCAAACACAGCGTTGTATCGTAGTATTTGTAATTATGTTAAGAGTCAAAATGTTTTTGTCAGCAAGTTCTCGCTCTCTAGCTCATTGTTTTTCTGAGTGGTTACAGAGGGTAGTTTGTAGTGAGTTTATCGCTTCTGAATTCAGACTAAGGCTCTTAGGAACCTCCATGTAAATTCTTATTGATGTTTGCAGAATGTTGTTTTGAACACATTTACATCACGCGCTGTCTTATCAGGACGATAATATACTTGAAAAGGTGGCGAAGAAAAATTGGATGTTTCTTCATCTATCTCTGATATTTATGTGAATAATTACCGTGAAATAAATATGGACAAGACGGCAAATCGTTTAGTGACTGTTTAGTTTAGTTTCATTAAGAACATTAAACTGTTGTAGTAATATAGCCTTATTTGCTGGCTCAGCGTAATACACCAACTCCCCACCCCCACACTCTCTCTATATTGCGAACCGTATCCAGCACTCAGCAGTTTCAAATCAGCAGTGTTGAACATTGCTTATACTAGGTGATTAATAGTTCGATTATTTTTACAACTTTAAATCTTTTCATCTGGCACACCAATATTTAAAACCACTGGAAAGTCAACTTTTTTTTATAAAATATAAAAGGTTATATTTATCTTACAAGGTGACTTACCTTCATTAAACAATATAATGTCTGGAACAAATGGTCGCTCTTTCGATGTTGAAACTAGAATTAAAACGATTCACAGCTCTCTCACGAGCTTTTTTCCAGTCTTTATTATCTAGTCTTCTAATGCGGAAAAATGATCACAAACCTTTGATTCGACCTTTGCAAGCAGGGCATCCTGCAATCGCACAGTTACTGCCTGGCATCTCAAAATAATAACACCAGTAGCACTGCGACACACTGTGAAAGACGAAGCCGGAAAAGGCAAATACCACACGTGGTCCAGCGCATGCGCGACTCAAGAGATCTGTTCCCGAGCCTGAGTTAGCTGTCCATAGGGTATAACTTCTATGAAAACATGAAACCCTTCTAATACATATTTGATTTCGTTGATGTACATGCTTTATTTTTTTAATGAATATTTGAAAAAAAATCATTTTCTTTGTGTGTAAATTCCTCAGCGTTGTACCTGTTGCCTTATTGTCTTTGTTGTGCAGGTGACAGCCCTTCCTACATCAAAAAGATCATGAAGAATAGAGGAAAACAAGAGATAGTAAAGCGTGAATATATTTGCCGCCATCAACCTGGCCATTGATACTACCATTGACTGCTCATATGTATTTGCTTCGTTAACCTGTTTTCTATTCAAAACATTAAGATGACAAGCTCTCTCGTGCCTGATTCTTATTTTCAGCTAAATACACGAAAAAAAAACTTCGAGCAAAGTAATATTTTAGTTCATTTGTATCAGTTGCCCCCTCTAATATATATACACACACAAAGAAGAGAAGAGAAACATCTGATCAATAGTAATGCACACACACATTCACACGGGCACACACACACAGATAAATACACAAATACAAGAAAACTTTCTGTTTATTACTCGCACACAGAAGATTTGAAATGCAAGTGGAACAGCAAATACACACTAAAATTATATTAGCACTAAAATAGAGGAACTCTCTCTCCTTACATATCACTTTATAACAATACATTTAAAAATTCAAACTTTTTTCTCAGCGCTCTTAATTTAAGATTAAAATTAAATTCAAAGTGTCCCACATGGGAACTGTAATGTGTGTTTATATCACTGTGTGCGAAGCTTAGTCTCTACTAACAACAAATAGATGATGTTAGCAGTATACTTCAAGACAGCACACAGATATACAGAGTTCACATTATCACATACTTGCCTTTCACACACATACTCATTATGTATATAATAAAATACATGATGCCTGCTAAGAAATTTCATAAGTACAGTTTATTAAAGTAAATTATCAGCATATTTTTTTACAATAATTTAATTTATAAAAATCCATATATGTTCATATGTTCATACTACTATCAAATACTAGTAAGAATTTGGTAATAATGTAGCAACTTATATCTATGATGCATTTGAAGTACGAAGCCTTATGTCGGTGTTGATTAATAAATAAACAGAAATGTAATAAACAGAAACATAGTTTTTTCACATTTGCAATTCGATTTAATAGGTAACTCTGCTTCTTGATTACTATTTCTTTTGATGTTTTGTCCTACAGATATACGATACATTTAAAATCCAAGTATCAAAAACAGGAAGAAAGGTTCTTTCAGATGTGGACAGTCTCAACATTGTAACACCTGACAACTATGGTGATTGGTGTCAGGAGTAATAATCGAGAGACAGAAAGAAAGGGAAGATAACAAAAAGCCCGCAGTTAAATTTCCCTCGTATATCTTTAAGAGGCAACACATCAATGCATAAAGCAGAAACAATTTCAAGCTGAACTAGTCTGGATTTTAGCTTCTAAAAAGACAATGTTATTCTCTTAAATTTAAAGCAATTTTTTAAATGCACTACCTGCAGTAATTAAAAATTAATTAACATATTATTGTGATATATTTTCTTCAATTACAATAGTTATGTAATATATTCCAGTTTAATTTCATCTGTAGCAGTGTCTATAGTACATTTACATTTGTCGAAGTACATTGAACTCCAAAGTATATTTACAGGTAATATTTCTCATCACTAAAATAGTAAGATATAGTATAAAACGCGTTATGATTTTTTTTTTTTTGCAAAGAAGATAATAAGTGTATTAGAAACTGGAACTGATCGTATGTACCTCAAAATAGACAGACTGAGAGACAGACAGCTGTAACTTCTTTATTAACTGTCACATCTACAGTGACAATAAATCCCAGGTTACTGATGGAGGATTTAAAGGTGATATTGTTTTCTCCCACCTTGGCTTGCTTGGGAATACTGATCAGTAAATTTTAAGTCTACTTGAGCATAGGAAGTCTTTCGTTTTATTATCGTAGAGTTTAATTTTGCTTGTCACCATCCAGTCTTTAACATCGTCAATACAGACATCTATGGTGCTAGCAGCAGGAGGAGGAGTGGAGCAGTTGTTGCATGTCTTCAGCATATGATTCATTAGAAACATATTGAGACTGGATGGAAGATAAAAGGTCTTTTTTACAAAAGGAACATAACTGGGTTAAGAAATGAGCCTTCTGGGTCTACGGAGGAAAGTGGTGGAAGGCTTGTTGTTTAACCGTAAACGAACACATCCTGTATGAAATGTGATTTTTCATACTGTTGATATAATAAAAATATTTGTGCAACGGATAGTTGAAATTGGGCACTAATTCTTTTTGTTGTCCCGTGGATTCCCAGAAAATAACAAGATTAATTTCCTAGTCAATTAACAACAACAACAAAAATGATGCTTTCTGTCTTTAGGATTTTTGATTGCATTTTACAATCTCATGTTACTAAACCTCTTCTTAAATTAAATTTAAGGACTTTAGAAGAATCCATCATCAATGCAGCACAGCTTCCTTCAGGCATCCACTAAACCCATCTGGAAACACTGAAGTCCTGCCGAAAACACAAACTACATTTAACTTATGGTTGCGCTTCCCATACCTTATTTTATTTTCTATTTAATTTACTGTAAACAGTGTATCTATACAGAGATCAGTACGCATATATCTGTCTATATATTTCACATGTGGTAGTAAAAGATTTACAAAAAATAATGTTGGGAAATTTAGCCGATGTACTTCAATCTCTCTTTTCTCTCTTTATATGTATGGTAAATTAATATAACACCCTCTTGTTAGAACTGCTGGTATTCAGAGGGCTTGCCTTTTAAAATATTTCGACTTTCGCTGGTGATAATAAAATAACTAACAAAAACCAAGAACAAAGACTTTGTCAAATGTTCACGTTTATTTGCACCTAATACAATCACCACACACACATCTACCTCTTCCTGTTGGGTGTGATACTCTACAGCACGAGTGGGCAATTAATTTTCCGAAGGGGCCGCATGAGAAATTCAGATGGTTTTAGAGGGCCGGACTAATATCGTTAAGTCAGTTTTCCCCAATACTGTATATTTGGTATATATACTGGCGGGCGGGCCGGTCTGAGACAGGAGGCGGGCCGGATGCGGCCCGCGGGCCGGCCTTTGCCCAGGCCTGCTCGACAGTGTCAACAGAAAGTTAGTCATTGCCTCTATGTAACGTCTTCTATCTGAAGTCATCGACATCAACATACACCTGTCTACTCACACGGAAATTCCCAGTTGAAGCAGTTACTCGCATTTGTGGGGCGCCTTGAAGTTGCCACTAGGGTTGGAATATGGTTGGAAGTTCCTGGTAAAATGGAGAAACTCGGGGCTAAAGCACACACACAACTTATACTCTACATCACTATACAATATATTGTTAACTTAAAACAGTAACTTGTAAGTTGCTAACATCGCAGTGGTTAATTTAGCAAAAACCACTTTGTAGCTAGTCTTAAATGCTTTATACCTTTGCTGAAAGGGGTTAAGGGAAGCGTTAACTTAATAACTACAACATTTTTATTCTGCATTATTTCCTGTTTTATCAATTGTGACAAGTTTTTATAGTGAGAAAGATTTCTTGTTACTATTAAAAATGTACCATAAAGAATTTATTAGCATAATTTTTTGCATTAATTAATTACTGTATTTTATACATTTACTAGTCACTTGGTAGCTTCAGCTACGTCATATATATTTTGTATATTTATATTTTTATAGGTTGCCTACTAAGATGGTGACAGCATCAACTCAGCCCATAGAAAGGGAGTGTGTGGTGTGCATAAGTGAATTCGAGACACCAAAGATTCTACTGTGTGCTCACCTCCTGTGCCGAAAATGTGTCATTCCGTTGTGGAAACCTGGTGCTGTTTGTCGGCTGTGTAGATATCCAATAGTGAATGATAAATGTTGTCTAGTTAGGAGACGCATGATGCAGGCAAATTCTGCCGACGCCCTGCACACAGATTTTGTGATGGAAGCCCTGGTGTAGAGTGCTCGTGTACTGGCTAAAGGTCATTTAAAAATGCAAACTTTTTTCTCAGCCCTCTTAATGTAAGATTAATTTCATGTCATACAAATTCTTCCAAGTGTGACACATGGGAACTGTAAATGTGTGTTTATGTCACTGTAGGTGTGTGTGGGAAACTTAGTCTCTGCTGACAACAAATAGATGATACTAGCAGTATACTTCAAGACAGCAAACAGATATACAGAGTTCACATGATCGCATACTTGCCTTTCACACACATATTCATTATGTATATAATAAATTACATGATGCCTGCTTAGAAATTCATAACTGAAGTTTTTAAAATATCGTCATATTTTTTTATTATAATTTAATTTTCTAAAATACATATATGTTTATTTATAGTATTAAACGATAAACTATGCAGTGTTTATATATATATAATGTCTTCATAACAATATATTTATTTTCTGGAATTTTGATTGAGCAACTTTTTAAAGTGTTTGCTCATGTAGTCGGATAACTTTGACGTTGTTTTCGCAAACTTTTTTTTGTTTACTTTCGCTATATCTGTGCAGAGATTTGCATCCACATACATGGCTGCATATTTCATGCTATTAGCAAATACTAGTAAGCATAAAGTTAATAAAGAAGGAAATTACATCTATGAGGCATTTGAAGTACGAAATTTAATTCAAGGTTAGCTATTTCATTCATCAATCTGGCTGTGTAGCTTACAATGTATGTTCTATTGCTTTGTTTGTATATTGTATTGTGTAGTGATTTGATTCCCCTTGAAAAGGGACGAAGGTCTCTTCAGTAAATAAATTAACTTATCAATTAGTATGGTAAATTAGTAGAAACGTCTCATGTCAGAACTGCTGTGATTCAGAGGTCTGCTTTTTTCAGAATATTTTGGCTTTCGCTTGTAATAATGAAATAACTAACAGAAATAAACAATAAAAAAACTTCTTCTAATGTTTACGTTTATTTACATCTGATACAATCATCACATACACATCTTGCTGTTCTTGCCGACTGTGATATGAAATAGAGAATTATTCATTCACACTGTAGAGTGTCTTCTATTTAAAGTTATCTACACAGAACATACACCAGTCTACTCACACGGAAATTCTCCGTTGAAGCGAACAGTTAGCTTCCTGGTACACTGCAGTAACCTTGTTCATTTGATCAAAGGTGGATAAGCAATTTCGCTTGTTTATTGGTAAATATTCTTTGAATCTTATCCATTTACTTGTAGTAATAAACATGTTTGGTACATGATTTGATAAAATAGTTTATTACTTGTGTAAATACTGATATTCCACATCCGTGTTGTAGCAACGGTTCTTTCAGATAAGGTGTTGATAAATATTTCACATGTATCAATCGAAACTACGTAACATGCTCAGAATCACCTGAATGGTGTGTGTAGAAAATCTATTTTCTACTTTTAGTGTGTTTACTGTGTTTAGTTACTTTGTTAGGGCAAAGTTGTGATTGGAGCAATTAGAATAAAGACAATACATCGTGAACTGGTCAAGCTGGCAGGACATCAGCCATTTGAAAAACAAACACTGGTAAAAAGGAAAACGAAAGCGCTAACGCATTTCCAAAAACCTTCTTAACGGAAATTCCCATAATAGTTGTCATATTATAATTAGAGGTCACGTGACCTGTATCCCAATGTCATAGCAACGACTTGTCGTCATAGTGAGTAGAGACTCTTAACAAAAGAGTTTTCTATTCTTTAGCCTGAAGTATTTGTCAGAAGGATCCAAGTCTCCCCTGACTCAATCGTCTGAAGTAAAGGTGAGTAAACTCTACTCGGTTACACCGCTTGACGTCACCACAGTCACGAACACCCCGGGTGTGTGTGTGGCAGTCTGTCATACCTTGGTGAGTCATAGCGTGAAGTAGGTCAGTCTGTAAAATGATATTTATTGCTAGGTACTCACTTAAGTTAATAGTGGCTTTAGCAGTTGAAACTTTCTACAGAATTAAAAAAGGCTTAAGGGAAACTGCTAGATAATAAAATCTTTGTTTTGGCAATATTATTACCTCCCTTTTTATTTTGTATATATATATATTTTAGGTACTTGTCTTTCTACAAGAAAACACTAACCATTTTTAAATCCGGACCGTTGTGAATGAAATTTGTACTTTAAAGTAGCTACTGCAACTGGAGATGCTGTTAAAATAATTCAGTTTTATTCTCCCTTACCCTCACTAGTCTTTAGTCAGCAAATTACGACCAACAAACTTTGCAAAGTTAAACATCCTCTTTCCCAAAGATAAAATCTCCAAAGCTTGTATAAAAGTTAGTATGTATTGTTTGAGTTGTAACTACGATTCCAGATGGCTCCGACACACAAAAGAGAGTGTGCCCTGTGCACAGAAGAATTCGCGACACCAAAGATTCTACCCTGTGGTCATCTCCTGTGTCGACAATGTATCATTTCCTGGATGGACTCCAAACCAGATGCCGGGTGTCCTCTGTGTAGATGTCCTATAGTAGAGCAGTCAGATGGAAGTTCGTCTGACACTGTTGACGCCCTGCCGACAGACTTTGTGATGGAAGCGCTGGTGGAGAGCGCTCGTGTGCTGAGTAAAGATCACCTTTGTTGTGTGTGTGAGGACGTCAGGGCGGACTTCATCTGTATGCAGTGTCAGGACATGATGTGTCCAGCGTGTACAAAGGCTCATAAAAAGTTTTCGGGAACCCGGAGTCACGATGTGGAGAGTGTCAGCACTGTGACACCTGAACGTCTGGCTGCCAGCCGCCCTGCACTGTGTGCTGACCACGGCGACAAACAGGCGGAGTACTTCTGCTTCAAGCACCGCCTCGCTGTCTGCTCAGCCTGTAAGGCTAACAAACACAAAGTATGCCCGGAAGTAAACTATCTTGACAATGAAATCGATTCAGCTCAAAATTTACTAAACGACTTGACAAAGATTCTGGTAGAAGCGGAGCAGAAGCTAGAGCAGGCTATAGGCCAGGTGACGTCACGTTTACAGGAAGTTGATGTCAGCGAACAAGAAGACTTGGCGCAGGTAGACAAGTCATGTGACCGTCTTCAGGAGATGGTGGAAGATTTCCGTAATAATTTGAAGGAAAAGACTCGCACGTCACATCTTAAAATCAGGAATTCATTACGTGACGTCAAGACCGACCTTAGCAACCGTCTAGGGAAGATGACGTCACACAAACACATTGTGACGCGAGCCACGTCAGTGTCACCACGTCCTGCACTGATACACATGACTCTGATTCTTGCTCTGACATACAGGATCAACAGCCTTGACCTCAGCACCTACTTGCAAAGAGAGTTGTGGGAGAAGCCCGTGTCTAGTGTAGAATGTTGTAAGAAACTTGTCAGACGGATACAACAGGAGCTACTGATGTTGGAGCAGCAGTGGACAGTTGCAGAGGTAATTTTTTAGTAAGCCTGTTTAAATGTTACAACGATTGCATGTTTCTTTCTCTCTTACATTTATGTCATTTTTTCAAAATAATTTTTTAAAAAAACATTTCTCGCGTATAACTATATGTTAGAGTTACTATTGTTCCTTTTTTATACTGAGAGTAATTTAGAAGTATTGAACAGACTATTTCTTATCCTGTATACAGTTTTATCTGTTGTAGATATCGTAGTTCACTATGTATCTCGAAAGTTAATGTGCGATGTGAACATGAGCTTGAACCACAAAATAAAAGTAACTCAGAAGTAATCCTTGTACATATTATTCAAAACCTTTAAATGCTTACTGCAGGATGAGCGGGGGAAACGTTCGGCCCACCAAGATATCTGCGAATTTTAATATTTTTTTATAGTCTTTTTTAAATGACAGCAAAAATGTATGGTCGGAAAAATGAAATTTTATGAGGACATATATGAATCTCGTATGCTGCCAATATGGATGATTAGGAATTATGCATAATGCAACCTTTACACAAAGCAGAGGGTAGATATGTTTGGGTTTGATGTCAGCTGCTGATATGAGTAGAGCTTTTGTACCTGTGCATGCAATGAATGGGCAGAATATACATAGACTGTAAGCCCCATAAACTCCTGCATTTGGCGAAGGTATGTGTATACTAAACAGTCAAACTGATTTTTATAATAAATGTATTTTCAATGCACAACCGCAAATAAAAAATTGTGCATTCATTTCAAAAACTGATTTTGTTACTCTATATTATCTCATCTACAAATTTTCTACTTAGAAACAAATCGTATACAGACTAAAAACAGTAGTTTCAATATGCTTCTCATAGGCAGACCATAGTTTTGCTCCGAAAAGGCGGATGGTGGTGACTAAGAGGACATTATTGTCAGACAGCCTGGCACTGAACAGATGCAAACATGTTAACGCAGTGTCAAAGTTATATTTTGACCAAAAAGGCAGGCTAATATTTAGGTAGATAATTTATTGCTGCCAATTATAAACATCACAATAGCAATTGTATTTTAATATACAATATAAATCTTCAATACCAAACATTTTAATCGTTAAATGTTGCAGGAAATTTAAACCCAGATACGTGACTCATAACTCTAACTACTTACATAGTTATTGTTATAGATTAAGGATATCATGTAAAAAGCTGTGAATAAATTTTATCAAGAAAGACTTGACATTATTTTCAGCTGGACACACAGCCACCAGTCCTTGTGTTCCACGACAACTGCGGAACCAACATTCGTCTGACGAACGGTAACAGGACCGCGGAGAGGGTAGATTCCCAGGCCTACTGTAACGTGGTGGTTGTGTCACGTGACGCTTTGGTGGCGAACGTCTTGTATGAAGTAAGAAGAGATGCTAGATTGATGATGATGATGATGATGATGTTGTTGTTGTTGTTGTTGTTGTTGATGATGATGATGATGATGATGATGATGATGATGATTCACTTTCCTTTCTTTGCACATGCGAGAACTAAACAATCCTTTAAAAATATTTTAAAAAATATTTTACTCATGTTTGAAATATTGTTTAGTGTCAACATATATCTCTGGTCACGCTTTTTGTCGAATGTCTACTAAGCGTTGGATAACCTGTAGGTTCACGTAGTCAACCTAATCCTCTGTCACATTTAGCAAAATCGTGACACTGTAATGTTGACGCAGGTCAAAGTGGACGAAGTATCAGCCACAGAGAACACGTTATGCGTAGGAGTGACAAGAACACCTCCTGCGTGCCTCGATATAACGAGGTTTTCCGAAGACCTAGAAGACTCCAGCATCATCGGAGTCAATGGGATCAGCCATCAGGAAAGATTTGTGAGTTTCCATGGCTACAAGTGCAAGCAAATGACCTTGTGGTTAGGTATCCATGTAAGAATGGAAGAAAATTATCATTTACTTTTTATCTGCTTTTCTTCAAACCATCTTTTATCTAAAGTTTAGATATATGATCTTTTGTTTTCTAATGATAAGGTCAAATTCAGGGACATATGCTAGTAACCAAACATTAATGAAATATCTTTTTGTCATCTGTAATTGTACGTAACTATGAAGCATCTGTTTTCAGGTGTTTAGCCCGATAGGAGAAGATCTCAAGAAACTTCAAGTCGGGAGTCTAGTCGGGGTCCTGATGGACTCATTTAACGACCTTCACCTCTACGTCGAAGGACAGGACCAGGGCGTTGTAGCGACGGATATCCCACCGCCCTGGTTTGCTGTCTTTGATATTTGCGGTTCAATCACTAAGGTGAGAGACACAGTTACAGGTTACATTATACAAAATCTTTTGTGATTGCTTTATAAAACCATAAGGAACTTTTCATTGTTATATGGCGAATGCGCTCAGAAATATGCAGTTAATAAATAGTAAAGAGGAAACCCTTCTAATACATCAGGGCTTCTGCTAAGGCTAAATTTTTTGGGGTCCCAGGCTCCCTTCTTCAGATTTTTAAGGGGTCCCTGTTCTTCGCCCACATTTGAATGGGACCCCATTGACGAAAATTGAAGGGGTCCTCCGAACTTTTTATGCTTACTGTACACAATTTTTTGCGTAAGCAGAAGCCCTAATACATATTTTATTTCGTTCACTTACAGACGTTATTTGTTAAGTCAATATTTGCAAAATTCGTTTTCTTTGTGTGGAAATTCTAACCGTTGTACCTGCTGCCTTATTGTCTTTGTTGAGCAGATGACAGGCCTTCCTATATCTTAAAAAGGAACAAGAAGGTTGAGACAGTAAAGCGAGAATGTCTTTTCGACTGACGACGCCATCATCCTGGCCATTGATACTACAATTGACTGCTTAAACTCTAGTTTCTTCGTTAACCTGTTTCCTTTAAAACAATAAGATGACAAGCTCTTTCGTACGTGATTCTTGTTTTCAGTTTAATACATGAAAATAAAACTATAAAGTAATATTTTTGTGCATGTGTGAATTGCCACTCCCTTATATATAAATAACATACACAAAGAAGAGAAGAGAAACATTTGATTAATAATAATGCGCGCACACATACACACGGACACACCGCCCGTTCCACGCCTGTTCAAATGAGCGAACCCGTGGTTTTCAGACTGGTAATGGAATAAACATATTTGTGCAACGAATATTTAAGTACTATTATATCATATAAAAGCACCTTTGAAGGAGTTTGACAGATTTTAAAAACACTTTTTAGAGACAAAATTAATGCATAAATATGTATGAAGCATACCAATTGATATAGATAGTAAAGATGATGGCTCTATGCCAGGGGTGGGCAATTAATTTTCCCAAGGGGCCGCATGAGAAATTGGTATGGTTTTAGAGGGCCGGAGTAGTATAGTTAATTAACTCAGTTTTACCCAATACTGTATATATATATAGTTTATATACTGGCGGGCGGGCTAGCAGACGGGCCGGTACGAGACAGGAGGTGGGCCGGCCTTTGCCCAGGTCTGATCTATGCTATTATATTTTGAGTCTAAATGCAGTCGATAAGTTTCTAATGGTAGAAATTAACCACAAAACAAAGACAATAAAGAAAAAATAAACTTATGCAAACCTTTAGCAACTACACACAAGTTTAATCAAGCATGAAAAGTTATTGGATCTTGAAGAGGAAGTGTTGCCACACCCACCATACTCGCCTGACCCTGCGCCCTAAGACATTGTTCGTACTCTTCAAAACTCCTAATGTTCTATAATGTTTGGTTCAGACAGGACTTCATATAAGCACCCTGTGCAGTTTTTGGCCGCTAAAAGCAGTTCATTTTATGAAACTTACTGTAAGTTTGTGAAAGGTTATCGATAAAAGCGGACAATATAATGTCATTGATTGATATTTGTTGTTTATAGACATAAATACTCTTAAAAAACTGGAATAATGAGACACGACTTTCCCCTAACCAAATGCGTTTTGTGCTGGTGTGTAAGGAAGTCATCACCACGAAGAGATAAGTTTTTTTAGCAGCAACTGTAAAACTGCAACTATGTCCGCCGTGTAATGCTTTGTCTTAACCATGATCTCATTAAGTTGTAATAGAATATCCTTTAATGAATGATCCTAGAAATTAGAAATTACATGTTTTTGTGTACCTATACATAAGCTATCAAAAGATATCTATAAAACGGCATAGCAGGGTCTATGGACATTTTTTTCCGTGTGGCTATTTCTTTGTCCTCAAAAAAAAAAAATTAAGGACTTTAGAAGAATCCATCATTAGTCCAGTCCTTTCGCCGTCCACTTAATTCACCTGGAAACACTGAAGTCATGTCAAAAACACAAACTACATTTTACTTCTCGTCAGGCTTTAACACCTTTTATGAAAGTGGACTTTTATTTGCTATTCAATTTCCTGTAAACAATGCATCTATACATATATATGTCTATTTTCTACTTTAGTGTGTTTAGTTACTTTGTTAGGGAAAAGTTGGGATTAGAGCCTTAGGATAGAGACAATACATCGTGAACTGGTCAAGCTCGCAGCACATCAGCCCGTAGACAAACAAACACTGGTAATAAGAGAAACGAAAGCGCAAACGCATTTCCAAAAACCATCTTAACGGAAATTCCCGTATTGGTTGTCATATTATAATTATAGGTCACGTGACATGTACACCAATGTCATAGCAACGACCTGTCGTCATACAGAAGAGACACTCTTAGGAAAATAGTTTTCAACTCTTTACACTGAAGTATTTTTCAGACGGATCCAAGTCTCACCTAACTCGTTCATCTGAAGTAAAGGTGAGTAAACTCTACTCGGTTACACCACTTAATGTCACCACAGCCAACAACACCTCGGGTGTGTGTGTGGCAGTCTGTCATACATTGGTGAGCCATAGCGTGAAGTAGGTCAGTCTGTGCAATGACATTCATTGCTAGGTACTCACTAACTCAACAGCTGGCGTTAGCAGTTAGAACTTTCTACAGAATTTAAGAAAAAGGCTTAAGGAAATCTGCTAGATAATAAACTCTTTGTTTTAGCAATGTTATTACTTCCCTTTTTATTTTATTTTATTGTTTAGATACTTGTCTTTCTACAAGAAAATCTGAACCATTATTAAATCCGGACCGTTGTGAATAAAATTTGTACTTAAACTAGCTACTGCAACTGCAGATGCTGTTTAAACAAATAAGTTTTATTGTCCCTCAGTAGCTTTTAGTCCAGCAAATTACGATCTACAAACTTTGCAAAGTAAAGCATCCTGTTTCCTAAAGATAAAATCTGTAAAATTTGTATTAATATAAGTATGTATTGTCTTACTTGTAACTATGATTCCAGGATGGCTGAGCCACACGAAAGAGAGTGTGCCGTGTGCACGAATGACTTCACGACACCAAAGATTCTACCCTGTGGTCATCTCCTGTGTCGAGAATGTGTCATTTCCTGGATGGATTCCAAAGCTGATGCCGGGTGTCCGCTGTGTAGATGTCCTATAGTAGAGCAGTCAGATGGAAGTTCGTCGGCCACTGTTGACGCCCTGCCGACAGACTTTGTGATGGAAGCGCTGGTGGAGAGCGCTCGTGTGCTGAGTAAAGATCACCTTTGTTGTGTGTGTGAGGACGTCAGGGCGGACTTCATCTGTATGCAGTGTCAGGACATGTTGTGTACAGCGTGTACGAAGGCTCACAGAAAACTTTCTGCCACCCGTAGTCACGATGTGGAGAGTGTCAGCACTGTGACACCTGAACGTTTAGCTGCCAGCCGCCCTGCACTGTGTGCTGACCACGGCGACAAACAGGCGGAGTTCTTCTGCCGCGAGCACCGCCTCGCTGTCTGCTCAGCCTGTAAGGCTAACAAACACAAAGTATGTCCGAAAACAAACTATCTGGAAGATGAAATACAATCAGCCCAAAAATCACTAAACGACTTGACAAAGATTCTGGTAGAAACGGAGCAGAAGCTGGAGCAGGTTATAGGTCAGGTGACGTCACGCCTACAGGAAGTTGATGTCAGCGAACAAGAAGACATGGCGGAGGTAGACAAGTCATGTGACCGTCTTCACAAGCTGGTGGAAGATTTCTGTTCGAATTTGAAAGAAAAGACCCGCACGTCACATCTCAAAATCAGGAGTTCGTTACGTGACGTCAAGACTGACCTTAGCAACCGTCTTGGGAAGGTGACGTCACACAAACACATTGTGACGCGAGCCACGGCAGTGTCCCCACGTCCTGCACTGATACACATGACACAGGCTCTGACAGACAGGGTCAACAGTCTTGACCTTAGCGCCGACTTGCAAAGACAGTTGTGGGTGAAGCCCTTGTCAAGTACAGAGGGTTGTACAAACGTTGTGATGCGGATACAACAGGAGCTACTGATGTTGGAGCAGCAGTGGACACAGGTAATCCTTTTTACAGGCCTGTTGAAATGTTATAACGATTTAATTTTTTGTCCTTTACACTTGTTTCATTTTTTCAAATTACATTTAAAAAAGTTTTTTTCTCGCTGTTATCAATTTAGGGTTACGATTTGTTCATTTCGATTCTCAGAGTAATTTAGAAATATTAAACATACTATTTCTTATCCTGAATGCAATTTGAGCTGTTGTAGATAACGTAGTTCACTGTGTATCTCAAAAGTTAATGTACAAGGTGACATGAGCTTCAACTACAAAATAACTCAGAAGTAAACCTTGTATATATTATTCGAAACCTTTAAACGCTTACTACAAGGTGAGGTGGGGAACGTTCGGCCTGCAAAGACATTGCAAAGTTGAGTAATTTCTTTTTAAAGTAACAGCAAAAATGTATGACAGGAATAAAGAAATTGTGTAGGGACAAGCCATGATCATTGATTACGGGATGGACAGAAGTAAATTACGGCGAAGACATGTAGGCTTCTCCTCGGCTGGAAATATGGAGGATTCTTTATAATTATCATAAATGCAACCTTCATTCAAAGCAGACGGTAGATCAGTTCGGGTTTGATGTCGGCTGCTGATACGGGTAGATGTTTTTTACCTGTGCATGCAATGAATTGGCAGAATATCTGTGGAGACTTTTTAAACCCCATAGACTCCTCCATTGGACGAAGGTATGTGTATGCGAAATAGTCATAACTATTATTATAAATGTATTTTCAATGCACAACCACAAATACAAAATTGTGCATTACTTTTAAAAAGTGGTTTTGTTAATATCTATTGTCTGATGTATAAATTTTCTAATACAAAAAAATCTTTTACAGACAATAACAGTTGTTTCGATGTGTTTTCCATAGACAGATCATAGTTTTGCTTCGAAAAGTCGGATGGTGGAGACTCATAGTATATCAGACAACCTGGGATTGAACATATGCAAAATTTTTAACGCAGTGTGAAAGTTATATTATTTGACCAAAAAGTGCAGGCTAATTTTTAGGTAGATAATTTTTTACGATCCATTATAAACATCACAATAGTATTTGGAGAAAAAAAGATCCGGTCCTGCTACATTTTCTTTCTTAGGGATTTTAACACTTTTATTTTGCTATAGTTTGATGTCATTTTATATGGCGTCACTAACAAAAAAAATACAAAGTTTGATAATTATTAGATATTATACAACAATGTTATCTCTAGTTTATTTTTATCCAAATATTCTTCTTATTGTAGATGCAAATTATGAATGCGTTTATTGTTTCTGCCTTCCATATGTTCATGCATTAAGCTTTACACCTGTAATGTTCAACCCTATAGCTCCATTTTCCGTCCTCCTTGAAGCAAGTAGGTACATAATGTGCCCTTTATATATTTCTGAAATACTGTTTGGTTCTGAACAAACACAAAGCACATTCAGAGCATGTTAACTTGTATATTTTGTTTTCTAGGAAAGTCATCAGAATGTTGAAAACACTTAAAAAATCGTAAACTTGGTAGACCATTATTTTGAGTAGAGATTATATCGCATCGGTTCAATAGTCGTTTGATTAACTTGTAGATTAAAATTATTACAGAACGTATGTTGTCTAAATGTTCGGGTTTATTTTAATTTCATTTTCAACTATATATATATATCTTCTTTTTTATTCACACATCGTCAGCAGATTGTCTAAACGGGGTATAATAACACGCATATCTGAACATACTTTAAAATTATTCTTTTTGAAAGTTTAATTCGTTTACAAACTACACTCCGCTCATTTGCCCTGAGGCAGTACGCTTACCTAACCCATTTAATAGGGACTAATTTCTTCTTGCCTTCATTGTTCTTATTACAATTATTGAATAAAATCTTTTGTGTCGAACTTGCCACCGCTTCATACTTGCGACCCTCAAGGTTCAGGTCAGGTCAGTTCAGTCCCATGCCCGGTCCGGGCGTAGGGGGGACCGTCCGGCAGCAGCAACAGACAGAATTTTCCACCCGGTCCTGTCTTGAGCAGATGAGAGCAGGTCTGGCATCTCGCGTTCGGTCCATTCTTTGATGTTGGTGACCCAGCTTTTCCTCGGACGACCACGACGACGGCTCCCTTCGAGGTTCCTTGTAGAATCGTCTTGGACAGGGTGTTGTGGCGGGTGACGTGACCGAACCAGGCGAGCTTGCGCCGCTTCACTGTTGCCAGAAGGGGATCATGTGGGCCCACGAGGGAGGTTACGGTGCTCCGTACGTATGCGTTGGTCTTGTGTTCGCGGTACGAGATGCGGAGCAGCTTTCTCAAGCACTTGTTCTCAAGGCCTGGAGTTTCTGTTCCGTTGCGGCAAGCAGCGTCCAAGTTTCGCAGCCGTAGAGTAGGATTGACACTACGAGGACTTGTACAGCTGTGCTTGATACTGAAGCTGATTGAGTTGCTCCGCAGATCCTATCCAGCCTGGACATTGCGATGTTGCCATACCAATCCTGATACGGATCTCTGCTGTACAGCAACCATCTCTAGTCAGGGTGGCACCCAAGTACTTGAAGCTGTTGACCTCCTCCAGTTTCTGGCCGTTCATGACGATGTTGCTGCTGCTGTCGTTGGTGAAATAATCATCACTTTGCTTTTTCTGAGCTTATTTCCATGCCATAGGCCCCGTCGCCTGGAGTCTGTCAAATCCTGAAGTTCGTTATTGCTGCTGCATGAGGTCAATGTCATCTGCAAAGCGAGGTTGCACAGGGGTCTGCCACCAATGGAATTGAGGTAAGGTGGTGTGGAGGGTTTCTTGCATGATTTTCTCAAGGAAGATGTTAAAAAGGATGGGAGAGAGTAGGCATCCTTGACTGACCCCGATCGTCATCTCGAAGAACTCGCCTAATTGGCTGTTGAGTAGTACCGCGCTGGAGGCGTTCTCAACCCTCAAGGTTACTGTTGCAGTATTTTGTGGTACAGTATTCCTTAAGTTCTGTCGCACATGTACAATAATTTCCCTAAGCCAATCAAATAACCTTGTCTTCTAATATACAACATAAATCTTCAATATCAAACATTTTAATCCTCAAATATTGCAGGAATTCTCAACTCATAGATGCGACTATTAGTTTTAATTACTTACATCTTTATTGTTATAAATTAGGATATCAAGTAAATAGCTGCGAGGAAATTTTATCAAGAAGAGACTGGACATTATTTACAGCCATCAGTCCTTGTGTTCCACGACAACTGCGGAACCAACATTCGTCTGACGAACGGTAACAGGACCGCGGAGAAGATAGATCAACGTGCCTCCTCTAAGGGGGTGGTCGTGTCACGTGACGCTATGGTGCCGAACGTCTTGTATGAGGTAAGATATTAGGCTAGATTGACGACGACGACGATGACGACGACGACGATGATTGGTTGATGATTGATGATGATGATGGATGGATGGTTGATTGATGGATGATTGATTTATTATTGATGATGTTGATGCAGGTAAACGTGGACGTAGTAACAGCAACAAAGAACATGATATCCGTAGGAGTGACAACAATACCTCCTGAGCGCCTCGCTATAACGAGTTCTTCCATAGACCTAGAAGATTCCACCATCGTCGGAGTCAATTGGATAACCCACCAGAAACTGTCTGTGAGTTTCTATGGCTACAAGTGCAAGAAAAAGGCTTTGCGATTCGGTATCCATGTAAGAATGGAAGAAAAGTATCATTTACTTTTCTGCTCTTCTTCAATTTTTTTTTCTTTTAAAGTTAAGATATGTGATCTTCGGTTTTCTAAATTCAGTGTCATATGCTAGTAACCAAAAACTAATAAAATCCTTTTTTGTTATCTGTAATTGTACTTAAATATTAGGCATCTGTTTTCAGTTGTTTAGCAGGTTAGGAGAAAGTCTCAAGAGACTTCATGTCGGGAGTCGAGTCGGGGTCCTGGTGGACTCATTTAACGACCTTCACCTCTTCGTCGACGGACAGGACCAGGGTGTTGTACCGAAACATGTCACACCGCCCTGCTTTGCTGTAGTTAGTATGCACGGTGCAGTCACTAAGGTGAGAGACACAGTTACAGGTTACATTCTACAAAAACGTTTGTGACTGATTTATAAAACTGTAAATGTTTTTTGTACTGTTTTAAGGCGAAGTCACTTAGAAATCTGCAGTTAATAGTAAAAGATGAAACCCTTCTAATCCATATTTTATTTCGTCGACGTACATGCTTTATTTTTTAAATGGATATTTGAAAAAAAATCGTTTTCTTTGTGTGTAAATTCCTCAGCGTTGTACCTGTTGCCTTATTGTCTTTGTTGTGCAGGTGACAGCCCTTCCTACATCAAACAGATCATGAAGAATGTAGGAGAACAAGAGAAAGTAAAGCGTGAATATATTTGCCGCCATCAACCTGACCATTTTTATTACCATTGACTGCTCAAATGTATTTGCTTCGTTAACCTGTTTTCTATTCAAAACATTAAGATGACAAGCTCTCTCGTGCCTGATTCTTATTTTCAGTTAAATACACGAAAATAAAACTTCGAGTAAAGTAATATTTTAGTTCATTTGTATCAGTTGCCCCCTCTAATATATGTACACACACAAAGAAGAGAAGAGAAACATCTGATCAATAATATTGCACACACATACATACGGACACACGGACACATACACACACAGATAAATACACAAACATACTGAAGCATTCTGTTTATTACTCGCACACAGAAGATTTGAAATGCAAGTGGAACAACAAATACACACTAACATTATATTAGCACTAAAATATAGGAACTCTATCTCCATTCCTATCATTTTATAACTATCATCTAAAAATTCAACAGCTTTGTTTTTTCAAATTCTTCCAAGTGTGACATATGGGAACTGTAATGTGTGTTTATGTCACTGTACGTGTGTGTGTGAAGCTTAGTCTCTGCTAACAACAAACAGATGATGTTAGCAGTATGCTTCAAGACAGCACACAGATATACAGAGTTCACATTATCACATACTTGCCTTTCACACATCTACTCATTATGTATATAATGAAACACATGATGCGTGCTTAGAAATCTCATAACTAAAATTTATTACAGTAAATTATCAGCATATTTTTACAATAGTTTAATTTATAAAAATGCATATATGTTTAATTACATTATTAAACAATAAAACACACACTATGCAAATTGTTTGTAAATATAATTACAACATATTTCTGTTATGGAATTATTATTTAGGAAATCTTTAAAGTGTCTCCTCATCTAGTCGGTTTTCACGTTGTTTTCCCTAACATTTTTTCGATTTTCTTCTCCTATTTCTTTGCAGAGATTAGTTTACATAAACCTGTTTATATATTATTCAATGGAGATCGTTGAAAGAAGATTGAAGAGAGTAAAAACATTGTTTCTACATATACTAAAATACATCAGCATTCCTTTGATTGTTACTCATTTTACGACACTCCGATACTTGTGTTTATATTAGACACGTCAGCCGTACTGTAGCGGGGTTAGTATCTGAGTTTCGGACATTAGACATGTCAAATATTTTGAGAGGACTTGTGTAAGTAAAATTGTGGAGGTAGAAGTTTGTTAAAGGATTGTTGTTTATCTTCAGAAACACTATATTGTTGAGACCAGCAAAGAACCGGCCACTTATTTCAGTTAACTCATTGTAGCTCACATCCAGAGTGCGGAGATTAGGCAAAACCACTTCATGCAGTTTCGTCAGATTACAACGGACGAGACTGAGATGAACGAGAAAAGTGTTGTTCCACAGGTCAGCGAGGGTCATCAAGGTGTCGCTGCCATCCAGATATCGAAGGTTAGAATAGTCAGCGGCACGGAAAGTATCCGAGCAAATGAAGGCCAGACCGTAGCAAACACAACTGTGTGGACAGGCGTAAGAAACTACTGTAAACTATGGCTACTCCTCTACTGATGTCTTCAAAGAGATTCACTACTTTGTTAGAGAGAGAGAGTGAAATACAGGCAAGGGGCAGAACAAACGAGGAAGAGAGAAAAAAGGAGAGAGAATGGTGCATTGGTTGTGATCACTACAGTTGTTATCTACCGCATTAATACACACAAACGATATCTTGTGCCACCCCACCCCTCGCCGCCTTTTAGTAGCTAGTCAAGGAGTTATCTCCCTTTCACTCGAACGTCACACTCAACCCAAGGTTAAACCTACTTAACTGTAAATTTGCTCGTTTTAAGGACATGGACAATAATGAGACAAGGGACATTGAACACTGGACGAGACATACAGAGCTTCAGAATGTGCTAGATGATTATCATAAGATTCTAAAGGAAGAAACTTTCGATTTGCATTCGAAAATGAAGACCTCACTGAGTAATGTCGAGACAGGTTTGACCATCTGCCAAAACTGACTCGTCTTGCGATGATACACACAGCTAAAGCTCTGACACACGGGGTCAACAGCCTTGGGGGCGAGCAGAAGGTCAACGTGTGGTCAACGGTTTTCACGAATGCTCGAGGCTATGATGATGTGGTCACACACATAGAAGAAGAGCTTTGAATGCTTCAACAACTACTTTCACTGCTACAAGATAATGTGCAATTGCCAATTGTAGTGTTCTTTTATTTAAGTAAAGTAAACGTTTGGTTTATTTGCAAAAGGTGCATCTTACTTTTAACACAATAAATGTGAGATGACATCTCTAACATACAGAAAGCAGTCAGTGGCACCTGGGATTGAAGTTGGTCTGTTGTATGTACAGAGTAAAGGACTGGATTCCCGTGAACCGCGAAAGCTAAACGTTTCATGTCAGGTAATATTTCTATATACACACATACTACCTTTGCCATAGTAACCAGTAACGTTTTTGTTGTCATTATTATTTTCTCTTATCGTTTTTATTCATTTTGATGGGTCGTGCGAGGTCTTCTCAAGTGTTGAGACCAAAGTCAATATTATTAAGGACAGACTCGAAGTTTAAGCACTCGACAGTGACACAGCAGTGACATTACCAAGGGCTGCCAGGACAACCCGAGATAAGCGATGTAACGAGAACAGGAAGTGATTTTAAATCTTTTTATTTTGCCTTAAGCTGGCAGAGAAGTATAAGATTAAAAGATTTATAAGATTAAAAGATTTGGCACGTATGTGCCAAAGACAGAGGCAGAAAGTTAAATGTTTAGGAAATCAGGCATCTCTCCCATGTCCTTGGCCTTTGATAATCACCGAGACTGTAGGGGAGGGAGGTATTCGTGTTTAACGCCAAGCCAGCCACTAAGACTATATGGTAGCAAACCTCTAAGCCCTGTTATTTTTGGGGAGGTGAGGATGAGTTTCTGGCAAGGTGATCTGCTTTGCATGCAAGGCCACCTTAAAAGCTGCTTTACCTTTTGTCCAGCACAACGAGCTGTGTAGAACAACGTAGAGGAGGCATGTTGTAATCTGCAGGTCGGAGAAAATCGAGAGCGGTATCAAGCTTCAGGAGTCCATCAGAACCTCGATCTAGTCCAGGGACTTCTAAAAGTCCTTTATTTCGATTAATGTCATAAACAGACTGTTCACAAATATGAACCAGCATTGTACCTAAGTACAACGCACTGGCTCGCCCTTCATTCAATTCACTCTTTCCTCCTGTCACTCGTGTCACACAAAGTATGAGAAAGATAGAAGACACAGCGTGAGGTAAGATAGGACTTTAGTAGAGCATCTTAGCCATAAGATAACCGTTCTCGTGTTGTCAGGAATTCACAGTTTGCATGTTGATATAGTACAAAGGTCACGTGACGCGTGTTTGAACACCATATCACGGAATGTCGTTGTAGGGCGGAGGACCTGTAACGGAAAGAAATCTCGAAATCTGATGTAGTCTGCAGGTGTATCTGTAGGTTAGTCAGATTAAAGAGTTAGCTAACTTATTCATCTGAAGGAAACGGTGAGTAAAGTTTACATGGTTACACTGTTTAACGTCAGCACATTCACTAACATCCGGGTCAGAGTGAGCAGCTAACCGCCATCTTGGTGAACTACAATGTGACTCAGGCAGATCAACAACGGTGTAATATTTATTGCTACAGGCATTCAGTAAGTTCATCGATTGCTTTAGAGTCGACATACTCCAAAATGAAGTAATGCAGTAAAACAACTAAAAATACAGACTTTGTTTTGACATTTCAGTTTATTTCATCAGATCGGATATTGGTCTTAGTGCAGCAATAACGGTTTGCCATTAGGGACATCTATTGTGTAATCTCCAGAGCACAATGAGCAGAGTTCGCATTTCAAACTTGCTTTTGTAACTGATGATAATGTTTAAATATTAGTAAAGAAAAACAAAATCAATCAGAAATAGTAACAGCAGTCTAGTGTCCAGCTGAATTTCTGATATCTTCTTAAAACGAGAATGTTTTACTTCTTCTCACTTTATTGTTTCTTTTCTTTTTTTCTTCTACTTAAAGAATGTTTAAACAACACGCTGTATAGTTGCAAACAAAAAAATAGCAAAGGAAAACAAAATGGCAAAGGAAGCCAAATTCCACGATTTACATACTTTTTTTTCGGAAATCTATTTTTTTAAATTCTAATTCAAAAACACCTTCTTGATATGAAATTTCTCTAGTCACAGAAAAATGTAACACTCAAGTATTATATTGTAATGTGTTTGTGACTAAAGAAAGTAATAATGTAATAAGCAATGTGGCTTGAGGAGGACGGCGTAGATGTAAATCGGCCTTCCTTGCTGATGGGTTTTGGTCTTCTTTACATTTCGCTGATCCATCATTGCTAATTTGCTTTGTATTTCTTTTCTTTTGTTTTACTTACAATAAATTCAGTAACACGAAGAACAGATGATGAAAAAATATCACCAAATGTAGAAATGTCTGTACAAAGACTGCAACAATATGTCATGATTAACATAACTCTTACTGTCTCTGCTTTCTCTGTTTCAATCCTTAAGCAATCTACCATCATGTAAATCCTGGTTCACAAACTCTTCAGTTTGAGTATGTGTATGTTTTGTGTTATTAGTAACTCAGCTACCATTATGGCTCAGTCACACGAAAGAGAGTGTGCCGTGTGCACGAATGACTTCACGACACCAAAGATTCTACCCTGTGGTCATCTCCTGTGTCGACAATGTGTCATTTCCTGGAAGGATTCCAAACCTGATGCCGGGTGTCCGCTGTGTAGATGTCCTATAGTAGAGCAGTCAGATGGAAGTTCGTCCGACACTGTGGACGCCCTGCCGACAGACTTTGTGATGGAAGAGCTGGTGGAGAGCGCTCGTGTGCTGAGTAAAGATCACCTTTGTTGTGTGTGTGAGGACGTCAGGGCGGACTTCATCTGTATGCAGTGTCAGGTCCTGATGTGTTCAGCGTGTCTAAAAGTTCATAAAAACTTCCTGCAACCCGCAGTCACGATGTGGAGAGTGTCAGCACTGTGACACCTGAACGTCTGGCTGCCAGCCGCCCTGCACTGTGTGCTGACCACGGCGACAACCGGCGGAGTTCTTCTGCCGCGAGCACCGCCTCGCTGTCTGCTCAGCCTGTAAGACTAACAAACACAAAGTATGTCCAGAAACAAACTATCTTGACGATGAAATACAATCAGCTCAAAAATTACTAAAGGACTTGACAAAGATTTTGGTAGAAGCGGAGCAGAAGCTAGAGCAGGTTATAGGTCAGGTGACGTCACGTCTACTGGAAGTTGATGTCAGCGAGCAAGAAGACTTGGCGCAGGTAGACAAGACATGTGACTGTCTTCACACGCTCGTGGAAGATTTCCGTAAGAAATTGAAGGAAAAGACTCGCACGTCACATCTTAAAATCAGGAATCCGTTTATGTGATGTCAAGACTGACTTAGCAACCGTCTAGGGAAGGTGACGTCACACAAACACATTGTGACGAGAGCCACGGCAGTGTCACCACGTCCTGCACTGATACACATGACACAGACTCTGACAGACAGGGTCAACAGCCTTGACTTGAGGTCTGACTGGCAGCAAGAGGTGTGGGTGAAGCCCGTGTCAAGTGCAGAGAGCTGTAAAATTGTTGTAAGGTGGATACAACAGGAGCTCCTGATGTTGGAGAAGCAGTGGACAGAGCCAGAGGTAATTTTTTAAAGCCTGTTTAAATGTTATAACGATTTAATTTTTCTTTCTCGTTTACATTTATTTCTTTTTTTTTTCTTTCAAATTAAATATAAAAAAAAATTTCTCGCAGTTATATATTAGAACTACGATTGTTCATTTTCTCGCAGTTATAAATTAGGGTTTTGATTTGTACATTTAGATACTCAGAGTAATTTAGAAATATTAAACATAATTTTGAATCCTGTATGCAGTTTGAGCTGTTGTAGATATCGTAGTTCACTATGTATCTCGAAAGTTAATGTACAAGGTGACATGAGCTTCAACTACAAAATAACACAGAATAAACCTTGTATATATTATTCGAAACCTATAAAGCGTACTACGGGTCAGCGGGGAAATGTTCGGTCCGCCAAGACATCTGCGAATTTGAGTAATTTCTTTTTCAAATAACAGCAAAAATGTCTGATGGCAATAAAGAAGTTTTATAGTGACAAGTCAGGATCTTTGATTACGGGATGGACAGAAGTAAATTACTGTATAGACATGTATGCTTCTCGTCGTCTGGAAATATGGATTCTTTAGAATTATGCATAAAAACAACCTTCATTCAAAGCAGACGGTAGATCAGTTCGGGTTTGATGTCGGCTGCTGATACGAGTAGATGTTTTTTACCTGTGCATGCAATAAACTGGCAGAATATGATTGGAGACTTTGTAAGCCCCATAAACTCCTCCGTTGGACGAAGGTATGTGTATGCTTAATAGTCATAACTATTATTATTATAAATGTATTTTCAATGCACAACCACAAATACATAATTGTGGATTAAAGTTGTTTTTGGTAATCTGTATCGTCTCATGTACAAATTTTCTACTTAGAAAAATTTTTTTTACAGACTACAAACAGTTGTTTCGATGTGCTTTTCATAGACAGATCATAGTTTTGTCTCGACAAGGCGGATGGTGGAGACTCAGAGTATACCAGACAACCTGCGACTGCAAAAATGTTAACGCAGTGTCAAAGTTATATTACTTGACCAAAAAGAACAGGATAATATTTAGATAGATAATTTTTACGACCCATTTTTAAACATCAAAAAAGCAATTGGACATAAACGATCCCGATCCTTCTACATTTGCTTTCTTAAGGATTTAAAACTTGTATTTCGCAATATTTTTATGTAATCTTAATAAGCGTCAACAACAAAAAATACAATTGTTAGATATTATACAACAATATTATCTCTAGTTTAAATTTTTTATACAAATATTCTTTTTATTGTATATGCAAATTATTGATGAGTTTATTGTTTCTACCTCCTACATGTTCGTGCATTAAGCTTTACTCAGAATATTTGTGCCATGTACAAATTCAACACCTGTAATATTCATCCTCATAGCTCCATTTTCCGTCCTCCCTTAAAGCAAGTAGGTACATAATTTGCCCTTTAACATATTTCAGATATACTGTTTGGTTCTGAAGAAACACAAAGCACATTCAGAACATGTTAACTTGTATATTTTGTAACACCTAAAAAATCGTAAACTTGGTAGACCATTATTTTGAGTAGGGATTATATCACAGTAGTCTTTTATTACATTTTTATGAAGGGATTTGCCTACATAACTTTTAGATTCCAGAAAGTATTTCACTTCACTCAAACAAACGAACGAACGAACGAACGAACAAGCAAAAAAACAATAAATAAAAAGAAAACTTGAAGGTTGAATTTATTACAGAGCGTGTGCTGTCTAAATGTTCGAAGTTTATTTTAATTTAATTGTCAATTATATCTATATATGTCTCTTTCTTTTTTTTAAGCACACATCGTCAGCAGATTCTCTTAACGTGGGACAATAACACTCATATCTGAACATATTTTTAAAATATTCTTTTTGAAAGTTTAATCACGTTTACAAACTACACTCCGCTCATTTGTCCTGGGGCAGTACGCTTACCTAACCCATTTAATGGGGCTAATTTCTTCTAGCCTTTAATTTTTGTATTTTAATTATAGAATAAAATCTTTTGTATCGAACTTGCCACCGCTTCTTAAATACCACCCTAAGGGTTACTGTTGCAGTATTTTGTGGTACAGTATTCCTGGAGTTGTGTCACACATGTAGAATAACTTCCCTAAATAGTGACTGCAGTTGTAACTCAATCAAATAAGCTTGTCTTCTAGTATACAACACGAATCTTCAATACCTAACATTATAATCCTTAAATATTGCAGGAAATCTCAACTCATAAATGCGACTAATAGTTTGAATTACTTACATCTTTATTGTTATAGATTAAGGATATCAAGTAAATAGCTGTGAGTAAATTTTATCAAGAAGAGACTGAACATTATTTACAGATAGATGCAAAGACACCAGTCCTTGTGTTCCACGACAACTGCGGAACCAACATTCGTCTGACGAACGGTAACAGGACCGCGGAGAAGATAGATCAAAGTGCCTCCTCTAACGGGGTGGTCGTGTCACGTGACTCTATCGTGTGGAAAGTTTTTGTATGAGGTTAAGATACTAGGCTAGAATGACGACGACGACGAAGACGACGACGACGATGATGATGATGATTAAAACAAACATTTCAATGAGTAACTTTCCTTTCTTTGCACAGGCGAAAACTGAACAATCCTGCTGAATTAGTTTTTTAATACTTTACTCAAGTTTATAAAAACTTCGCGGATTGGTGAGTCTCAAGATATTGTATCTCTGGTCATCTTTTTTGTCTAATTTCTACTGAGCGTTGGATAACCTGTAGGTCACCTAGTCAACCTAATCCTCTGTCACATTTAGCCAAATCGTGACACTGTTCTGTTGACGCAGGTCAAAGTTGACGAAGTAACAGCAACAGAGGACGCGTTATTCGTAGGAGTGACAAGAACACCTCCTGAGCGCCTCGCTATGACGAGTTCCTTGATAGACCTAGGCATCGTCGGAGTCAATTGGATCAGCCACCAGAAAAAGTTTGTGAGTTTCCATGGCTACAAGTCCACGAAAATGGTCTTGTGATTCGGTATCTATGTAAGAATGGAAGAAAATTACTTTTCTGCTTTTCTTCAAAAAAAATTTTTGTCTATTAATGTTTAGATATGTGATCTTCCGTTTTCTAAGCTCAGTGGCATATGCTAATAACCAAAAATTAACAAAATCCCTTTTTTGTCATCTATAATTATAGGTAATTATCAGGCATCTGTTTTCAGTTATATAGGACGATAGGAAAAGGTCTCAAGAAACTTCAAGTCGGGAGTCGAGTCGGGGTCCTGGTGGACTCGTCAAACGACCTTCACCTCTTCGTCGACGGACAGGACCATGGTGTTGTAGCGGAACATGTCCCACCGCCCTGCTTTGCTGTATTTATTATGCACGGTGCAATCACGAAGGTGAGAGACACACTTACAGGTTACATTCTACAAAAACGTTTGTGATTGCTTTGTTTTATGGCGAAGTCACTTAGAAATCTGCAGTTAATAGTAAAAGATCATAGACGTTATACCCTATGGACAGCCAACTCGACGCGCTCGCAGTGCGAAAGCGTTGACTCAACTCGTGACCGCGGGGTGGAAGAGAAGGTGGGGTACAGGCAATATCCGGTAGCTTTGTTTTGTATCCGCGAGTATCTTTCAATCCTTTGCTGTTGAAGAAATCCTCTTAGTAAGTATGTTTTGATATATATTTATGAATATTTGAATGATAATGTAAAATTCTACACTCAAACACAGCGTTGTATCGTAGTATTTGTAATTATGTTAAGAGTCAAAATGTTTTTGTCAGCAAGTTCTCGCTCTCTAGCTCATTGTTTTTCTGAGTGGTTACAGAGGGTAGTTTGTAGTGAGTTTATCGCTTCTGAATTCAGACTAAGGCTCTTAGGAACCTCCATGTAAATTCTTATTGATGTTTGCAGAATGTTGCTTTGAACACATTCACATCACGCGCTGTCTTATCAGGACGATAATATACTTGAAAAGGTGGCGAAGAAAAATTGACGTTTCTTCATCTATCTCTGATATTTATGTGAATAATTACCGTGAAATAAATATGGACAAGACGGCAAATCGTTTAGTGACTGTTTAGTTTAGTTTAGTTTAGTTTCATTAAGAACATTAAACTGTTATAGTAATATAGCCTCAGTTGCTGGCTCAACGTAATACACCAACTCCCCCCCCCCCCACTCTATCTGTATTGCGAACCGTATCCAGCACTCAGCAGTCTCAAAACAGCAGTGTTGAACATTGCTTATAGTAGGTGATTAATAGTTCGATTATTTTTACAACTTTAAATCTTTTCATCTGGCACACCAATATTTAAAACCACTGGAAAGTCGAATTATTATAAAATATAATCTCACAAGGAGACTTACCTTCATTAAACAATATAATGTCTGGAACAAATGGTCGCTCTTTCGATGCTGAAACTAGAATTAAAACGATTCACAGCTCTCTCACGAGCTTTTTTCCAGTCTTTATTATCTAGTCTTCTAATGCGGAAAAATGATCACAAACCTTTGATTCGACTTTTGCAAGCAGGGCATCCTGGAATCGCACAGTTACTGCCCTGGCATCTCAAAATAATACAAAGTAGCACTGCGACACACTGTGAAAGACGAAGCCGGAAAAGGCGAGTACCACACGTGGTCCAGCGCATGCGCGACTCAAGAGATCTGTTCCCGCGCCTGAGTTGGCTGTCCATAGGGTATACCTTCTATGAAAACATGAAACCCTTCTAATACATATTTGATTTCGTTGATGTACATGCTTTATTTTTTTAATGAATATTTGGAAAAAATCATTTTCTTTGTGTGTAAATTCCTCAGCGTTGTACCTGTTGGCTTATTGTCTTTTTTGCGCAGGTGACAGCCCTTCCTACATCAAAAAGATCATGAAGAATGTAGGAGAACAAGAAGGTTGAGACAGTAAAGCGTGAATATATTTGCCGCCATGACATGGCCATTGATACTACCATTGACTGCTCAAATGTATTTGCTTCGTAAACCTGTTTTCTCTTCAAAACATTAAGATGACAAGCTCTCTTGTGCCTTGTTCTTATTTTCAGTTAAATACACAAAAATAAAACTTTGAGTAAAGTAATATTGTTGTTCATTTGTATCAGTTGCCCCCTCTAATATATATACACACACAAAGAGAACAGAAACATCTGATCAATGATAATGCACACACACACACACACACAGACACACACAGGGACACACACACACACACACACACACACACACACACACACACACACACACACACACACACACACAGATAAATACACAAACACACGGAACATTCTGTTTATTACTCCCACACAGGTATTCATTCGCGCGCACACAAAAGATTTTAAATGCAAGTGGAACAGCAAATACACACTAAAATAGAGGAACTCTCTCTCCCTACATATCTTTTTATAACTATACATTTAAAAATTCAAACTTTTTTTCTCAGTGCTCTTAATGTAAGATTAATTTCATGTCACACAAATTCTTCCAAGTGTGACACATGGGAACTGTAATGTGTGTTTATGTCACTAATGTGTGCGAAGCTTAGTCTCTGCTAACAACAAACAGATGATGTTAGCAGTATGCTTCAAGACAGCACACAGATATACAGAGTTCATATTATCACATACTTGCCTTTCACTCATATATTCATTATTTATATAATGAAACACATGATACCTGCTTAGAAATCTCATAACTAAAATTTATTAAAGTAAATTATCAGCATATTTTTTTACAATAATTTAATTTATAAAAATCCATATATGTTCAATTACAGTATTAAACAACAAAATACACACTGTGCAAATTGTTTATAAATATAATAACAACATATTTATGTTATGGAATTTTGATTTAGGAAATCTTTAAAGTGTCTTCTCATGTAGTCGGCTTTCACGTTGTTTTCACAAACTTTGTTTCTATTTACTTCTGCTGTTTCTTTGCAGAGATTAGTTTACATAAACCTGTTTATATATTATTCAATGGAGATCTTTCGAAGAAGATTGAGAAAAAAACTAATATTGGGACATGTAGCTGAAGTGCTTGAAGCAATAAAAGAAGTGATGTAACACACTATCTGTGGCTCTGTCTGTAACGACTCGTTTGTCCAGGTGTTGTAGAGTCGGAATCGCATGTTATATTAGTATGTCTAAAATACAGTGTATTGAGAAATGATTTATAAAAAGTGTCCCCAATATCCATCTGCGTTTTGTTTCTGCATGCTACTATCAAATACTAGTAAGCGATCGGTAATAATGTATCAACTTATATCTATGATGCATTTGAAGTACGAAATTTAATTCAAGGTTAGCTATTTCCTTCATCAAGCTGATTGTGTAGCTTACAAAGTATGTTCTATTGCATTGTTTGCTTATTGTATTGTGTACTGATTGGATTGCTCTTGAAATGGGACGAAGGCCTCTTCAGTAAATAAATTAACTTATCAATTAGTATGCTAAGTTGGTAGAAAGGTCCATTGTCAGAACTTCTGTGATTCAGAGATCTGCTTTTTCAGAATATTTTGGCTTTCGCTTGTGATAATGAAATAACTAACAGAAGTAAAGAATAAAGACTTCTTCCACTGTTTACGTTTACTTACATCCGATACAATCACCACATACACATCTTGCTGTTCTTGCCGACTGTGATATGAAACAGAGAATTAGTCATTCACACTTTGTACAGTGTCTTTTGTTTAAAGTTATCAACACAAAACATACACCAGTCTACTCACACGGAAATTCTCCGTTGAAGCCAACATGTAGCATCCTGGTCAACTCAAGTAAACTTGTTCAACTGATGAAAGGAGGATAAACAATTTCTCTTTTTATTGGTAAATGTTCTTAGAAACTTATTGATTATTTGCAGTAAGAAAACTTTTTAGCTTTTTTGTTTATACTGATATTCTGCTACCTCTGTAGGGAAGCAACATATCTTTCATCTAACCTGTTACTAGCTACATCAAAAGTATTAATTAATCCAAACTACATAACATGCTAAAAAATCAGAGTTTATTTATACATGTATATAGAAAAGTAAAAATGTTGATTCTACGTATACTAAAATACATCAGCATTCCTTTAATTTTACGACACTCCGATACCTGTGTGTATTATAGACACGTCAGCCGTACTGTAGCACGGTCAAGGTAGACTACTACTACAGATTCCACTCCTACCTTGAACGCAACGGGTATGAAGGTAAAAACGGCTTAGAAGTGTCTGGGCATGTTTTTCTTCTGTGTGCATATTTCTTTGTCCTCAAAAAAAAAAAAAAAAGTGAAGGACTTTAGAAGAATCCATCATCAGTCCAGCATGGCTTCCTTTCGCCGTCCACTTAATTAATCCACCTGGAAACACTCTCGAAAGTCCTCTCGAAAACAAAAACTACATTTTACTTCTCGTTACGCTTTCAATATCTTTTTTTAAAGTGAACTTTTATTTGCTATTTAATGTCCTGTAAACAATGTATCTATACAGAGAATGGTATACATATATCTGTCTATATATTTCACATGTGTTAGTAAAAGATTTACAAAAAGTAATGTTGGGAAATGTAGCCGATGTGCTTCAATCTCTTTCTCTCTTTATGTGTATGGTAAATTAATATAACGTCCTCGTTTCACATCTGCTGATATTCAGAGAAGTTGCCTTTTAAAGTATTTTTACCTTCGCTGGTGATAATAAATTAACTAACAAAAACAAAGAATAAAGTCTTTGTCAAATTTTCACGTTTATTAATACAATCTCCTAATACAATCACCACACACACACATCTCCCTGTTCCTGTGGTGTGTGATACTCTCCAGTGTCAACAGAAAGTTAGTCAGTGACTCTATGTAACATCTTCTATCTATAGCCATCAACATCAACATACACCAGTCTACTCACTCGAGAATTCCCAGTTGAAGCGAACGGTCAGCTTCCTGGTACACTCCAGTAACTTGTTCAACTGTTGAAGGGAGGATAAACAATTTCGCTTGTTTATTGGTAAATATTCTTTGAACCTTGTCCATTTACTTGTAGTAATAAACATGTAAGGTACATGATTTGATAAAATAGTTTATTACTTGAGTAAATACTGATGTTACATCTCTGTGATGTAGCAACGGTTCTTTCAGATAAATATCTAGCATGTATTAATCCAAACTATGTAACATGCTCAGAATCACCTGATTGGTTTGTGTAGAAAATCTATTTTCTACTTTTAGTATGTTTAGTGTGTTTAGTGTGCTTAGTTACTTTGTTAGGGCAAAGTTCTGATTAGAGTAGTACGATAGAGACAAATACATCGTGAACTGGTCAAGCTGGCAGCACATCAGCCCGTAGAAAAACAAACACTGGTAATAAGCAAAACGAAAGCGCCAACGCATTTCCAAAAACCTTCTTAACGGAAATTCCCGTTATAGTTGCCTTATTATAATTATAGGTCACGTGACCTGTATCCCAATGTCATAACACGGCCTTTCGTCATACAGAAGACACACTCTTAGGAAAATAGTTGTCAACTCTTTGGATTGTATTTGTCAGACGGATCCAAGTCTCACCTGACTCAATCATCTGAAGTAAAGGGTAAGTAAATTCTACTCGGTTACACCGCTTAATGTCAACACAGCCAACAACACCCCGGGTGTGTGTGTAGCAGTCTGTCATAGCTTGCTGAGCCGTAGCGTGAAGTAGGTCCGTCTGTGCAATGACATTCATTGCTAGGTACTCACTTAAGCTAACAGTGGTCTTTCTACAAGAAAATCTGAACCATTATTAAATCCTGACCGTTGTGAATAAAATTTGTACTTTAAGCTAGTTACTGCAACTGGAGATGTTGTTTAAATGAATAAGTTTAATTCTCACTAGCTTTTAGTCCCGCAAATTACGACCAACAAACTTTGCAAAGTTAAACATCCTCTTTTCCAAATATAAAATCTGCAAAATTTGTATTAATATTAGTATGTATTGTTTGACTTGTAACTAGGATTCCAAGATGGCTGAGCCACACGAAAGAGAGTGTGCTGTGTGCACGAACAACTTCACGACACCAAAGATTCTACCCTGTGGTCATCTCCTATGTCGAGAATGTGTCATTTCCTGGATGGATTCCAAACGTGATGCCGGGTGTCCGCTGTGTAGATGTCCTATAGTCGAGCAGTCAGATGGAAGTTCGTCCGACACTGTTGACGCCCTACCGACAGACTTTGTGATGGAAGCGCTGGTGGAGAGTGCTCGTGTGCTGAGTAAAGATCACCTTTGTTGTGTGTGTGAGGACGTCAGGGCGGACTTCATCTGTATGCAGTGTCAGGTCCTGTTGTGCTCATCGTGTACAAAGGCTCATAAAAAGCTTCCGGTGACCCGCAGTCACGATGTGGAGAGTGTCAGCACTGTGACACCTGAACGTCTGGCTGCCAGCCGCCCTGCACTGTGTGCTGACCACGGCGACAAACAGGCGGAGTACTTCTGCCGCGAACACCGCCTCGCTGTCTGCTCAGCCTGTAAGGCTAATAAACACACAGTATGCCCGGAAACAAACTATCTTGACGATGAAATAGAGACAGCTCAAAATTCACTGAACGACTTGACAAAGATTCTGGTAGAAGCGGAGCGGAAACTAGAGCAGGCTATAGGTCAGCTGACGTCACGTCTACAGGAAGTTGATGTCAGCGAACAAGAATGTATGGCGAAGGTAGACAAAGCATGTGACCATCTTCAGGAGATAGTGGAAGATTTCCGTAAGAATTTGAAGGAAAAGACCTGCACGTCACATCTCAAAATCAGGAATACATTAGGTGACGTCAAGACTGACCTTAGCAACCGTCTCGGGAAGGTGACGTCACACAAACACATTGTGACGCGAGCGGTGGCTGTGTCACCACGTCCTGCACTAATACCCATGACACAGGCTCTGACAGACAGGGTCAAATGCCTTGACCTTAGCGCCGACTTGCAACAAGATGTGTGGGTGAAGCCCTTGTCAGGTACAGAGGGTTGTAAACAAGTTGTGAGACGGATACAACAGGATCTACTCTTGTTGGAGGAGCAGTGGACAGAGGCAGAGGTAATTTTTTTGACAGGCCTGTTGAAATGTTATAACGATTTAATTTTTTGTCTCTTACATTTATTTCATTTTTTTTTCAAATTACATCTAAATTTTTTTCCTCTCAGTTATAAATTTAGGGTTACGATTTGTTCATTTCGATACTCAGAGTAATTAAGAAATATAAAGCATACTATGTCTTATCCTGTATGCAGTTTGAACTGTTGTAGATATCGTAGGATTCTTTAAAATTATGCATAAATGCAACCTTCATTCAAAGCAGACGGTAGACAGTTTGCGTTTGATGTCGGCTGCTGATACGAGTAGAGGGTTTCTACCTGTGCATGCAATAAACTGGCAGAATATGTGTGGACACTTTGTAAGCCCCATAAACTCTTCCATTGGACGAAGGTATGTGTATAATAAATAGTCAAAACTATTATTATTACAAATGTATTTTCAATGCACAACCACAAATGCAAAATTGTGCATTAATTTTAAAAAGTGGTTTTGTTAATCTGTATTGTCTTATGTATACATTTTCTACTTAGAAAAATATATTTTACAGAATACAAACAGTTGTTTCGATGTGCTTTTCATAGGCAGATCATGGTTTTGCCTCGAAAAGGCGGATGGTGGTGACTCAGAGTATATCAGACAAAGTAGGATTAACCAGATGCAAAAAAGTTTAACGCAGTGTCAAAATCATATTATTTGACCAAAAAGAATATGCTAATTATAAACATCACAATCGTAATTGGAGAAAAAAAAAAGATCCCGGTCCTGCTACGTTTTCTTTTTTAAGGATTTTTACACTGCTATTTTGCAATATTTTTTATGTCATCTTAATAAGCGTCTATAACAAAAACATACAAAGTTTGATAATCATTAGATATTATACAACAATATTATCTCTAGTTTTAATTTTTATGCACATTACCTTTTTATTATATATGCAAATTATGAATGTGTTTATTGTTTCTACCTCCTATATGTTCATGCATTAAGCTTTACGCAGAATATTTACGCCATGTACAAATAAAACACCTGTAATATTCATCCTCCCTTTTCTGTCCTCCTTGAAGCAAGTAGGTACATAATTTGCCCTTTATATATTTCAGAAATGGTATTTGGTTCTGAACAAACACAAAGCACACTCAGAACCTGTAAAGTTGTATATTTTGTTTCCTAGGAAGGTCATCAGAATGTTGAAAATACATAAAAAATCGTCAACTTGGTAGACCATTATTTGAGTAGAGTATGATCACATCGGGTTCAGTATGTCTTTTGTTTACATTAAGAGAGATCTCGCCTACATAATTCTTAGATCCAGGAAGTATTTCACTACACACACAACAAACAAACAAACAACAAACAACAAACAACAAACAAGCACAAACAAAAGCAACAACAAACAAAGAACTGCCATAGCAAGAAAAAAACTTTGTAGATTAAAATATTAACAGAACGTATGCTGTCTAAATGTTCGAAGTTTTTTTTAATTTCTTTGTCACTATCTTATATATATAACGTAATTTTATTCTTTTTCAACGACACATCGTCAGCAGATTCTCCTATGTGGATAAAAACGCATATCAGACTCCTACTTTTTAAATATTCTTTTTGAAAGTTAATCACGTTTCAAACTACACTCCGCTCATTTGTCCTGGGGCAGTACGCTTACCTAGCCCATGTATGGGGCTAATTTCTTCTAGACCTCATGTTTATATAAATTTGAATAAATCTATTGTGTGGGCACTTGCGCCGCTGATAAATACCTACAACTAAGGGTTACTCGTTGGCATTATTTTGTGGGTACAGTATTCCTGAAGTTGTTGTCAAACAGCAGAATAATTCCTCGACGGTGACTGGCAGATGTAAGCCAGTATTAAATAACCTTGTTTCTATGTATGACTTTTCAATACAAATCTTCAATACCAACATTATAATCTTAAATATTCGAAATCTCAACTCATAGATGCGACTAATAGTATAATTAGTTACAATTATTGTTATAGATTAAAGATATCAGTAGAGCTGTGAGTAAATTTTTATTCAAGGAAGCCGACTGGACATTATTACAGCTGGATCTCACAGCCACCAGTCCTTGTGTCCACGACAACTGTGGGGGAACCCAAACATTCGTCTGACGAGCGGTAACATGACGGCGCGGAACAAAATAAATAAGCGGTCCTTCTCTAACGGGGTGTGTGTGTCAACGTGTCGCTATGGTGCCGACCTGTATGAGGTAAACGTCGACTACCTACGACGATGACGATGGATTATCGACGACGATTAAAAGAACTATAACAAACATTTAATTGAGTCCACTTTTCTTTCTTTGCACAGGCGAAAACTAAACATCTTCTGAGTAATTTTTTAAATATTAACTCAGTTTTATAAAACTTCGCGATTGGTGA